>NW_020824800.1:5520000-5960000 GCF_003285875.2 Drosophila novamexicana
TTATCAGATTTCTTAAAGCGAAAGGAATTTTTTGCTGTGTTTATTCCCAGTGTTTATACAGAAGGTATTGGAGAATGAAATGTTGAAAGTGTAAAATACAAAGCTGGTTATTTATCTGATATCTGGGATATATATGTCACTAGAGTCATATCTCTTCCAAATAATATATCCCAATCAAGAGTAAGGTACTGGGTAATATATATATATGAGTATATATCTGGGTGTATATACTTGAAATGTTCACTCTTTACAAGAGTATAATATATTTCCATGAAGCGAGTAACCTATTGGGTAAATATTTTGGTATTTAAATGGAAACGCTATCGCTAAAATGACTAACCTACTGGCCAAACAACATTTTGCAACACTACAAATTGTGCATCAATTTAAGCATTCCAACACAGTTCAGCTGTCAGTTTAAGTGCGTCGGGCAAGGCCTTCAATTAGAGTAGAAGACGAACAGGGCGATGCAGACAAAATGTGCATTCAGGCAACATGTCAATGTGGCCAAAATGCTACAAAGACGTTGAAAGCCACAGGCCGGAAGCCCACAAAAGACGCTGCACGAAATGCACGAAATGCAAGCAATGCAAATTTCACAAATGCCCTGTTTTCGTGTGGGCGTAGCATGATTTATGATTATTAAACTACTTAATGTTAATCAATGTGAAATGGATGGGAGCAGAGCGGGAGGGCGAGAGAGAGAGAGTATTGTGTGACTTGCAATTTGTTGTTAATTACAACGCAAATGCATTGTGACAGCCCGCCCAGATATGCATGGCTATATGCGTGCATATATAGAGCAATAGATATAGGGACAGATATGATGACACAGGCAGCAGATTTTTGGTTTGGCAGCAAAAACCGCAAATTGCCATTAACGAAAATCTAATCATAACCGGAAATTAATTTGACAGGAATCTCATTAAATTTACAGCCACAAAATGGTGGCCCACACACACACACACACACGCAAACACACACGCACACACACTAGCTTGACAATCGTTTAAATCTGCACACGTTGACATTGCCAGCTGACTATTTGAGTAATACTCTAGGATTTTCATTATAATACACAATTATTCACATATATTTATACACGTGTGCGTGCGTGTATATATAACATGAGCAACTGCGCCTGCCACGCCCCCCCCCCCCCGCCCGCCCTCTGTTAGCCTCTCTAGTCTGGTAATTTATTTCTGATTTTGGGTTTGCGCCATGCGTGGCTGAGCATTAGGCGCTTGCACATTTTGCCAGCACATAAATTAACATAAAGAGCCGGCTGTTGAGCTCTGCCAGGGGGAAGGGGGTGGAGGAGAGGGGGGGGGCTGAGATTTGGTGGGTGACAGCCATAGTGGAAGGCCTCTTGCAGCGATTACGTGACATTGAACCAGAGCTAAGTGCCTCTGCAGCTTTCAATCACAGCCAAAGGCAGAGCGAGACAGACAGTTGGCAACATTTATGATTATTCAGCTCAAAAATTTCGCAGGGGGATGGGGCGGAGGGTAGGATTTGGCTTAGAGCTTTTCGTGACAGCTGACAATTTGCCGGATGTGTGTGTGTGTTAGTGTGTGTGAGTGTGCGAGTGTGCGAGTGTGTGTGGGTCTAGTCTAATAGCCGGAAATTGCAGCTGATAAAGCAATCAGGCAACGAAATTGTTTATTAATTTTACGTTGCGTTCACAACAACAGAACCAAATAATCGACAATGCAACGAAATTAAGTCAATTAGCATTAGGTTTAACCAATTGCAGGCAGAGACAGTTTCAAGTTCAGCCAAAAACTGAGAGAAATGTGCTGAGAATAAGCTTGTAATATCATGGGGCGGTCTACTCGATTCGATAAAGTTAGTTAGAGCTAGAGTTGCCTGTTATCGATAACTCCGATATCGATAGATGCGATAGCACATCACTAAGAGGCGGCATGGCATTAGAGCGAGAGCTTTGATTGAGAATCTTAGTTCGAATTACACAAAAATACAACACTCGCCAGATATATATATATACATACATATACCTTAAGGCCTTTCACATTTCATAACAAATTATTATACACATTATAAAAGACTATAGAAACGATCTTGCTATTAATGGACTTTGAGAATCTCCATTAATCTCTAGTATCTATTAATTAAAAAAATAAACTCTGACTTGCTGTTGATTTTTATAGGCTGAACCCTTTGAAAATGAGTAGAAAGGGTAAATGGGTTTTGTGTAAATGTATGTAACAGGCAGAAGAACATAAAGTATATATATTCTTGATCAGCATTAATAACCGAGACGATCTAGCAATGTATGTCTGTCTGTCTGTCCGTCCATCCATATGTATGAACGCGTCGATCTCAGAACCTATAAGAGCTAGAGACTGGAAATTTTGAACGTAAGTCCACCTAGTTCCCGCGCAGCACGAGTTTGTTAATCGATAAAATTCGATATCTAAATTCTGTTTTTTGAGCAAATCTCTTTGGTTTTTTTGGCTAGAGTGACCAAATTTGACACATACATAGCTTCCGAAATAGTATATATAGATCATATAGCACGAGCTGCACCTGCTGTTGGTACAAAAATGTTAAGGGTATTCCCTAGTCGGGCACTTGTGACTAAAACACTGTTACTTGCGTTCTATAAGTTACTTATAGAAAACGTTGCACAGCCTTATAAATATTTAAATAACACTTTTACAGTCGTTGAACAAAGTAATCTTTCATTATTTATTCACACGAAAACTAGAATTTTCTATACCTATCAATTAAAATAAACAGCTTATTTTATGCCCAACTATAATATAAATTTGCCAGTTATAAAATCAACAGTCGTCACAAATGTTTGTGTATATATCGACATTAGCACGGCGAGATGATTAATCATTTTCAAATGCCGGCAAAAACAGCTGCAATAATAGCAAAAATATAAGCAACAACAACAACAACAGCAACAATTACAGCTAACAGATACTTTTAACAACAAATACAATTTTTTTGTTATTGCATTTTTGTGTATGGCATCGCATTTACCTTGCCATTGAGTTATTCATTTGAATTATTTATTGCTATGGCTAAAAGTAAATATTTTATTTTGTAAAAAAAGAAGTCAATGGTTCAAACTGTGTTTTTTTTTTTTAAATGCTTAAGCGGCTTACTGCATTTTCCGGAGTTTTTCCCTTGAATTTGTTTTAACACATTTAAATGAACGAAAATTAAAGCGCATTTAAATTAACAAACTATCTTATAAAAACTACACCGAATACATAATACACTTACATGTGCCTTATATGAAAAGGTATTAATTCAATCATACTTAAATGCAAATTTGTATAATATTTGAGAAACGAAAATAACTTCAAAGTAAATTCCTCTTCAATGCTTCACACATTCTAAAATTGCAAGGCACATAAAAAATTATTGCGTTCATTTCGCTTCAATTGCAGACTCATTAATTTGCCATTTTCTTTGGAAATATTAACAAATTGAATAAACAAAATAATTGAACATTTTGCTAGATAAGAACCAGCCTGCTAGTCCGACGATCAGTTTTTCATTCATTTGCTTTTACTTTGGGTATATCAACAAATGTTATTGCGATTTGAACCAGCGAGACATCGCTTGCTGGTCCGACGCTCAGACATATATTTAGCTACTAGCGGATATTAAAAGGCCTTGTCCGTGACAAGTTGTGTGCTAAACAATGTAGATATTACTTATTCAAGCAGTTACCGCCTGTATTTCATACAAACGTTTTTCGCGCTTTTTCCACACTCGCGGGTGGAATTGCCCCAACCCTGCGTAGATCCTACGGTTTGGGCTGTGAGTTGAAGTCTAATCATTCAGTCAGGACAAACAGTCTATAGTTTTATATACATGTAGGTACAGATTTGTATTCGCAATTGAATTTTCAAAAGCACAAATAGAAAGTGTTATTAGGAAATCACTTTTATTCCTTTTCTTTTCATTGCTTGGCTTCTGAATTGGCTTTGGCATTGATTTAATAGCTATTTTGTAGTTCAAGACCAAATTGACCGCAAGTTCAAGAAACTCGAACGAAATGCATATGGAAATGTTTTTGGTTTTGTTAAACGTATTTCATTTGCCTCGACTGAAAAACATAAACATTTTAATTTTCACATTTAGCCGTTGTTGTTGTCGTTGTCGTTGAGGTTTATGCGATTTGCAGGTATTTTTCAAATGGTTTATTCTGCCCGTAAATTGAATGGCGCATTTAACTGACATTTAATCGCAAGCCGGAATTAAATTGCCTTTAAATGTAAAATGTCGCCATGCTGCAAAATGATGTCACAACTGAACCGAAGGGATTGTTGTTGAAGTGTTTAGCCAAAGTAAAGAATTGAGAGGTTTTCTGTATAGGCACGAGGGAAATGTGAGCACTTGAATGTCACATTTTCAATGACATTTCACTTTCGACTGGGGGAAGAATTGACGGGCTTTTTATATAGCGAAATGTGAACATTTGAATGTCACATTTACATTTTGTTAATTATTTTATGATAACATTTAACAATTAGGCTTTTCAGCTTAATTTTTGTATATTATACCCTTGCAGATGGTATCATAATTTTGTCTTTAAAAAGGAGACCTCTCCGTATATTATTTAAATTCTAGATCAGCATCAACAGCCGAGTTGATTTATCCCTCTTCGTCTGTACGTTTGTTAGTTCCAATTTTTTAATTAAACTTAGCATTTACGAGCTTCACAATTCTCACATAACATAACAAACGGAAATGTCTACAAGGGTATTTAAATTTCGGCGTGCCGCACATACCCTTACTTTGAAGCTTGTATTTTATTTTTATTTTGTCAGCAATATATTTAATTTTTTCTCAAAGCAAAATTACACTTTCAAGTCCCAATATCACACCAAATGAGCAGTTATTAAATCTCCCTAAAATAATGGAAAATCCATCCACAAAATAAACAAATTAAAAAAACCAAACTAATTAGCCGCAATTGAAGAAACGTTCATTTTGGTCACACCAAAATTTAATGCCAATTGACAAAATAAAAATAAATATGACAAAATTCAACAAATTGCGTTCCGTGCCAAAAGAATGAACAAAAAGTTCATACAATGAATATAACTATGCATAATATAATTATAAAGCGATTTATTATAGTTCGAGCGCCAGTCGAGTTATTAGTTTAAATAATCAAAAAATATAATAATAAAAAAAAATATCTATGATTTATATGAATTTAACTGCAATTTGCACAACATGCAGTTGCAATTTGTACGTGCCTGCCCCCCTGCCCCCGTGCCACTGCCCCTGCCCCCTGCCATGGAAAAGGCCTTAAACACGAATTATGGCCACAATTAACCCAATTTCAGTTGGCTGCCAGCTGCACGCAGCACATAAAATTAAATGCCATAAATGTTGTCAAAAAATACAAATAAATAAAAATATGTGTATATATATAAGAAATAAAATAAGGAACAGCAAGAGAAATTGCTTAAGTATTTCGCCGGCCACTCGAGAACAATTGCAATGGACAAATTGCAACAGCAGAGAACAGAAATCAGGCCACGACAAAGTAAAGAAGAAATATGAAATTGAAAAAAGTAACAGCAAGAAATAAATAAAAGAAATTGCAGTTCACAAGCAGAAGAGGGTTCATTAAACTGATGTAAGTTTTGGGTCGCAAATTTTCACTCATGTTACCTTATGCTACGGGGTTTCCGGAAATTCCACCCGCATGTGTGATAAAATCGTGAAAAACCTTTGTATACAACATTTTTGCTTACCATCCGATCAGCCTAAAACTTAATTTCAATCTTTGTGACAATTTATTTGATACGTTCTTGGGTAGCAAATGCGGGTCAAAGGTTTATCGTTTAATGAACAAAAGTTTATTCTTCAGCTTCAAGATTCTCACCGCATGACTAACATGAGCGGAAATCATTAATTCCAACACTTGTTTCTTCATTCGATGCACTTAAAACATATTTTAAAATAGAATTGCAGATCAAAATGGGTAGATATCAATTTTACACGGGCGGGTACTCAGTGAAAAGGTAATATCGAAAATTGTGTGCACAAAACGTTACACGGACAAAGCCGGGCAATACCCGCTAGTATATATATATATATATATATATATAGGGATTGATCTTCTTAAGCCTTTAAATTAGTATATGCTTTTTTACTTTCATATTAATACATTTGTTCTCAGAACATTTATTTTTGCATTTGCGTATAAAACATTTAAGCTCAGAAACTCGAACTCTGTTATCTTAAGCTTCTGTTACCAGCCCTTCTGTTACTTAACATGCGTATAACATTTTATCCGGCCGGTACAGGCTCACATTGGATATCTCTAACTGGCAGAGTTGCCAGCCCTACATATATATTTATATATATATATAACATATACGTATTTCAAATTGTGCATGAGTCATAAGATCTGGCTATAGATTTCACATACTGAAATCAAAGCTCCATTTTTTCTATATTTATAAGAAAATTCAACATAAACGCATCTCATGCTATTACTGTATTTATTTATGTTTTCGCATTCCTGGTCTCAATTATTATTTATTATTCTTTTCTATAAGAATATATTTCTGGCTGATATTGTTGAACTTAGTTGCCTTGAGATCAAATATTTGTTTGGATTCCAATTATTTTCTTTGAAATTTAAGACGCAAAGCCGAAGCTGAAATGCCCTTACAAACGTAGTATATGTTTGCATTCTTTTTGCATTCTTTGTAGCTAGCTTAAACGAAACACCGAAGATTGAATACCCTATGCATATCATCTAACGATTGTGCTTGCATTTTGATTTTTACTCCATTTATTTTCCGTGCCTCGAGCAAAGGCGAAGATGGAATACCCTTACTAAATTATACATATATCGAATATATTTGCATGCAGCTAAAGTTTTGCCGTATTTGTTGTATTTATAATCTACATCAATCTCTAGTTGATCTCGAAATATTAAAGCTGCGTTTAAGCAAAAATTTATAAAAAAAAAAAAATGGGTTTTTTGTCCATTGGAAATATGCATAAAATTTGCATATTTCTCTGGTAAATGATTTGACTGCTGCAAATTTGACAGCTTCAAGTGGCACTGGCAGCTGCTGTTGCACCACCACTCCCCCCCCCCCCCCTTCCTCTTCAACCCTCGACTGCTGCTCCTGCTGTCTGTCTGCAAGCAATTCAGCTTCTTCAACTTTAGCTGCTGCAATTTATGCATTCAAGTGGCAGCCATGACGATGATGAGGCAGCTGCGTCTGCTGCTGGCTTGTATCTTCTATTTTGTATCTTGTATCTTGTATCTGGTATCTGCAGGATGCATTTTGCAGTTTTGCTGATTGTCAAGTGTTGCCTGCAACGTTCTTATCAAAATCGAGCATCATTATGCCGTAATTCCTAGAAAATTCCAACACTTGGCGCAAATTCTTATTCGTACAGTTTTATTTGCTCGAAATTAACAAAGTTAAATATTCTACGCAAATTAGCTAGAGTTTAAAATTCAAACAAGTTCGTTCGTTTCTCAAGCTAAAATGGTTTTCTTCAAAGAGTTTTTGCCACAAATTTCCCAAACCCGAAATTCTGCTCGCTAAGCAATTTTTTTTTACCCTTGATAAATGTCGAAATGTTCCTCTCTAAACAATTTTTATTTTACAATAAATGCCCAACGCCTACAAATGCCTTGTTATGGATATTTTTTTTAATTTAAATAGAGCTCTTTTCCTTTTTTTTTTTAAAGATCAAAAAAACTATTTGAAAATCAAGTTAAGTTCCAACATGTTTTTTCCAAACTATACAAGAACGTCAAGAAATGTTAAGATTGATGCACTGAGCCTTTCATTCTAGAACTTTCGAGGTCGTTTTTTTGTCAAGTGTAGCTCAGCTTTATCAATTTGCATTGTTTATACAAACGACAGTTCAAGAGGCCGCCAACAGCATTATCAATTTGAACATTTTAATGATCATCACGGTGTGGGGAAATCTTTTTTATTTTTATATAATACACATATTTGTCGGATCGCCTGCTTAAGGCCGCCCAAGCTTGCTTTTGCCCAGCCAATATACTATATATATATATATATTTTTTAGTATTTATTTTATAGGGTTCTCGAGTTAGTCTAGAACTCACCTGGCAAAGTCCAAACGTCGCTGACAGCCAACGCGATCAGCAGAACACCGCACAGCAGCTTCATATTTATTTTCGCACGATATTTTTCTGCTTTGCCTTTTGGTTTTTTTTTTTATTTGAGTTTAACAAATTGTTGGTTTTTTTGTTGATGCTAAGCACTTTTGTTAAATTCTGTTGTGATTTGTTTAGGTATTTTTTTTTTTTTGTTTTTTGTTCTGGCACCGGTTGCCGGATTCGGTTCTGTTTCGTAAGACAAACAATAGTCAAATGCGCTGAAATGCGTTGAGGAAACGGCAAATAAACAGAACGTTCGGAACGTAAAAGCGACACAAATCACTGAGTAAAATGAGCAACAGTTTGAGCGTTACAGATAGGTGAGAATGTTGGAGACTGCGAGAGACTCTCACTCACACTCACACTCACGCTCGCACTCGTAGCATGCACTCACACTCAATTAGTTGAGCGTGTTATTAATATAAATAAATGACAGCGAAAAAGTCACTAAAATAAATCCACAGCTAAAAACAAGTGGGATTACGAGTACAATTAAGATAGAGGGTCATAGAGACTATAACATGCCCTGCAAACAGTAAATATGGCGGAAGATAAATAGGCGATAGATGGGCGATATTGCATTTTGATCGTCTTTTTATCTTCCAACACGATAAATGGCTTGAAAGCTGTAGAAAAGTGTCGCTTGGGCATTCAATCAAAAGTTAGAGAGGAAGATAAGAAGGCGATAGATAGGCGATATTGCATATTGATCGATTGTGATCTTGTGGAACTACGATTACAATTAAGATAAAGGTCATAGAGACTATGACATGCCCTGCAAACAATATTTATAGCGGAAGATAAATAGGCGATAGATGGGCGATATTGCATATTGATCGTCTTTTTATCTTGCAACACGAAAAAGATATTGGATGCTGCCGAAAGTGTCGCTTAGGCATTCAGTCAACAGTTAGAGAGGAAGATAAGAAGGTGATAGATGGGCGATATTGCATATTGATTGATTGTGATCTTGTGGGAGAACGAGTACATTTAAGATAGAGGGTCATAGAGACTATACGATACCCTGCAAACAGTAAATATGGCGGAAGATAAGAAGGCGATAGATTAGCGATATTGCATATTGAGCGCTTACTTATCTTGCAACACGAAAAAGGTATTGAAGATAGAAATTTATTTGAAAACATTGTATACAGCTAAGCTTTCGCTCTGAAAGCAACAATTCTTTCTAAATTTATAGCTTCATATAATCTTTCAAATCTCAAGTCTTGCGCAATGCCACTTTACTGGAAATCACAGAAATAGACAGGCCAATTATGAAAGTAAAACCAATTAGTAATTGCTTTGACAGCTGGACATGTTTATTTGGCCATCAGTGTACGGTAATGAACGGCGGCAAACGCGGCGAATGCGCAATTTTTGCTGTTGTATGGAATTGCATTTGTATGTATATTTTTGTTTCTAGTATTTATTTGTTGCATGTGCCCCTTTTTTGCAAAGCTTATTTGCGGCTTAATCAATTGTCGTTTATGCTTCGTTAGCTGCACGTTTAATACGCTATTTTATTATATTTTATTTAGTTTTTGTTTATTTTTGCCTTGCTTTTCAGTGTTAGTCCCAGAGAAATGATGTCAATCAGCCGGTTGACAAGGTCAAAGTTGTTGCCGGGTTCAAGGTCAAAGTTGTGACTCTATAAACAGTCTAAAGTTGTTGTTGCTTCTTCTTCGCACTCACCACTCGCTCAATTGAGTTATCGAGCAGATGTTATCGATAACATTTATGTGCACTTAGTTCCTGTTACATTGCCAAGAAATGTTAAAGAGAGCCGCATGTGGCTTAACATCTTGACGGCAGGCATATAATTAATTTGGTTATGATTGAGTTATTCTGGTTAATTTGTTATTCAACGCTCGACACGATTAGATTAAGCGCATATTAAAAATCACGATTAATTTTAATGCATTTCAGCAGCCCAGTTACAAAACAATTATCTAATTATCTTGCTCAAAACAAAAACCATTTTTAGGAAAGGTTTTTTTCAAGGCATTAACAAAATTATAATTTGTTTCAATTTGTGATTCTAAATAAAAGTAAATTTCTTGGCAAAAATAAAGCACAATTTATGTTTATGGCTCGCACGCGCATTTGACCTTTATGATTGTATAAACAATTTTTATTAACGCATTTCAGATTTTGCACACATTTCAATTTCACTTTTTTTGTATTTAATTTCTTTTAACAAACTTTTTTTGTTTTGTTTATAAACATCAAACGGAAATAACACGGGCATGCTAAACAAGTGGGCACATACATATGTACGTGTATGTATGTATGTATGTAACCACATATATTCGCAAATTTATTTACGGTTATTTTGTTGTTTCTCTTGTACGCGCGATCGCAGGGGTCTCGCGTCTGTTGACTTTTGTATGAAATTTCGGACTAAACGTTGCGCACAAATTTGGCTTCATTTATACCAAGGCACGCAGCTGACCCAACACACAAAAAATACGCAACGAGAGAGTGGGACAGCAAGAGCGCCAGGAACAGCGCAGAGCGAGCGGCGGGGGGGGGGGGGGGGGGGGGGGGGGGGGGGGCACAGAACGTAGCCCGTTTTTCAGTTTGAATTTACAATTTTTCATTAAAAAAAAAATTGTTTTCATTAAAAATGTATAGCCAATCGTCAGCGACGACGAGGAACGCGCGCCAAGCAACGTTATCTGTGTGTCAATGAGAAGCTAGAAAAAGCAACGTGTGGGCAACTGCAGATGTTCGACTAGCAGACACCCTAAGGCAAGTATATGTATATAAATACGGAACACTTTGAACTTTTTCAAAGTAAAAGTTGTTGTTTATAAAACTTAATATTAATTTCAAAATTATGCTTAAAAATAAATAAACACTTACCTGGACATGCCAAGACGTGCATATATTCGTTTAAACATCATGCCCCTTCTATGCATAACATAGGGTACAACAAAAGACCAACTCCATCGAACTGAGCACAGTCCATCTGTTTTTATTGTTGTCTTCTGTCGCCCTGATTGGGATCACAATCGCGGACTCTTCACATTTTATTCTCGTCATACACACGAGTATGCATGTGTGTATGTATGTATACGTATATACGTGTGTATGCATGTGAGTGTGTTTTGCCTTCTCTGCCCAACCGGATTCGCATTTAACTGCACATTTTACTGTGCTTTATTTTGTACCGGTTCACGCGTGCATTGCCTTAAGTCCGAAAAGCATTTCAAATTACGGTTTTTTTTTGGGTTTTGCTTTGTCTTTTTTGGCTGGGAATTTTTACAACAACATTCTTGCGGTTGCAGAAACACTTAAATTCCAAAGAAACTGGCATCAAGGTCAGGACGAACTGATCAGAATTGAATCATATTGATTTAATTACAGTTGCTTGCTTTCTCTCTTTCTCCCATTCAATATACATATCACTCTTTATTTTTGTCACGGATCTTGCGTTTAAATATAGCAGCGTTTCCATAGCTGACTGCTGTCTACGCCCACGTACACATGAGCTATGGGCGCCACATGCTCTTGACCCTGACACTGTTCACATTGGGGTTACATTTTGAACGAATCTTTTAAAAAAAAAACACGAAAATTGAAATGTATTTGACTTAAGACGTTGTAATCGCGACGCGGTATAGACCATGCTTGATGTTGGCGCCATCTGACGTATACTAGGGAAAATTACAGCCGGCTGCAGGCGATACTATTGCTTTAAAGCACTATCGATTGCAGTTAAGTAAAGTATCGATATTCAAAAACCATTGCCGCAAAACTTTGAAAAATTAATTGGCAGCTGTCGCAGTTTTCTCAAATTAAATACAAATTATGAATTAAAGGAACTTTTGGAAAATCTGTTTTGGCAACATGTTATGCTTAACAGAGTTACCGATATATATGTATACGCCGCATAAAGCAACCCTGCGTTGTCCTGGCAACAGTTTTGTTTTGATTTTGTGTTTATAAAAAGAAAAGGGCACACTTTGAATTTGGCATTAAAATGTTTCGCCGCGGCAAGTTCTCCTTTCTGAGCAGCAAAGATGATCGCATCAAGATAATCAACGAACGCATTAATCTCACCGAACGCCATTTGATGGAAATGTGCTCAGCATTTTCCCTGCTCACACGGAAAATGGCCAAGTTAGCCAGAAAATTATTGAGTTAACAAGTTGCCTAAAGTTTTAAGCCCATTACAGATACCGCGATGCACACGATGAGCTGGCCAAGAATGTTAAAAACTATGCCGATGACGAGGAAATCAACGAGAGCCTCTGCAACGGCCTGAAGAGCTTCACCAATGCGCTGACCATAACGGGAGACTACATGGACATCAATGTGCACAGGCTGGAGCTGAAGGTGACAGTGCCTGGCGAAAGGCAATGCACACACAGTCTAATTTGTTTTACCTTTAGATTGTCAACGAGCTGGCCCACTTCGAGCAGCTGTGCAAATCGACGAGGGACAGCCTGCGTCTGGCTGTCATAGCCCGGGACAAGGAGGTGCTCAGCCAGCGCCAAATGCTGGAGCTCAAGTCCAAGTTTGCGGCCAACAATGTGAGTTGATCAGAAAGTAAAGCGATCGCTTGCTAAAACAAAAGATCTCCTCCGAGCAGAGCGCCGCCGACTCGGAGCTGTTCAAAACCAAAATGGAGGTGCAGCGCGCCAACAAGGAGATCGACGAGATCATCAGCAGCTTTGAGCAGCGCAAGCTGCGGGATCTGAAGCAGGTGCTCAGCGACTTTATACTGATTGCCATGAAGCAGCACACCAAGGCCCTGGAGGTGCTCAGCGCCAGCTACTATGATGTGTGCAACATCGACGAGCGCGACGATTTTCTGCAATTTCAGAAACTGATGAAAACCAAAGAGGAGCCCACCGCACGCAAGTCGACGCTGAAGAAGGGTCTGCGCGCCCAGTCTATGGACAGTCTGGAGCGTGAGCACTTGAGTCCGCTCAAGCGTCAGCATAAGCTATCCAGAAGCAGCAAGAATTTAACTGGCGCCGGCATAAGCCGTTCCAGCAAGGCCGAACCGAGCGAGGAGGAGGAGGAGGACGACGACGATGAGAGCGAGCTCGACGAGGAAGATGACGAGGAGGAGGACGAGCAGGTGGTAAGCTTTAGGCACAGCAGAGCATATATCTGATAATCATTGTAATCGAAACAGGAGAGCGAACAAAGCGCCGAGGAGGAGGCGCAGGAAGAGGCCTCAGGCAGCGCCTCAGACGATGAACTGGATCAGGAAGCGCCCTCAACGCCGCTCGAGAATGTGTTTGGCGTGAAGACGCGCGGCAAGGACTCGGCCAGCAAGCCAGCGCGCCAGACCGTCAAGCATCCGTTTAAGGCCGTGGCAGCCACGCACGTAAGATTGCAAAAGCAATTCCATGTGCCCCAAAACTAGGAAACTACTTAGCACTCATTTGCATAGCACGCCCGCGCTTGCCCACAAACACACGCCACATTATTTATCCCAAATAAACAAGAATCGAAGCAGCTTCGGGCAGCCGAAGTCCAAATACCCTTGCAGACCTTTTCTGGGCGACAAATATTTCCATATAAAATGTAAATTCAATGCCAGTTGTTCCTATATAATATAGTGCTTGGATGTGGTAAAGATTCTGATGGAGTGAGAAGCGCATAGAAAGGCGCATTTTGGCAAAATCTTGACAAACAAACAGCTTTTCCGTTGCTTTCCAGCAGAGCTAAGATGTTGCTTTAAAGCCAATATTGGACAAGATATAGAGTTATTCCTATATAAAGTTTTTCCTATAAAAATCCAAATTTACGACTGTTTCTAAGTATAGCTTTATGCTTAAGCGATTCGATATTGATGATATTCTTTTTATAAGCTAGGCAGACCAGCATGAAATATCTATACCTATTTCGAGCAATACTTCCGATAACAACTATATGATATAGTTATACGATTCCGAGCAAAAACATATTCCCAGTTACAATAAGTTAGTCTTAAAATCGATTGAGATTATAGTTTTAAATTCTGAAGACATCTTCCACACAAAATTCAAATTACCCTCTGCAAGGGTATCACAATTGATGAATGCATAACTAATCAGGTGAATCCCCCCCCCCCCCCCCCCCCCCCCCCCCCCCCCCCCCCCCCCCCCCCCCCCCCCCCCATTGCTATCGCCCCCCTTATCAAACACCCTCTCGTTGCAGGCGGCGTTCAGGAAGCCGCGCTCGGAGCGCGGCGCGGGGATAGCAACTGAGGTGGCAGCCGGCGGAGGACGTCGCCTGGTGACCGTTGTTGAATCGAAGCGTGCTTAATACTAACAGTTTGACATGAATTGAGGTTTTGTGTGTGTACAATTCTTGATTTTTAATTGTAATTAAAACTGTAAGGCAATATTGCGATATTGCTGCCTTGCCTCAAAAATGTACTTAACTTAATTTTGACAACTTAAAACTATGCAAAAAAACGAAATGAGCAAAATTTGGTTTGATTTTTGTGTTTTACAGTTTGAGAGCAATTGCATGTGGTGCATGGTATGTGAATGCTGGAATTGTTACAAATGTGTGTGTGTGTGAGTGTGTGTGTGTGAGTGTGTGTGCGTGCGTGCGTATGTATGTTCGATGTATATGCTTTTTGAATGCGATATGTGCCTTGCTTATGGGCGTGGCACTGGCACTTATTATTTCTCTGGGGCCGTTCCCTCGACGCCCGCCTGATTCATCAGATCCGCAATGCTCTTCTCCAGATCATCGATGCGATTGCCCATATCATCGATGCGTGTGATGATTTGATCCGACATCGTCTGGAATTTATCCTGTACGTTCTGCAAGAGATTTTGTACCTAATAGATAACACAACACACACACACGCACATGCACGCAGAGATGGAGAGTGGGTGGGTGGACGGCGGGGTGCGGCGGCGTGTTGTTGTATTTACTGCTATTTAGTCGTGGCTTTTGCTTTACTCACATAGATTGTCAGCTCCTGCATATTCTTGGGATCCGCATTGCTGTTCAGCGAGTAATTCTGATCCAGATCGCTGTCCATCTCGTTGCGCATATCAGTCATATTGGGCTTTCGTTTGTATGGTTTAAAAAAATACAAAAGTTTTAGCTTCTTCCTTTCTTTCTGCCCGTTTTCCTGCTTCTATTTGCGTCGGCGGCTGCGGCTCGATAGAACAACTTTTAGCAAAGTTTTCACAGGGCACAGCTGTAGCGCGATTGTAGTCTATCGATATTTTAATCGATGTTTTTTCCGTCTGATGCAGATTTTGAATTTAATTGCACAAAAATAACTCTACGAAACTTTTACAACTATTAAGCACATTTTCACTTTTGAATTTTTAGTTTAATAAATTCAATACTTGCATATTAGCAATTTTTTATTTATATCACACTTCTTGTCGTTTACGATGCTCAGTATTAACTGTGAGCTTAACAGAGCTGTCAGAACTGTTAAATCAATAGAGCAGTGTGACCGTCTGTGCACATAGCAACAATATTTCGATAGGCAACCAGATTCGATGTAAATATAAACTGGGCGCCAAATATTTAAATATTTTAATCACAAGCTATTTAATTTTAAGAAAATGAACTTGCACTTTTCAAATACCAGTATTTTTATGTACACAAATGCAATATTCAATTAAGTTGTCAATGAAAAATATCAACAATATTACATTGATTGTTTTTCGTTGAGAAACAGCTGATAATATTTATGTTTGCATTGCAGTCAGGCGATTAACGATGAGCTCTGTCTCACTCACTCTCTCACTCTCTCTCTCTCTTAGACTCATAACTGGTCAGACTGGTTTTAAGTGCTTTGTTTTGCTGCTGCTGCTGCTGCTGCTGCTGCTGGGGCTGAGACAAAGGAGCAGAGTGCAATGTGGGCCTACCACAAAAGAATCTGTACAAACCCTGAATTGAAAAAAAAAAAAACAAAATGTGTCGCATAAAAAGAAGCAACAACAACATGCAAGAAGAAAAACACACCCCCTGCAACGGCAGCGCACGATGAAGCGAACATCAATAAAGGCAGCGGCGTTGTCAGTTGCTCACTGCAAGGGGTCGCACACGACCGATAAGCAGACTCAGCGCGCCACTGCAAAACAAGAGAGTGGGAGAGAGAGAGAGCCAAGCAGTGAGAGTCGGAGCGAGCGTGAACGGGCGAGATAATGGGCAACAAGCAGAATATAATTTTGAGTTTTTCATATATGAAAACAGTCTGTGCCATGTTAACGGTCGCTGAGGATCGTACGTCGTTGACTGGACGCTGTCGCATATAGATATAAAAATATAACAAATATACAAAAGGCGATTAATAAATGTGAACCGCTGAAATTCGAGTAAATAGCACATTACAATAATTATGTATTCAAAATGTAATTTGTGTGTCGGGTTTTTCTGAGTGCGTGTGTGTGTGTGTGTGTGTATTGTGTCATATCAGCGCAGATTGTATTACAACAACAACAACAAAATATCTATCGGTTCTAATCAGTAACTTTTGACCAATCAATCGAAAAACAATATTTGTGGCTTACATTGAGGTTTAGTGCGACACTTTTAAGAATCGCGATAAGCCGCAAAAGAGGCCAAGCAACACGTTCACATTTGGCACAATGTTACGTTGATGTTCTAATAAGAACTAGCATTTGTGTCTGTGTGCGTGTGCGCGTGTGTGTGTGGTAGCGTGGCCAATTGAAATCGAGACTAGCAAATGACATATATGAAATAGGCCGAAAAAAAAACAGGAAGATAGATCCACACACACACACACACGCGCGTAGATAAATAGATACGCATGTGGTAATCGGCTGGCTTTTGGCGCTTAACAGTGCGAAGAGAACGAGAAGAAAAGTGTGTGCAAAGCGTAACCAAGTAAAAGTTAAAGTAAAAGATTCAACAATTAACAGCAATTAAACGTAAGACAGAAAACACTTACTAATAAAAACTATATATTAATGTGTGCCACTGTTAAGATAGGCAAAACAAAGGCAGAAGACGCGCAAAAAAAAGAATACTTATAATTCAAATATATGTACATATGCATGCATGTACGCACACATATAAATAAATATTCATTTGCCTGCCTCAAGTGCATTTGAGCTTTGAGTGTGTTTTGTTTATAAAGAGCGCGACAGAGAGAGAGAGAGTGAGAGAGAGCGGGCGAGCGGGCGCGCGTCGCATATGCACTAGTTAGACTTTTTACGTGTTGCATAGCGCAATTACACAGGATCCGAGTCAGTTAAGAGCACTTCAAAATAAGAGCAAGCCCTGTTCCGTTAGCAAGAGCGCAGCCTAAGGAGCAACACGTGTAGGACAAAGCACAGCAGCAGCTGTCATTGCAAAAGAAATCGAAAAGCAGAATAACAACAACAAGCCGCTTTTGCTCTCTTTGAGCTATTTTCTGCCTACTTGTTTTGGGGCAAGTTCTGATTAGCAACAGTGCACTGGCAGCCCCTCCCCTGCTCCCCTCCCGCTATCAGTTTGTCAGTTAAAAAGCTAATGAACTCGCACACCCACACACACACACACACACACACACACAGAAAATGCTTTTAAGAGCGCGCCGCTCATTTCGTTTTCCTGTATATGTATGCGAAAACCAAAAACAAATAAACACAGCGAACTCATCGACGCGTGTAGCAAACATTTCGGTTTTTTATAAGCATTTTATTTTTTCGAGCCTACAAAATTATTTATGCAAATTTTTGTTTCTGTTTCATGCCGCGCCCTCAAGAGCGAGTGAGACAGCGGACAGAGCAAAGTGTTGAGTGCAAAGGGAATTAGAATAAATTTAAACAAATTTCGAGAGAGGTCCGTAAAAAACAAAACAAAACAAAAACAAGTATTATTAAAAGTAACAAGTAATTGTAATTTGATGACCAAAGCGGCCGCAACAAACGTCAAAGTTTTTAACAAACAACAACGAAAACAACAAAATGTCCAGCTGGAGCTTGGCCAGCGCCGTTTCGCCCACGGTGTCGGGCGTCGCCGGTGACGTCATCAGGCTTAACAATCTCAAAGCCTGCGCCTCCACCTCCGACATAGACAGGACAACAACGACTGATTATCCACAGCACAAGGCACGTCCAACCACGCCAGTGCCCGGCAAGAAGCTGAACACAAAGCGGCCGCCACATCTGACATTGAACATCCAACCTCCAACAACAACAAAAACAACAGGAACAGGAACAACAACAACAACAACAGGAACAACACATGATCACGATGCGCCGCTCGCGGAGCCGGAGAATATTGCGCTCTCGGCCAGCTCATCCATTTATGGCACACCCCTCGGCTCTGCCGCGCCCGCCGCCTCGCTGACGCCGGAGAGCTTTGCCAGCAGCCAGAACACCAGCTCCGGCAGCCACAGCTCCAGCAGCACGGCCGGCTCCATATTTCCCCACGAGCAGTACAAAACGATCAAAAAAATTGATATTCAATTCGATAATGTGCGCTACAGCGCCAGGTTTGGATTCTTTAAGAGGGGTAAGTGAAACGAGCAAGATTAAATGTTCCACGAGGGAACACCCTGTGGGCCATTCAAGTGTTCTTGAACTGCGCTCTATTTAATGCGTAATAAGAATTAGTTAACGAAGATGAAATGCCCTGTGGTTTTTCTTAAAGAGTAACGAAGAAGATTAAATGTTCCACGAGGAAACACCCTGTGGGCCATTCAAGTGTTCTTGAACTGCGTTCTATTTAATGCGTAATAAGAATTAGTTAACGAAGACGAAATGCCCTGTGGTTTTTCATAATGTGAAACGAGCAAGATTAAATGTTCCACGAGGGAACACCCTGTGGTCCATTGTACTGCGATCTATTTAATAAGTTAACGAATATGAAATGCCCTGTGGTCAATAAATGTCAAATTTGCTGTCTTTAACTTTAAAACGCCCTGTGCTCAATTAACTTACCAGAAAGAAGTTAAACAAGATTCAATGTGTAATCGGACGTCTTTAAACATGAAGCACCCTGCGCTTAATTTAATGAGTAATTGTGACTTTTACATGGAGCACCCTGTGCTCAATGAGAAGTTAAATAAGATGAGACAACCTGTGGCATATTTAATGTGTAATCGGACGTCTTTAAACATGAAACACCCTGCGCTTAATCAAATGACTAATGAGAAGTTATTAACTGGGACTTAATGACTAATGAGAAGTTGTTAATTGAGATGAAACATTGGGGATTAAGTTAAAATTGTGTCTTTCTATATGAATCACGCTGTTTTTTCAATGAGTAATGAAAAGCATGAAGCACCCTGTAATCCATTTAAAATACATTTGGGAACTTTTATGACTAATGAAAAGTTGTTGACTAAGATGATACACCCTGTGGCTCATTGAATGATTAATTTTTAATTATAAGCACCCTGATTTTATGGAATATTTCACTATTCCATGGTACCCTGTGGAAAGTTTTTAACTATGAAGCTTCCTTTGCTCAATTCAATGTATAATGAGAATTATTATGAAGCACCCTGTAGTTAGTTTTAAAGCACATTTGGGAGAATTTAAATATGAAGCTTTGTGGGCTTAATGCAATGAGTAATGATAAGTTTTAACTAAGATGATGATGCATTTCATCTCATTTTTTAACTTTAAATCACGCTGCGTCCAATTTAATTAATAATGCGATTTGATTAATCAATATGAAACATCCCGTGGTTATTTAAAGTACACATTTGGGGGTCTATCTATGAAGCACCCTGTGCTCGTTTCAATGAGTTTTTTAGATGAAGCACCCTGTTGGCCTCACAGTGTGAACTTAGACAAATTTAACTATGAAAGTTATTATCTAAGTCCTAACTATGAAACACCCTGTTTTAAGAACCACTCTTAGCCCTGTTTGATATTTTTGCATTATATATACAAATATTCTCCATTATTACTCAATTAAATCAACAAATTTGTTTTGTGTTCGAAGTATTCCATTGTGTTCGTTCATTAAATGTCTATTTAGTATTTTCCTAGGCAATCGTCACTCTATAGTTCTAATCATTGGCTGATCTTTCATAATTACTCATTGCTGCTTTATTGAGTGCCCCTGTGCCAGTCCAAAAAGTCACGCTTTGGTGCGTGTTTTAATAACAATACACATTCTGTTTTTTTAGCTACTAAATATGCTCAAATTAGTGGCAAAACTCAACATAAAGTTGGTCAAAAATATACGCATAAATTTGTTTATAAATATGCATATTCATTGTCCAATGAATTAGTTGAGCTACGTTGCAAAACCATCAATGCATTATACACTATACACTATTGGAGTCTGCTAAGCACACCCTGTGTTGTATTTATTCAGTGTACTGAATGAATGGAATCATTTTTTATGCATGACACCCTGTGAAACATTGGAGAACTGAGACATTATGAACTATGTTGCACCCTGTGCTTCATTTTATTAAGCTTAGATATTTAATTATGCAACACCCTGTGCTATTTTGGAGTAAAAATGCATTTTTAAACACGCTACAGTATATTCCACTATTGAGCGCTTTGAAACACCCTGTAGACAATGTATGGAACTAAAACACTGTGGGGTATGTAATCAATAGAATGAATGAATGGTATGTTTTTTGCTATATAACACCCTGTGATATGTTGGTGTACTGAGAATCTGTTGACTAAGCAGCACCCTGTGCTTGAATTTGTTAAACTTTCATTAGGAAACACCCTGTAAAATACGTTTTAAGCGTGTTAAAATTAATTTAAAGCCTGAAATACCCTGTGTCATACAGCTTTATTTTGTGAAATACCCTGTAACAAATATACCCAAATTCTTCCATTAAATTTGAATTTATATTTTCTATAAATTCTAAACTAATTTTAATGTATTTCAAATCTATTCAAATCTTTATGCTCAGCTGATGTCTAATTACAAATAATACATATCAAATATATAATAACAGTATTTTTCGAAAAATACATAGTATATTATTCCGATACAACTCAATTGATTATCATCTGGGAGGAATACGCCTAGGCACAGCTGTTAATATTTGTACCTCGTACTAGCTACAATTTAGACTCACAAAGAAAGTATTTACACATATATTATGTGTGGGACTTATCTACGTAGTCGCTGGGAATCAAATGAATACGTAGAAAAACAAAGGAAAAACAAGCCTTAAAAGCTGATAATGATGAGTAATGGCTGCTAAACGATTAAGTTTTATAGAAAAGAAATTAGAAAACAAAAGGAACAAGTAAGAGGCTAGGGGATACTCGGATACCCTAAACCCTCTTCTTCCAACATCAAATGCATATATATGTACTATTTTAGAAGCTATATGTCAAGTTTGGGTTCAGCGTATAAAAAGCCAAACTTCGTGGAAATCGGATGAGATTTGACCGAGTTATGGGGCTGGTCATTTTTGACCCATGTCTATACACGAATCTTGGGGTAAGATTTGGACATGAATTTCGACTAAAAAATCGCTGTTCATATTTGAATGCCAGATTAATCTAGAGGGAAAACCATGAAGAAAAAGCCAAACTTCGTGAAAATCGGATGAGATTTGGCAGAGATATGGGGGTGGTCATTTTTGACCCATGTCTATACACGAATCTTGGGGTAAGATTTGGACATAAATTTCGACTAAAAAATCGGTGTCGAGATTTGAATGCCAGATTAATCAAGAGGGAAAACCATAAAGAAAAATCCAAACTTCGTGGAAATCGGATGACATTTGACCGAGTTATGGGGGTGGTCATTTTTGACCCATGTCTATACACGAATCTTGGGGTAAGATTTGGACATGAATTTCGAACAAAAAATCGGTGTCGAGATTTGAATGCCACATTAATCTAGAGGGAAAACCATGAAGAAAAAGCCAAACTTCGTGAAAATCGGATGAGATTTGGCCGAAATATGGGGGTGGTCATTTTTGACCCATGTCTATATACGAATCTTGGGGTAAGATTTGGACATGAATTTCGACCAAAAAATCGGTGTCGAGATTTGAATGCCAGATTAATCTAGAGGGAAAACCATGAAGAAAAAGCCAAACTTCGCGAAAATCGGATGAGATTTGGCCGAAATATGGGGGTGGTCATTTTTGACCCATGTCTATATACGAATCTTGGGGTAAGATTTGGACATGAATTTCGACTAAAAAATCGCTGTTCATATTTGAATGCCAGATTAATCTAGAGGGAAAACCATGAAGAAAAAGCCAAACTTCGTGAAAATCGGATGAGATTTGGCCGAAATATGGGGGTGGTCATTTTTGACCCATGTCTATATACGAATCTTGGGGTAAGATTTGGACATGAATTTCGACTAAAAAATCACTGTTCATATTTGAATGCCAGATTAATCTAGAGGGAAAACCATGAAGAAAAAGGCAAACTTCGTGGAAATCGGATGACATTTGACCGAGTTATGGGGGTGGTCATTTTTGACCCATGTCTATATACGAATCATGGGGTAAGATTTGGACATGAATTTCGACTAAAAAATCGCTGTTCATATTTCAATGCCACATTAATCTAGAGGGAAAACCATGAAGAAAAAGCCAAACTTCGTGAAAATCGCATGAGATTTGGCAGAGATATGGGGGTGGTCATTTTTGACCCATGTCTATATACGAATCTTGGGGTAAGATTTGGACATGAATTTCGACCAAAAAATCGGTGTCGAGATTTGAATGCCAGATTAATCTAGAGGGAAAACCATGAAGAAAAAGCCAAACTTCGTGAAAATCGCATGAGATTTGACCGAAATATGGGGGTGGTCATTTTTGACCCATGTCTATATACGAATCTTGGGGTAAGATTTGGACATGAATTTCGACTAAAAAATCGCTGTTCATATTTGAATGCCAGATTAATCTAGAGGGAAAACCATGAAGAAAAAGCCAAACTTCGTGAAAATCGGATGAGATTTGGCCGAAATATGGGGGTGGTCATTTTTGACCCATGTCTATATACGAATCTTGGGGTAAGATTTGGACATGAATTTCGACTAAAAAATCACTGTTCATATTTGAATGCCAGATTAATCTAGAGGGAAAACCATGAAGAAAAAGCCAAACTTCGTGGAAATCGGATGAGATTTGACCGAGTTATGGGGCTGGTCATTTTTGATCCATGTCTATACACGAATCTTGGGGTAAGATTTGGACATGAATTTCGACCAAAAAATCGGTGTCGAGATTTGAATGCCACATTAATCTAGAGGGAAACCCATGAAGAAAAAGCCAAACTTCGTGGAAATCGGATGACATTTGACCGAGTTATGGGGGTGGTCATTTTTGACCCATGTCTATATACGAATCTTGGGGTAAGATTTGGACATGAATTTCGACTAAAAAATCACTGTTCATATTTGAATGCCAGATTAATCTAGAGGGAAAACCATGAAGAAAAAGCCAAACTTCGTGAAAATCGGATGAGATTTGGCAGAGATATGGGGGTGGTCATTTTTGACCCATGTCTATACACGAATCTTGGGGTAAGATTTGGACATAAATTTCGACTAAAAAATCGGTGTCGAGATTTGAATGCCAGATTAATCAAGAGGGAAAACCATAAAGAAAAATCCAAACTTCGTGGAAATCGGATGACATTTGACCGAGTTATGGGGGTGGTCATTTTTGACCCATGTCTATACACGAATCTTGGGGTAAGATTTGGACATGAATTTCGAACAAAAAATCGGTGTCGAGATTTGAATGCCACATTAATCTAGAGGGAAAACCATGAAGAAAAAGCCAAACTTCGTGAAAATCGGATGAGATTTGGCCGAAATATGGGGGTGGTCATTTTTGACCCATGTCTATATACGAATCTTGGGGTAAGATTTGGACATGCATTTCGACCAAAAAATCGGTGTCGAGATTTGAATGCCAGATTAATCTAGAGGGAAAACCATGAAGAAAAAGCCAAACTTCGTGAAAATCGCATGAGATTTGACCGAAATATGGGGGTGGTCATTTTTGACCCATGTCTATATACGAATCTTGGGGTAAGATTTGGACATGAATTTCGACTAAAAAATCGCTGTTCATATTTGAATGCCAGATTAATCTAGAGGGAAAACCATGAAGAAAAAGCCAAACTTCGTGAAAATCGGATGAGATTTGGCCGAAATATGGGGGTGGTCATTTTTGACCCATGTCTATATACGAATCTTGGGGTAAGATTTGGACATGAATTTCGACTAAAAAACCACTGTTCATATTTGAATGCCAGATTAATCTAGAGGGAAAACCATGAAGAAAAAGCCAAACTTCGTGGAAATCGGATGAGATTTGACCGAGTTATGGGGCTGGTCATTTTTGATCCATGTCTATACACGAATCTTGGGGTAAGATTTGGACATGAATTTCGACCAAAAAATCGGTGTCGAGATTTGAATGCCACATTAATCTAGAGGGAAACCCATGAAGAAAAAGCCAAACTTCGTGGAAATCGGATGACATTTGACCGAGTTATGGGGGTGGTCATTTTTGACCCATGTCTATATACGAATCTTGGGGTAAGATTTGGACATGAATTTCGACTAAAAAATCGCTGTTCATATTTGAATGCCACATTAATCTAGAGGGAAAACCATGAAGAAAAAGCCAAACTTCGTGAAAATCGCATGAGATTTGGCAGAGATATGGGGGTGGTCATTTTTGACCCATGTCTATATACGAATCTTGGGGTAAGATTTGGACATGAATTTCGACTAAAAAATCACTGTTCATATTTGAATGCCAGATTAATCTAGAGGGAAAACCATGAAGAAAAATCCAAACTTCGTAAAAATCGGATGAGATTTGGCCGAAATATGGGGGTGGTCATTTTTGACCCATGTCTATATACGAATCTTGGGGTAAGATTTGGACATGAATTTCGACTAAAAAATCACTGTTCATATTTGAATGCCAGATTAATCTAGAGGGAAAACCATGAAGAAAAAGCCAAATTTCGTGGAAATCGGATGAGATTTGACCGAGTTATGGGGCTGGTCATTTTTGATCCATGTCTAGATACGAATCTTGGGGTAAGATTTGGACATGAATTTCGAACAAAAAATCGGTGTCGAGATTTGAATGCCACATTAATCTAGAGGGAAAACCATGAAGAAAAAGCCAAACTTCGTGAAAATCGGATGAGATTTGACCGAGTTATGAGGGTGGTAATTTTCGACCCATGTCTAGATACGAATCTTGGGGTAAGATTTGGACATGAATTTCGACTAAAAAATCGCTGTTCATATTTGAATGCCACATTAATCTAGAGGGAAAACCATGAAGAAAAAGCCAAACTTCGTGGAAATCGGATGAGATTTGACCGAGTTATGGGGCTGGTCATTTTTGACCCATGTCTATACACGAATCTTGGGGTAAGATTTGGACATGAATTTCGACCAAAAAATCGGTGTCGAGATTTGAATGCCAGATTAATCTAGAGGGAAAACCATGAAGAAAAATCCTATATCATATATATATATTCTATTTTAGAAGCTATATGTCAAGTTTGGTGACTCTAGTTCTTATTATTTACCAAAATTGCCCAAAAAACAGGATATCGATATCGATTTTTATCGATTGCTCGGAAACTGAGTAAGTTATCGATTATCGGAAACAAACTCGATCTGCGCAGGCACTAGGAGCAACTTCATATAAAATTTCAAGTCTCTAGCTCTTCTGGGTTCTGAGATCCTTTGGCTCATACATACGGACGGACGGACGGGCGGACATGGCTAGATCGACTCGGCTATTGATGCTGATCAAGAATATATATACCTTATGGGGTCGGATATGCTTCCTTCTGCCTGTTACATACATTTGGATATCGCACAAATACAATATACCCTTATACCCATTTTTAATGGGTTCAGGGTATAAAACAATATGCCAAAAAGTTTGGACACGTTTTTCCAATTGAGCAAATCAAAGTTATGGTCCGAGTGCAAGGGTCAATACGAAAGGTCGCTGCGTTATTCTTTACTTATGATCAATTAAATAAATTTAAAGTGAAAATGTTAAAGCATTTATATATAACTTTATATAGTACTTACCACAAATAGCGAAAGAACAAGAGAATTGGGTTACATGATCAGTTGATGGGGATCGTTCGGGTCGACGTTTTTTTTTTTCAATAATTTTTTATGGGTTTCACGCAAACGATTTGAATATTTGCATAACAGTTGGGCGTGTGTGTGCATTTGCCTATAATACAAAAGTGACGAACCGATAAGATGTGTAAGTTATATATATATATATATATACATATGAATCTATATATATCATATAGAGAAACACGTTGTAATAATTGTTTCTAGCTCGTTTTATCAAGGGACCTTCGAGCAGAGTTAGACTTATGCCCCCACTCTCTCCCCCGGATATGTATAACTATATATATTCCTTTCCTAATTATCGCACAATCAGGGCAAACATGTTTGATACATGTGGAAATTCGTAGTAAATAGAAGTTTATTGCCGCATGAATCAAGGTGAGTCACCTGGGGTTTAGTATCCTTATCCATTCAACGACACGTGCCAGAGTGGCCGATACTCATAACTGCATAATTGCCAATGAATGACTCATGCAACAATTAATTACGAGCGTGAGACCAAAGACAATATGAACATGTTCATAAAAAAGGAAACTTATCTATTTGCTTATCAGAATGTATGAAATGTCTAAAAACTATAATTACAAATAAATCACAATGAAAAGCAAATGCCTAACTAATAAATGGTAGATAACAATTAAAAACAAGAGGCGCTAGTCGGCAGTTCCCGACTAGGAAATACCCTGTAGCCTCTTCCACCAACAACAAATGAAGCTCGAGTAATGAAAAGCTCGAGAAGTATTCAAAATAATATTGTAAATATAATAATAATTTCCTAACTTGGATTCGAACTCATAGCCAAACTTTTTGAAAATTTCCCATCTTTAGCTCTTCTGGGTTCAGAGGTTCCTGCAGACATCCCATTCATACGAAGGGAGTGAGAGAAAGATGGAAAAGAAAATAGATACTTTATGGGGTAGGAGTTGCTTCCTTTCTGCCTGTTACATACTCTTGCACAAAAACATGATACCCCTTAGGCTATCTACAATGGGTAGAGGGTATAAATATATGCCAAGTAAACTTATTTATAAATATTCAAACAAGCATATCGAACGTGATAGTTCCGAGGAGTTCGCTTGCACCATAATGTAACTCGGAATGGAAAAACGAAATAAATAAATAAATATTAGCCATATATAGATGCACATTAATTATGTCTAATGGTATCTCATCGTATCATAATAGTTGACCTGGCAACAAATCTTAGACAATATAAAGGTCGCCAACGTTTTAATTAATATCACTTAAGCTCCATTAAGTATTATGCATGTTCTTTCATTCATTTGATTTCACATTGTTATTGTTATTTGTATTGTTGTCGCATCAGCTTGAGTGAGTTTTCCTGTGTTTATTTTCTTTGGGCTTCCTCCTAGCGGAGCATTTGTATTATTTTCAGCTCCAGTTTCACATTTCCCCTGGTTTATTATTAAACAAAATTCTAGCGCGTGTTACGTATTAGATTTAATTACTCAAAACAACCGATATAGGTTGCGTGTCGTAAGATCAAAGAAATTATATCAACCAATTTTCAAATGAAAAGTCACTTAAAAGGTCACAAATAAAAACTTTCTGATTGAAATAAAAACAGACTCGAACACAGATTAATATTGTATTACGATTTCTACCCATCGAGTTTTTTGAGATTGAATTTAATTCCTTACATCGATCATAAGCCCAAAGATTGGTATATATTAGATCTCATTAGTCCCATTACATTTAAATCGGAATGGAAAAGTTTATAGATTATACAAATAAGAAATATTTTGCAAACAAATTTACATTTTGTAAATTTTAACAAAAATATAAATATATATATATATATATATAACAATCCATTATTAATAATACATTAGAGTAGCCCAATAAAAAATCTGAGAGACTAATCAGAGCAACAATATTTCTAATAACTTCTAATATTTTAATAATATATCTAATATCATCTGACAAAAAAGTGTTTCCAATTCCTATTTATCGATCGTTCACTAATAACACGCCCAATTGATCTGCTGATCAATAATAAATATGCTTTCAGGGCTTATAACTCTGACTCTGACTCTGACTCCATACTTTCCTTTAATCTCTTAAATCAAATATGCATATTTAAAATCAAGCCTAGATCATTTTTATGATTAATCGATTGGCTTGTTTCTATCTTTCTAACCTCTTTCAAAACCCACCCAAAAGACTTGTATGACCAAAGAACATTTCGTCTACCTCTAATACAGCTGAAATGTCATAGCTACGTATAGTTTGCAAGTAATAAAAGCAAACAATAAATAGATAAGCGGCATTCAGGGATTATATTGAACGGGTGTTCACAAATCCTGATTGCTGGGCTCAGCATTAGATTAAAACAATGCAATTATAATGCGAGAGCGTGTAGACTAATGATAGCATTGAAAACCTCGTGCTATTATCATCAATCGGTGTAAGGTGTTCTTTTTGTTTTTTGTTGTATGGCATGTCCATTGCGAATACAATGTCAAGCACAAGGCCATGTCAGGGGCTCTGCTGGCTTCCTGGTGCGCCAAGCAGACGTTATCAATGCAATAAACAGGTGGTTGGCCAACACCTTCACAACATCTGGCAGAAAAAATAGTCCAAATGGTGCTGGCATATGGCATATGGCATAAGGGAGTCGTAAAGCGAAACCGTGTATAACGATAAGATTCGTGGCGATCCGCAAAAACCAAAACCAACCTGATAAGAGCTTCGGCAGCGGCAAGACTCTGCCCGATTAGCAAAATGGCCAAATACCTGAGTTAATCGATAGATTATCATCACGCCTGCTCTCCATAGCCAAGGTATAACGGCCAGTGCCATAAAAAAACCTAAGGCACTTGGCAAAAAAAAAAACAAAAACTTATACCTTCGAAAAGGCACCAAAACGACAAATTGAACAAATGCTTTTTTATTTTATGGCATTATCATTGCCAAGGGCGATTAGCTTACATGAAACGCGGCTAATAGGCCCCCTTTATCAGCTGCAAACTGGCCGAGGCACAGTAGCAACAAGAATTCCCATAACCCGAACCACTTGAACAACTAATTATATATAAAAAGTATTCGTTTTCATCGAATCGCCTATAATTGACTTATGATCCGTCTGGGAATGGACATAGCTTGAATATTTCAAACACGCTTCATGACGGCCAAAAAGGTTTGTTTAAATGAATGAAACAGGCAGAAGAAGAAATATAGATATATATATATATATAGATATATATATCTTGATCAGGGCTAGAGACTGCGCTTCATCCAAGGAAATGCTTCGATCTTAAAAATTAGAGAGTTTAGATATGCAATATGCGCCCAATTCCCATCTAAATTTAAATGTGCCTAAGATCGATAAATATCGATTTCCATAGGGAAATAAAAGATACTTGATGTTCATATATTATTCTAGAAGATATATGTCAAATGTGAATACTCGAGCTCTTAAGACCTAAGAGATTTGCCTAAAATGCCTGATTTTGTTATCGATTTTAATCGATTGCTTGGCGAAGTTATCGAATTATCGAACAAAACTCGTACTGTGCAGGCACTGAGGGAAGCTACGTTAAAAATTCTCTAGCTCTTTTAGGCTATGAGATCCTTCCGATCTTGACTAGATCGATTTGAATATTGATGCTGATCAGGAATATATATACTTAATGGCTTCGGAAATGCTTTCTTCTGCCTGTTACATACATTTGTACTTTTTCAATGGGTTTAGGGCTTAAAAACGAATACAGCAAAACAAATTGAGTCTTTGCTTTGAAGTATTTATGTATACAAGGGTTTTGAACCCCCAACGTTATCCTAGCACCGGATATTCAATAACAATTGTTAATTAGAAATTCCGTGTTTCCCACATTCCAAGATTCTTAGCTGACAAATAGTATTAACAAGACTTTCGTTTTTTCCCCCGTTTAATTGACTGAATTCTCATTTGATTTTTTGCAGAAAACAAAGACATACTGAAAGGACTCTCGGGCTACTTTCGTTCCGGCGAGCTGAATGCCATTGCGGGACCCTCTGGTGCGGGCAAGAGCACGCTGCTGAACATACTCTCAGGCTATACGTAATGTAACCCGGCACTTTAACAAATTTCCTATCGTTGACTCATCAATGAATACATTTCTATAGTTTCAATGGCTATACAGGCGATTTTCGCATAAATGGCAAGCGACGCGATCTGAAGGCCTTCAAGCCGAATGTGGCGTTCATTACGCAGAACACGTCGCTGCAGCCCTACCTGAGCGTCAAGGAGGCCATGCATTTTGCTGCCAATCTAAAGATTGGCACACACATGTCGCCGGCCGCGAAACGTGAGCGTGTCCTCAGCATTCTGGTGGCCATTGGCATGTACGAGAATCGGAATACGCACACGGGCAACCTGAGCGGCGGGCAACGCAAGCGTCTGGCCATTGCCCTGGAGCTGGTCAACAATCCGCCCGTCCTGGTGCTGGACGAACCCACGTCGTAGGCAGCCATTTGCAGCTAATCTCCTTGAACTCAACTAAAGATTTATTTTATTGCAGCGGCTTGGACAGCTCCACGTGCAACCAGCTAATAACGCTGCTGAAGAAGCTGGCCGTAGAGGGTCGCAATGTCATCTGCACCATACATCAGCCCAGCGCGCTGACCTTCTCCATGTTCGATCATCTCTATGCCATAGCCGAGGGTCAGTGCATTTATGCCGGCGGTTCCCAGAATCTGGTGCCCTTTCTGGGCGCACTCAATCTGCACTGTCCCGAGTCCTACAATCCGGCCGATTATTGTGAGTTTTCTGAAGAGCGTTTAATTAGATGTAAGAGCCCGACTAGGAGATACCCTAAACTGTCGCTGCAATAATTCTAGCTGCCTTCGAGGCATACTTTCTTGCTGCCTTTGCCCCTAGACATTCACCATTAACTTCGGTATTTAAGGTCCGATCTTTTTGAAATTTGTATGCCTTAAATATAGCATACGAAAATAATACAAGTCTTATTTTAACTTTGGGCAGAATATGTTGAGTTTAGCTCACAAAGACAAACAGACAGACGTACATGGATAAAGCGACCCAGCTCGTGGGCTAGATCAGGAATATATATATATATATATATATATATATATATATATATATATATATATATATATATATATATATATATATATCGTCACCTTCTATCTAATACATACATTATAATCTCTATAACCCATTTGCATGAGCACAGGGTATTAAAACGTGGTTTGATTCAGCTTTAGATTCGGCTAGTTTGGCAATTAAGCCCCAGTTGATGTAGATATTGCTCGAATTATTATATATGCTGTGTTTTTGTTTATTATAGTAATGGAAATAGCTACGCATGACTATGACACGGAGGACGAGCGGCAGGTGGACAAGCTGATAGCACTCATGGACAATGGACGCAACGATGATTACAGGCAAAGCAAAACGGCGCGCGTGGCACAGCTGGCGGCCATGCGTAAAGTTGGTAAGCTCACAATTCAAAGCCAACTTCGAAATTCCGTGCTCAAAAACCCAACTCGAACAACTTGCAGAGCAAATGATGAACTCGGGCCTGCTCACGCCTGTGACGGCGCCCATCATGTCGGCCGGAGCCGGGCATTGTCGCCAATCGTTCAATTTCAAGCCGTTGACGCCCATCAATGAGCTCTCCTCACGCATCTGGGATAGCCAGATGGGCTGCGACGATGTCAAGTCGGATGCCAATTGCTGTAAGCCAAAGAAAAAGAAGAAGAACAAGCCGACCATGTCGATGCCAACATTGGAACTGGATCCGGCGCATCTGTGCAAGCGCGAGAATATCTATGCCACGCCCTTTTATCGGCAGCTGAGCATATTGCTGCTGCGCACCTTTCTGCTAATCTGGCGGGACAGCTCGCTGACCACAATGCGCTTTGGCATTCACCTGGCCATCGGACTGCTAATTGGCTTTCTGTACTACGGCATTGGCAACGATGCCGCCAACTCGATGAACAATTTCCGCTATGTCTTCTATACCATCATGTTCATCATGTACTGTGCCTTCTCTGGCATTCTGGTCAAGTGTAAGTCTGGCCTTAATGTGGCTTTAATCGTTAAGACCAAATAGTTAACGGTCGTTCAGGTTCGCGGCTCGAATTGATTCGTGAATTCCGGTTCTTGATTCCTTGCACTCGTTCCAATTTTTGGTAATACTTTTATATTTATAAATAAAGGAGTCTTATTACTTCCACTAAATTCTTATTAGGGCCAGATTATTTAAGTTTCTTGATAGAACCCAACACAACCCTCAGATGGAATCGAACTAACAAGATTAAAGGTCACTCTAAAAGCTGCAGCTATACAAGTTTTGGATCTGAGCAATTGTCCAAATTTATATATATTAAATTTATCTTAACTCCCGATATTCGAAATATCTAGGAAGAGTTGTAAAGAAGTTAAAGTTATTTTGAAAAATCAGCAAAAGTTTTGCATGAAAAAGTAATTTTTTGACCCATCCTTCCTATAAAGCTATATGATTTTTTAGTTTGAAGCAGAGTTTTGGTTAGATATCTTGAAAAACCAAAAAAAGTTTTCCATCCTAGTTTTCAAACGACTCTACCTATGATAGCTATATGTTATATTGGTTCGATCCGGCTGATTTCGATAAATGTACTTCCTGCCACAGAAAGACGAGAAAAGTTCCATGACGATAGTTAAAGACTGAGAGAGGCTCAGATATTGATACTGATAAAGAACAGGTATACTTAATGGGATCGGAAATCTGTTTTAACAATTTTCCGCACAAGTTGGGATTATTTGCAAAATGTCTCAAAAAGTTCTTTTTGGGTTCTTTTCAGTTTCCGATTTTCTTTTTTTTTTTAGTTCAAAACGCAGCGCATGGCTTAGAAATACTTGGCATAACACGATCGAAGATTTAATTGAAACTAATTCCGGTTTCTATTTTTGTTTTTGCAGTTCCCGTGGAGCTGCCGATCGTATCGCGTGAGCATTTCAATCGCTGGTACTCGCTGCGCGCCTATTATGTGGCCATTACGTTGGCGGATCTGCCCATACAGATAATCTGCAGCTCGCTGTTCATAGTGCCCACGTATCTGATGACCCGCCAGCCGCTGGAGCCCTGGCGCTTTGGCATGTTCTTTCTGATTGTGTTCATGACGGCGCTGGTGGCCCAAAGCATCGGGCTGGCGGTCGGTGCGGCATTGAGCATGAATCTGGGCGCGATACTGGGACCGTTTTTCATATGTCCTTTTCTGGCATTCAGCGGCTTCTTTCTGCAGGAGAAGGATGCGCCCGTCTATTTGCGCTGGTTCTTCGATGTCTCCTTTCTAAAGTATAGCCTGGATGGCGCTATGCTGGCCCTGTTTGGCTACGATCGGGCGCGTCTCGAGTGCAACGAGATATACTGTCATTTGTCGCGACCCAAGCACATACTCAAGGATCTGGATATGGTGAATGCCAACTATCAGTTGGCCATCTTCTTTATGTTGGGCCTGCTGATTATGATGCGCATTTTGGCCTTTTACATCATGTCCTTTCGACTGAGATTATTCAGATGATACGATACTGTGCCGGGACGGGCCCCATCCAAAGCCACATTCCGCACACAGTTAATACAGTTTGTTTTACATATAGATGACATATATATATATATATATAGAGGTGTGCAAGTGCAGGTATATTTATGATTTCTTGTAGCATTTAATTGAGAGAACCATGTGCCAAAGAATTGAACAGCGTTTAGCATAAGGAGAAATCGTGATATACATACATACTTATCTTATCTATATCCAACACCAATTCACAATTCCCTAGCAGCCGTATATATATATTTATACGATTTATCCTTAGCATAGCCCTGTATGTCTTTTACAATCGTATTAATGACCCCATCATCGACTATTGCCTAGTTTTAAGCGCATGTATATACTTTATTAAGCTCAAAATAATTTGTCTGAACCTATTTTGAATAAATATTAAATATTTTGTATTCATACTTTTCTAAGGTTTTCTTTCTGTCAACATTTAAACACTGGGCGGCGCAAGCAAAAAACTGAAACGATCTGCAACTGAAGAGCTCCTACAACCGGTTCCTTCGTGGAGAAGCTGTTCCCAGTTCCCTAAACTTGTTATACCCTGAACCCATTAAAAATGGGTATAAGGGTATATTGTATTTGTGCAAAATTCAAATGCATGTAACAGGCAGAAGGAAGCATCTCCGACCCCATAAAGTATATATATTCTTGATCAGCATCAATAGCCGAGTCGATCTAGCCATGTCCGTCCGTCTGTCCGTCCGTCCGTATGTATGAACGCAAGGATCTCAGAGCCTATAAGAGCTAGAGACTGAAATTTTAGATGTAGATGTTCCTAGTTCCCGTGCAGATCGAGTTTGTTGCCGATAATCGATAACTTACTCCGTATTCAAGCAATCGATAAAAATCGATATCGATATCCTGTTTTTTGGGCAATTTTGGTAAATAATAAGAGCTAGAGTCACCAAACTTGACATATAGCTTCTAAAATAGAATATATATTTGCATTTGATGTTGGAAGAAGAGGGTTCAGGGTATCCCCTAGTCGGGAGCTCCCGACTAGAACCTCTTACTTGTTTTCTAACTACACAGTTACCAGAAGGAGACAGCTGCTACATATAAGTATATACAACAGTTCTTGGGGGGAATTGGAAATATAACTATCGAAAATTATAGCTGCAGGCGTGGAAAAATCATGGAAAACTGTTCAATGTAACTTTTTTGTATTTACAAAAATCTTCACGGAATAAAAGTGAATTTAGTTTTATATACACAAAATCTACGTGTATCTTGCTCTATATAAAATTCGGTTCCAAGTTAAATTTTCAAACACACAGCTGATAAGCTATCTGGAATTCATATTTTGCACACCCTTCTATATCGGGCTTTAATGGAAACTAACGAAAATATTATTGCAAGATTTCTTTCTGAACTTTTTGATGCTGGACTCATTTACCAACAAGTGTTTGTAAGAGAATAACGACTTAAGCCCAACAGTATTGGTATGAGAATACAAATAAATGCCAGGCTAGTTGAAATACATCGAATTTATATTCTATTATATGCATAAAAGCCAGAAATTCTGTCGTTTTGTTTCGATAAGCTGGTTCGTGAACAGCATACCAGCCTAGAACCAAACCGATCGATGTAAGCGCGACTCGCAACATGTTGAGGCTCGCCTTAAACAAATATGAATATCAACAGTTGCCGGCACAATAATGAAAATAAGCCCCAATTGAATTCAGTTGTGTTTTGTATATTACCGGAGAGTAGTCAACGCTTAAATGTTTATCGGATGCCACACGCCATATCGAGTGGGGGGACGCGACTTGAAAATTTAATTGGGCGAGGCCCGAAAACAACAACAACAAAGTGCTACAAAAAACCAACAAATATCAAGTATATATATATGAAGTATAGTTATCAAGTCTAAACAGATGAAAATGTTTTCTACAAAGTAACAATTTTTGTGTAAAACGCAAAACAAAAGCTCTGAGTGGAAGGCAAACCAGTTTTCTATTTTCAAACGAAACGCGCTGGAAAACATTTGCACTTACTTTACAGCTGCACTTCATTAAAATATACATATATGTATATGGAAATTGTATTATATATATAATTAAACTGATAAGCAGCTGCAAGGGAAAGCGTTTTTCAGCAAATTTTGCATATATACGAGGCATATAATATGACAGGAAGTGAAGGCCCGCAGGCATAATACGCAGTTTAGCATCTAGTTTGTTTCATTTGTTTATTATTTTAGTATTCTTGTCATCCCCAACTGATTGAGGCACGCCAATTAATACTCTTGTTTCAAGAGAAAAAAGAAAATAAACATTGCATTAGCCCATGGACAACAATTTGTTATAGTATTGCATACGTTTAGGCGCATTCAGATATGATACCAAAAATCTGAATGATATCTGAGACGATCTCAGAAATTCGACAAAGTTCGACAAATGTTTTTGCAACATTTTGTTAAGCTCACAGTTGAGGGAAATTTTTAACTAAAAAATTAGTGTGATTAAATATTTAATCATCAAATGATTGAAGATGAAAGACTGAAAAAAGTCGCCAGTTTTAAATTCTAATTTTTTGCTTTTATTTGTTGCTATTTTTTTTTTAACTTTTTGATTCCGCATTTTATTGTTTTCTGTTTGATGTTTTTTTAAAAAATATTTGATTCTGTATTCAACATTTTTTGATCTTCCCAAAACAAAAATTTCAACATTTTATTTTTTAATATAAAATAAAAAAGGAAAAATATTCAAAAATAAAGTTTCTTGTTTTGAAAATATTTATCGCTTCTTTTTCTTAATTTAAAAAAATAAAATGTTGTAAATTTTCATGTATTTACAAAATTTTAAACATTTTATTTTTTTAATATAAAATAAAAAAAAAAAAATTTCAAAAAATAAAGTTTTTTGTTTTAAAAATATTAACCACCTCTTTTATTAATTTAAAAAGTAAAATGTTGCAAATTTTATTTTTTTAATAAAAAATTTAAACGTCTCAAAACTAATTTTGATCTAACAGTTTTACTAATTTTGAAGAAATTAGTATCAAAGATAAAAAAACGTATAACAATTTATTTCATCCCAAATTATAGCATTTGGTAAGAAATTACATTTCAAAATGTGCGCCATACGAGATTGTGTAAAAAAAAGAAGTCTAGAAGGTGCATTTGCCATATGGATTTCCGGACGGTAACTTTAGGAATGTTGCTTTTATTTCGTTGTGTCAATAGAAGATTATATAATTATAGGGTATCTCACAGTCTATCGCTACTAAGCGGCATTCCTTAAGGCTGTTAAGTGCAGCAACTAATAATTAGTACTCATTATTGCCAAGCTTATCGCAACTGCATTTAAAACACAAAAACGACTAATCGACTGACCACAGACACGCCACAGAAACTTATGCGAGTGCATTAAAAAAAAAAAAAACCTATTCTATGCGTCTTCAAAGTGTTTTCATGAATGAAAGTAAAGAAAAAGATGTTAAAAATTGCTCCTCGCCAACTTTCTAACTTAGCGGGGAGAAGACTTAGAAAATCTTATCAAACTCTTCACTAAGATAACAAGAGTTGGCTATGGGAAACAAATTCAGCTTGCGAGCTCACACGATTAGGGCTTCGCCATTATAATCAATCAATCAATCAATAAACAATTTCATATAAATTGATAAATATGTGAAAAATCTGTCTAAGATAACTTACTGTGAAAACATTCAGCTGTCCAGCTTCAAGCGTTTGATCTATGCGTTCATCTTCAGTCAGTCAATCAATCAGAAAAAACATCTTTATATGCTTCATATCTCTTGGTTTTCATTTAAATAATCTCCTGTGAAAAATTCCGGTGCCACCTTTGAGGGTTTCGGCTGTGTGTTGATCTTAAGTCATGCAGTCAATCAATCAATCAATCAATCTGAAAATCAATTTTATCCATAGAGAGATACGTACGACAAATCTTTCTTAAAATAACTCACTGTGAATATTCAGCTGTCTCGCTAAAAGATTTTGAACTGTGCGTCGATTATAAGTCAGGAAATCAATCAATCAATAAGCCTGAACAAATAGATTTATGTATAGAGAGATACGTATAACATATCTTTCTTAATATAAAGAAATAAAGTTGTCCAGCTTTAAGGGTTTGAGATGTGCGTCGATCATCAGTCACGCAGTCAATCAATCAATCAGTCTGGAAAAACAGTATTATATATTCAGATACGTATGAAGTCTTTCCGAGTTTATGCTAAGATAACTTACTGTAAGCTTTTCCGAATCTGTGCGGTGCGTTGATCATTAGTCAGTCAATCAATCAATCCGTCAGGAAAATCAGTTACACAATATCTTTATAGTATTCACTTATATAACCTAAGCTTCCCAGCTTAATGGTTTGAGTTGTTCATGATCAATCAATTAGTCGATCAATCAGTCATGGAAAAAAATTTAACTATATGTAGAGATGTAAGCATTTTGTCTGCTTTGATTGGGACAAAGGCAGCAGCTTTACAGCTGGCAAAGATAAGATTGCAATTTTGTGCCTTAGACTAATTTGGATTAGACGGTTGAGTCAGTTACGATGTTGATAATAACTGCAAGCACTTGAACTCCACAATCAACAGAGAGTACAAGCCGATAAGCGCAGTTGGCATATCGCAAATTGAGGCCAGAGCCAACGCAGTCGACATTCGAGCATTGCCCGCAGCCAGGGCAAGATCTGGTCAATATCAAATAGGAGACAATGGTCGACAATATTGCGGCAAGCGTGCCAAATGGCCTGGGCAAAACCCCGCCCCTGGAGCTACTGTTCCGGCAGGTGTGCTACAAGCTCAAGGGGCCAAAGCAATCCAAGAGCCAAATACTGAACGAGACCTGCGGCGCCTTCCAAGCGGGTCGCCTAACGGCCATACTAGGTCCATCCGGCGCCGGCAAATCCACGCTTCTAAACGTTCTAGCCGGCTTCAAGTGAGTGCATCTCGTGAAACTCTTTTTGACTCAATTTCCTGATCAGTTTTCTTAAATAGGGTCAGCGGCGTTACGGGTCAGTTCCTCATCAATGGACAGCCGCGCGATCTGCTCGCCTTTCGCAAAATGTCATCGTATATAGCACAGAATTTTGTGATGCTATCGCTGCTCACGGTCCAGGAAACGCTGCGTGTTTCCGCCGACTTGAAGCTGCCTACAGGCACAAGTACGCTGCAAAAACAACAAATTGTAAGTAAGATAAGTAAGTGTACTGTTGAGTGCTCGACTAGAATATACCCTGTTATCAGCTTGGAGCTTGGAGCACTGAAACAAATGCATTCTTAAGTGACTCTTGTGTTTATGGTCCGATCTTTGCCATATGTTTACATACCAAAAATCAGTTTCATTCCTCTAAAAAATATTTGAGCTCTAGACTGTAAAGTGAAATATAATCTAGATCCATGCGTACTATAGGAAAGTCGAACAACCAGCTTTTGCAATTTTCGCTTAAGGTTCGACTAACTGAGGTTAAAAATCGATAATTATCGATTGTGAAAAAATATCAATCGATACATGCTGCATACTAACAATAATCTACGAACTTGAAGTATCCAACTCTTATATAAATTAAAAGTCTTAGAATCGATATTTATCGATGTGTGGATCGTAGATAATATCTGAGCTTATAAAACTTGGTGTAATTATCTGCAGAGCTATGCAAAATCGATAATTGTCGATAGAAAGAATCGATATTTACGGAAAATACATATTTATCGACAGGGAAAATATAATTTTATCGAGATGGAAAAAATAATATCGATAAACTTTCTCTACCTATGATAAACTATTACCTAAATATTTTCCAAGCTCCAGCATTTATAGTCTCCGCGTATGACTAGATCTGTGTAGAACATAGTTCTCATCAAGAGTATACAAATTATGGGTCTATATACACCCCGATAACTGCATATGGGACATTCTACCAAATATGTTATTAAATTTCGTTCAAACCTTCAATCGTTTTCCCAGCTGGATGACATTATTGAGGTGCTCAACTTGCATTCGTGCCGTCACACGCTGGTACGGGACATTTCTGGCGGAGAGCACAAGCGCCTGTCCATTGGCATTGAGCTGATCACGAATCCGCCCATCATGTTCTTCGATGAGCCGACCAGCGGGCTGGACAGCGTGGCCAGCTACCAGGTCATGTGCTATTTGCAGAAACTGGCGCACAACGGACGGATTGTGGTGTGTGTGGTGCATCAGCCCAGTTCGCGGCTGATGCAGCTGTTCGACGATGTCCTGGTGCTGGCCCACGGCGAGATGCTCTACGCGGGCGCACAGTGCGATATGTTGGATAGCTTCCAGGCGGCCGGTTTCCGATGCCCACAGTACTATAATCCCGGTGATTTTGGTGTGTACTATGGGATTATATCCAATTTATACCAATCTGATCTCTCTCTCTGTCTCTCTCGATTCCTTCATCCACAATTTAGTGCTTGAGGTGGGCAGCGAGTCGTCCAATCAGCGCTGCGAGACGCTGATCACACAGAACAAGTCCAAGTACGATATTCTGCAGAGCTTCAGCAGTGCTCCGGCGAACGAGCAGAGTGAGTTCGCATTTGCTTGCGCTTCAATTGGATGACTTTGGCTGATCATCCACAATTGCTTCCGCTTTCTTTTCTGCTTCTGTTTCCTGTTCCAACTGGCGCTTGTCACTGTCCTACATTTTCCCACTGCTCTATCTGTTCCTCTTCTTTTCTGTCTGCCTCAATTTACTTGCAGCAGCGTTTATTGAGCTATCCAAAAGTTCGACGGCGTCTGATGCACTGCGTCCCAAGGAGCAGGTGGGCTTCTGGTATCAGCTGAGCGTCCTGATGCTGCGACATTTGCGTGCCATGTCCAGGGATACAGTGAGTAGCTGCTATATCCACTGTTATACATCTATTAACTGCCTAATCCTCTCCAGATTGCCGTGCAGTTGCGTGTGGCAATGCATATTGTGGTCGCCCTGCTGCTGGGCGTCGTCTATTGGCAGATCGGCAATGATGCCGCCAAGGTTATCAGCAATGTATCCTGCATGTTTTTCATCATACTGTTTGTCTTCTCAGGCAATGCCATGCCCTCCATTCTGCTCTGCCTGCAGGACTCGCCCGTGTTCATCAGGGAGTACTACAACGGCTGGTATTCCCTAAAGGCCTACTACATTTCCAAAGTGCTGGCCGATTTGCCACTGCAACTAATATGTCCGACTTTTTTCATTAGCATCGGCTTCTTTATGACCGGCCAGCCGCCGGAGCTGGGCCGCTTTGCCATGTGCTGGAGCATATGCGTGCTGACCGCCTTTATTGGACACTTTATAGGCGTAATTGCTGGCACCTTGTTGCCCATGCAGTTGGCCATATTTATAGTGCCCAGCATATCCATACCGTTTCTGCTGTTCTCTGGCTTTTTTATACGGATGCGCGAATTGTCCTGGTTTCTGCGGCCCATTTGTGACGTATCCTTTTTCCGATACATCTTCGAGGGTCTCATGCGCGCCGTTTATGGCTATGGACGCGGAGATTTGCCATGTCATCAGGATTTCTGCTTTCACAAGTCATCGGAACAGTTTCTCAAATATTTCGACATGTCCGGCGATAGCGTTAACGAAGATATTCTCGTCCTGGGCCTGTTCCTGCTGGTGCTGCTGATCGCCTTCAATCTGTCCCTGCATGTGTGCATCCGGCGGGCTCTGTGAGAGCGGCACGGCAGGTGTGCTGTTGGTTAAGAGAGTCTAGGTTTAGCTTGTATTCAATTCTACTTAAGTATTTAAATCTCGATGTTATAGCCTAATTATTGCTTATCAATGACATAGATCGATGCAGGCTTTAATTTTGACTGTGAGCTCTCAGCAATTGGCTTCATTAGCTGTTTTTTCTTTGATCATAAAACTGATTCGTAAATTAAATGCAATTAAATTTGTTTTCGAGCTCGGTTCGTTTCGTGAATCCGGGCTTTCCCATTCTTACAATCAGATCATAGTTTATCACATTCTTTCAAATACTAAGGAAAATAATTAACTTGATAATTTGTACGAACAAATTCCAATAAAGAAATAGAATAACTTCAAGCTGACAATACAAAACAGATTTTGGGCTCAAAATTGCCCGTTCTGTTAGAAATATTACAAATATGATTTATGATATATAGTATGTATATATAAGGAATTATTTTCATAGATTTTAGCAAGATCTTAACGCTTTGGGACTGGCTCTCTAAACCGAAACACAATTAACTTAATAAACATTAATGCATATGCTCCAACATTTTTTTTTTTTAAGCAAACAATTTTCGCAATTAATGCTGCGGCTGTTGGGCAAATGGTTCGGTTCAAGATTTCGCTCATAGTACAATAAAAATGGGAATTCCCGGTTCGAACCGTTTTGGTTCATAGCCTTGATTTAAAGCACATCATCATTGCTCAACGCATTAATTAAGTAATTTTCAATATAATTCACAAGAAACATAAATGTGTCATGTGTACATTTAATCAATGGACACGCTCGATATTTCCATGGAGCTGCCATCGTGTGTTGTTCCCTGCTGTTCGGATGTCGCTGTGCCCGGCGTTATATCCTCCAGCGTTTCGGTTGCCGCTGTACTGCTTCCCGGCGTCTCCTCGCTAATCGTTGGTATTGTTGTTGTCGTCGTTGTTGTTGTTGCGGTTGCCGTGCTGTTTGCCGTAGGTCCAATCAGACTACGTTGACTAGGCTGGGGGCGGCGTACACGCTCTGGCACCGAACGCAGTCGTCGTGTGCTGCTGGCTGATGTTGAGGGGCCTGCGGCGTTGGCGGCAGCCGTTGATGTTGAGGTTGATTTGTCAGCTATTGAGGTGAATGGTACGCGCACACGCACATCCAGCTGCTCCCATTCCATTTCATCCTCGGAACTGGTCTCCGCCGTGGCCACCACCGTTGTGGACTTCTTCTTTTGGCACTCGGCACTGCGCCGTGAGTCAATGGTCTTTAGCAGCGCCTTGGCCTCCGTTTTGCGCTGCAACAGAGAAACGAATTAGGTTTATGAAGTGGAGCTAACTTATTTAGCTTACATCATCCGAGTCCAGGCACTTGTAAGCATAGTAAGCGGCACGTTCATAGTCACACTTCTTCTCATAGTAGTTGGCCAGCGTCATAAAGCCCTGGTAGAGGCTCTGCTTATCGGTGGCCGCGCGTTCGTCCTCGCAGTACATAATATAACAATGAACGGCCGTCTCATTGTCGCCCAGCTTCTCGTGCAGGCTCGCCAGCTTGTACATGGCTATGCCCTCAATGTCACCCACATCGCAGGCCTTCCAATAGCACTTGACCGAATTCTCGCATTTGTCCAGCTTCTCGTAGGTCTCGCCCAGTGCGACCAACATGCGCGAATCATACGGACGCAATTGGTGGGCAATTTTAAAATAATATAAACTATAATAATGCATTTTAATAATCTCATAGGCCTGGCCCAGGCCATACCAGGCACGATAGTCACGTTTATTGACCTCCACCGCTTTGCGGTAGCTTTGAATCGCAGCATTTGTGTTTTTCAGCTCCATAAATTCATGGCCCATCAGGGTCCAGGCGGCCAAATACTTGGGATTAAGTTTTAAAGCGCGCTGAAAATATGAAATGGCCACCTGATGATCACAGCGTATGCTATAGTAGTTGCCTGTTTGGGAGCAGAGCGAAGTTTAGAACGAAAGTTTAATATGGTTTACGCTTGGAACTTGCCTATAACACAGCAGGTCTCGGGTCGATATTTGTTAATGCTAACAGCCTTGTGCGCCAGTTGGGCCATTTCTGTTTTCATCTCCTTGACGAACAGCAAATTGGAGTAGGTATCCACATTGTCCAGGCGATAGGGATCGCTCTCGAGCAAGGCCTGAAACAACTCGATGGCCTTGTCCACATCTGGCAGAGAAACAGATTGAGTTTATAACTAGGAACTAGGCGAAGCTTCAACAACACACCTCGCTTATTATGATAGACCAGCGCCATTTGGGCAGTTAGATAGATGCTCTTGCTGAAGCCCGCCGCCTGTAGATCCTCGTAGATCTTAAGTCCATCATCATTTAAATACAGCTCCAGATATGTGTGTGCCATGAAGAAATGACGCATCCAATGGCCGCCCAACTGCAGGCTCAGCAGCTTCTTTTTCTCCATAATAAGCGGCGATAGCTCCAGGTAGGCGCTCCACAGCATGGGCACCAGACGCACCGCACTCAGAAGCATTTGCTCGGCTGCTTTATTTAGATTCAATGCCTTAAGCACCACGCCATACAAATAGATGCCATAGCCATCTAAGCGACTGCGTCCATGCTCTGCGCGCAGCGTGGCCAGCAGATCGGCCAAGTCACGCATTTGATTTGGCTCATTGAGATTCGCCTGATCTGTGGTGGAGTCAAGGCGTCGCTTCTCGCGCGCCATGTACGTGGAGTAGAGATGCAGAAAACGTGGCACGCTCGACTCGCAGTTCCTTACCGCGTGCGCGGCCCTATCATATTCACGCACATCGTAATAGCTTTTGGCCAGAAAGTAATCGCTGTACTCGGCGGGCGCAATGCCCTCCAGCTGGCACTCGCTAAACGAATGATCATCGTCTGGCGCCGCGTTGTCGATGTTAACATCGCTCAGGCCATGATGCATCTCCGCCAGCCATTTGGTGCTGTGCAGCAGACCTCGTTTTGAGCACTCAATTATTGCACGACGCAGCTCCTTTTTCACATCCGGCAGCAGCACGCTGAAGAACTCTTGCATTGTGGTTTATGATCGTTCGAGGCTAAAGTTGCAGCTATTTTAATTTAACAAACAAAATTTGCCTTTGAACGCGCTAAACAAGTGCATTTGCCGGTCGTGTCGATTACTACAAATATCGATACGTCGTTCATTTGCAAATCGTGAGTATCGATACAAAAGCACGACAGTCTGTATTGCGTGCAATTGTATTCGCATGTTAACGATGTTTATTGCGTTGCCAATGCATAGTTAATGAATGAAAATACGTAATATATATACATACGCAAATTTACAATTTATAAAATAACAAAATTGTTGGCATTTACCTTAAAATACCTTCATTTTGTGTACTGCTGCAAGGCAATCAATTTGAATTTATACCGCTGTACAATGTGACCATGAGCACAGAAACTAAAAAAGCCAAAATGCTCCAAACAATGCAAAACTCCATAACACTGGCAAAGCAGCTGAATTAAAGCTGCGCAAAAAAAAAACGAATAACAATAACAAAAGTGTCCAAAATGATAACGAAATAAAAACAACAACAACAAACATTTCTTTGTTTACGAAAACGCACAAAAAAACAATAACAACAACAGCAAAGCAGGCAAAATGGCGCTACATTAAAATGCGGAAAGCAACCGCGCATTAATGCAGTTACAGTTACGTATGCTGGTTTAAAGGTCAATTAAGTTTTGGAGCTGGAGCTTCTGATACAACAACATATATATAAATACATATATATATATGTAAGTAAATCAATTGATAATTGTGGTGCTGATTCATTTGTTTGCGACAGCACTTTTTTTTTTTCAATTTAATACCATAAATACGTTTATCTGCTTGGCCAGCGAGTGGCGCGATTTGAACTGAGGCCTCGCTAGTTAGAGAGGAGCTCTCATACCGTTATTGCAATCAGCAGCAGGGTACGCACGTAATATATATACATACGCAAATTTACAATTTATAAAATAACAAAATTGTTGGCATTTACCTTAAAATACCTTCATTTTGTGTACTGCTGCAAGGCAATCAATTTGAATTTATACCGCTGTACAATGTGACCATGAGCACAGAAACTAAAAAAGCCAAAATGCTCCAAACAATGCAAAACTCCATAACACTGGCAAAGCAGCTGAATTAAAGCTGCGCAAAAAAAAAACGAATAACAATAACAAAAGTGTCCAAAATGATAACGAAATAAAAACAACAACAACAAACATTTCTTTGTTTACGAAAACGCACAAAAAAACAATAACAACAACAGCAAAGCAGGCAAAATGGCGCTACATTAAAATGCGGAAAGCAACCGCGCATTAATGCAGTTACAGTTACGTATGCTGGTTTAAAGGTCAATTAAGTTTTGGAGCTTCTGATACAACAACATATATATAAATACATATATGTAAGTAAATCAATTGATAATTGTGGTGCTGATTCATTTGTTTGCGACAGCACTTTTTTTTTTCAATTTAATACCATAAATACGTTTATCTGCTTGGCCAGCGAGTGGCGCGATTTGAACTGAGGCCTCGCTAGTTAGAGAGGAGCTCTCATACCGTTATTGCAATCAGCAGCAGGGTACGCACAACACAATGCAGCTCAGGGGGAACAGCATACTGTTCGCGCTGCTGCTCTTCACAGCTTTGTTCAGTGTGGGAAACTGTTTTTGGCCCTTTAGCAAAAGAGGCAGACACCCCCCGAAACCCGCGCCGCCCAAGGAACCGCAGCTATCTCCGGTTATATTCGGTAAGTATTCATAAACAGGGCAACCGAATGGAAATTATAAAAAAAAATACAATTTTTCAGTGCCAGGCGATGGTGGCTCTCAAATGGAAGCACGCTTAAATAAATCGGGCACGCCCTACTTCATATGCGAGAAGACACACGACTGGTATAATCTCTGGCTAGATCTGGAGCAGCTGGTCATACCGATGGTCTACTGTTGGATAGACAATGTCAAGCTGTACTATGACAAGGTGACACGCACCACGCACAATACGCCAGGCGTGGAGACGCGCGTACCCGGCTGGGGTGATCCCAACGTCGTCGAATGGATAGATCCCACAAAAAATAAGGCCGGCGCCTACTTTAAGGATATTGCCAATGTACTGGTAGACCTGGGCTATGAGCGCCATAAGAATATACACGGTGCACCCTACGATTTCCGACGGGCGCCGAGTAAGTGCCTCTCATCTAGCCAACTAATCTTTAAATTAACAGAAGCTTTTCCCACATTCTAGATGAGAATCAGCAGTTCTTTATTGATATGAAACAACTCGTAGAGGACACATACGAGGCCAATAATCAGACGCCCGTCACCTTTATAACGCACAGCATGGGCAGCCCCATGACACTAGTCTTTCTGCAGGAGCAAACACTTGAGTGGAAGACTCAATATGTGCGCCGGCAAATTAGTCTGGCTGGCGCTTGGGCGGGCAGCATCAAAGCTGTCAAGGTGTTTGCCATGGGCGATGATTTGGACTCGTTCGCGTTGAGCGCTAAAATACTGCGCGAGGAACAGATCTCGCATCCGTCCTCCGCTTGGCTGTTGCCCTCGCCGCTGTTTTGGAAGCCCTCCGAGGTGCTTGCGTCGACACCGTCGCGTAATTATACAATGGCACAGCTGGAGCAATTCTTCAATGATATTGACTACAGAACGGGCTGGGAAATGCGCAAGGATACAATGCGCTATACACAAAACTTTAGTCCTCCGGATGTGGAGCTACATTGCCTGTATGGCGATGGGGTCAGCACAGTGGAAAGGTAATTCCCAAATCGTTAAATCAAATCAAACACTAATTTACTGGAATATTTCATTTTTTGTAGATTGCAATACAAAAAAGACACGATAGCAGGAGAAACCCCCAAGCTTATAATGGGTCTGGGCGATGGCACCGTTAATCAACGTTCTCTGCGCGCCTGCCAACACTGGACGGGCTATACAGACTCTCATATAACCACACTGGCGCTACAGGGTGTCGATCACTTGGGCATTTTGGCCAATCAAGATGTACTTCAATATGTGCGCACTGTCATGCAGCAGCCATAAACTACTTCAAATAGACTAAGAAAAAGAGCAATTTTATCTAGTTAAATGTATCAAAACGCGTTCAAATTATTGCATCTCAAGCGATAAGCAGCTGTAGTTTAAACGAAATGCAATTAATATTAATTCAATAAACCGTTTAAGTAGCTAAAAAAAAAGTTTTTTCAAAGGCAACGATACTTTAGTTGTCATCACTAGAAAACAATAGGAGTATCGTTAGCCGACTATCGATGTATCGATAATTCTGCACAATTCAATACAACGATTACTTGCATTAAATTCTTGTCACATTGTGTATATTGTATTTAAAGCAATTATTATTTAAAAAACAAAATGCCACACGGACACTCGCACGGGCATGGACATGGCTGCAGCCACGAGGCCACCGATATCGACAATGCACTGGAAATGGGCATCGAGTACAGTTTGTATACAAAAATTGACCTCGAAAATACGGAATGTTTGAACGAGGAGACCGATGGCAGCGGCAAGACGGTCTTCAAGCCATACGAAAAGCGTCTGGATACAAGCAAGGTGGGCGTGGCACAGCCCAATATACATATATTGGAATTAACTATATTCTCTGCAGTTTGTGCAAAGCGATGCCGATGAAGAGCTTTTGTTTAATATACCATTTACCGGCAACATTAAGCTAAAGGGCATCATCATTCGTGGCGCCAATGATAACTCACACCCAAATAGAGTCAAACTGTGAGTATTTCTGGGGCATTCAATTAGAGTCGTGCTATTTTAAAATTTATATCCGAACAGCTTTAAGAATCGACCTAAGATGACGTTCGACGATGCACGTGGCAAAGCGGACCAGGAGTTCGAGCTGTCGCGCGATTTTCGCGCAGAAATCGAATATTCACCCAAGTATTTGGCTGCCCTTTAATACTAATATTATATTTAATACCTGTATTCCAATCCCTTGCAGAGTTGTGACCTTTTCCTCGGTGCATCATTTGTCGCTGTATTTTCCCAGCAATTTCGGCGACGACAACACACGCATCTATTATATTGGTTGGGTTTTTGCAGGCGGCAACATTTAGATAGATAATTTAACAGCTTTACTTTGTAGGTCTGCGCGGCGAGTTCACGGAGGCACATTATCACGGCGTCACCATTTGCAACTACGAGGCGCGTGCCAATGCCGCCGATCACAAGGACAAAGTCTTCGATGGCGTCGGACGAGCTATACAATAAAAGATATACATCATATACATATATATATATATTAGGCAGAGTATTGAGAACTGAAGGGGGCGCATATTTTTTGTAATACTAGCACTGTGCTTGAAATTAAACCTGTACAGATTCGAAAAATGGGTAATGTTTCTTTAATTTATTCTTTATTGTTATCTTATTGATTTATGCTTATAAGATGAGATATCGAATCACGTGTGTCAATGTCAATGCATAACGCTTTTTATTACTCAATAGTGTTTCATTATCCATTTTCTTTCTTTCGTTTTTTGTTTATTTGTTTCATTCTGTATTTTTAATAAATTGTTTATATGTATTTTACAAAGCGTTTACTTAAATGTATTGTAATTTTACATTTATTACCGAATAATTTGTTATTGCACTAGTTTTTGTTGTTGTTGTTTTTTAAATATTCTTTTCTCCACTTGCTCATTTATTGTAGTTGACATTTTTTTTTCGTTAAAGTATGCTTCTCGCTTATGCACTTCGATATCTAATAGATAGATGATAGAGACATACACCATGTGTTCCATTTGGGTAAAAACTCACGTGTTTTAACGTATTATTTATTTTGCTGAAACACATTGTGCATATACAAATGCAATTAGGAGCAAAACTAAAGTTATTCAAATGAATGCTTGAAATTCTTTTTCTCTTTTGTTTTCTTTTCTTTTTCTTTTAGATAAAATTAGTTAATATATATTTACAAATTGTATGCGCATACAAAAATCGCATTTATAGGCTGAAAAATATGTGTTATTTTTTTTTGTTTTGGTTTTTAATTAGAAATTCTTGCTGCTGTAGTTTGGGGGCATGGTTGTGTGCGGGAGGGGCAGTTAGGGTATTCGAAAAAGGGAAGGGGGGGCCAGTTTGTGCGATTCTTTAGCTAGATATACATACATACATGTTCATATATTTAGTTGAGGAATTGTATATATATATAAATATGTATTTATTTGATTTCATGTTCTGTTCTGTGTGTGTGTGTGTGTGTTTCTTTGAGTGTGGAATTAAAAAAAAAAGATTTCTCTAGTATTTGATTCCTGGTATTTGCTTTTATTTTATGCTTTGTTGTTGTTGCTTAAGGTGTGTCTTTTTGTTCAACAAAATTTGTGCTCTCGTTCCATAGTTGCAGTTAGGGTTTATATATATGTATATATATATATATATATATATAATGTACAATATATATATATATATATATATACGACTTTAAGTACGATTTTTGCAACAAATCAATATCGGTTTTCTTTAAAAAATACGCTACACCCAAATGGCGTGTACTCGACATTTTAGCTGATAGCCCAAAAAATCGTTCAGTTTTTGTTTCATTTCAAAGAGTTTACGTTTAGTATAAAAAATCATTATATCGAAAGTATAAAAATCGTATTAAGCCTTTCATTTTATTTGTTATTTATTTGTTTTGTTTTTTTAATATTAAATTTTTCATTTAGTTTTGGTTGTTTTTGTTTTGTTTTTCTTTAGCAAAAGCGGGTGTATCTTCATCAAGCAGGTATTCGAATGTTACTTGGCAGGATTATTATATATATTTTTCTTTTTTAAATTTTTTTTTCCTTTATATATATATATATATATTTGTTTTTAAATAGTTTTATAAAAGCTTCGTGTTGTTTTTAGTTTTGTTGTTGTTGTGGATGTGTGTTTTTTTTTGTGTTATTGCAGAGGCCTGTTTCAGTTGTTTGCTTTTATTTGTTTATATATAAATATTTGTATTTTTTTGTTGTTTTTTTTTTTGGATTTTTATCGTTTTTGAAAAGTAGTTGTTGTTGCACTTTTATAGTTAATATGTGTGTGTGTGTGTGTGTGTGTGTTGTTATTTTGTTGTTTGTTATTAATTTAATTAATTTATGCTTTTAGAACTGACATTAGGCGACATTGACTTAGCTGGCTAGTTAATTCATTAATTTGTTTCAATACAAATTTTGTATCTACAATGGAATTGATCAATGATAATGATATCAAAATAATTACCATTAATACATGCATCTATATGATGTATTTGTAATTAAATTATTTAAAGCTTTTTCGTGTGTTTTTTGTGTGTGTTTTTGACCAACTGATAAACATTCGAATATTGCAATTGTTGAAATAAACATCAAATGTTCGTGTACATTAAAAATGTATTTACAATTGAATAATTCGCTACTTATGCACATAGATATACTATTCAATTTGATAAACAGGATTTAGTTCATATTATTATTATTATTTTTTGTTTTAACTACACGCTCCTACAAAATGCTCGCTAAATTTGCTTTTCATATGCACTTACATCTCAGATTTATCAATGTCGTTAATACAATTGCCATGAATATTGCTAGATTCAGCCCAGTACCGCCCCCTTCCCCCTCCCCCCCTCGTCACACCAAAAGATACAAAAGTTAAAGGAAAATCCTTGTGAAATATTCGTTTCGAATATGCTGCTAGACAAATCAAAAGATCTGTTGAAACTAGGGCAGAGCTCGGGGCGGGTCCAGACATCATATTGTTTAACAAGTTTTCAATCAATTGAATTTTGAATATAATTTAACTAGCATTTGTTCGGCTTGTTTTCTGTACGTTACTTTTCTGTATTTTACCATTATGCACTAAATTTTGCGTTGCGCTACTTTATTTTATAAGAATTTTTTATTATTTATATTTTCTTTGCTTGTTTTTTGTTTTTTATGGTATTAGTTTAAATATCTACGGCTAAGTTATGTAATTATTTTATTTGTGGTTTTAATTTATTCAAATCATCATCACATATCAAAAAGTTTACAAAAATTTTACCTTAACATTTCTTTAGCTACATTTCATTTGCATGTACTTATTTCGCCTTTGCTGTTTATTTATTTATTTATTTATTATTTTTATTACTTTTCGTGCGCTTCAGAATAAAACATACAACAATAGATATTATTTGTCTATCTTTGTTTATTTTTTTTTAAGTATTTTCCTTTGCTAATTTTTTACCCACTTAACAATAGTTGTTCTCAGTTATTTTCAACAAGTAATTCCGCGTTCCGAGTTTCACATTCAACAAATATGTGACCATTTTTTTTTGTAATTATTTGAACTGAACGCCTACCAAGTCCGATTATAATTGTTGTTAATAAACATTAGTTAATGTATATAGTTTGTTTTTCATTTCGTTAGTGTACGTGTGGGCATGTAAAAGGCATTTGTTTGGTTTCTTTTGTGTTTTTTGTTAATTCTCATCTTTTATACTCGTATCGTTTGTAATCATTTAAGATTTTTAGTGTTTTTGCTTTACTTTTTCTTTTGTATTTTGGAAGAACTGAGCTGAAAAACCTGAAATTGCATTCACTATTTGCTAGCATTCCAATAATGTCAGCATTTGATATGCCCAATTAAAAAATTTAAGGTTGTATTTTGTACACAAAAAAAAAAAAAAAAAAAAAATCAGAGAAAAAACAAAAAATGAATTTTTATTGTGTTCTAAACGGATTTTGTTCAACTAAAGCGCGTGTCTTCATTTAAGCTTCGTGATATTATGTCTATGTTATGTTATTTGTTATTAATTAATTGAATAGTTAAGCTTATATTTTGTTTCTTCTCCCAGCTTTACGAACCAAATTGACAAAATTCTACACATGATTCACAGAAGTTTAATAACTAATATTGCTTCTTTACTTTTCGTTTCACAATTGATGAGAAAACAAAACTAAAAGCAGTCGCTGCTTGTGCTCGAACAATTCCAAGTTTTTGGTTTTGTTTTTCTTCTTCTTGTGGCTTACAAATTAAATTAACAAAAACAAAAAAAAAAATTTAACTATGTTCCGAATTGCAGTTTTGCGAAAATTTCACAATAACAAGTGTAGCATACTTTTTGGAGCAGCTGCTGCCCCAAGAAGTATGCAAGAGAAATCTTTGCGAAATTGTGGCGAAAGCGCAAATTGGAACATAGTTGTTTGTTAGTTTATTTAAGTGTTAATTGTTGTAACAATTGCTATTTTGTTTTTTTTTTTTTTTTTATAATAAAATCGATGCATAACTTGACTATAAAACGCACACGCAGCTGAACTGTGGCTGATGAATGTGACTGAACAGCATGTTCCGATAAACACTTTCGCCACAATTTCGGTTAGTAATTTTGTTTAGCTCTTAATTGATTTTTAGCTTACTCAATAGTTATGCTCTAAATATTTTGCTGGCACGAAATTCGGAACATGCCATATTCAATTTATTCTGTCTTTGTTTTTGGATTCATGCATTTGGCAGAGAAAGCGGACAACATGATATTATATTTTTTTGTTGGCGTGTGCGCCGCCTCGTTTCAGTTTAATTAGTTAGTTAGTAGTTAATTTTGTTATTTTATTATATTTATTAAACAACTTACTATACAAGCTCTCACGTTCTCCTGCTCCTTCGCCGGCTCCAAATTTGCGTTTATTTTTGCGCTTTTTGTTAACAATTTGTTTTTTTTTTTGTTGCATTTAATTTTGTATTTTATTTGATTGAAACAATTCAATTGCCGTTTAATTATTATGACATCTGCTTTAAATTTCCTTTCCATTTCATTATTTATACAACATTTCCAAATGATTTTTGTTGTTGTTGAAATTTAAGTCTATCAAAATGTACTCTTCCTTTTTTTTCCGGTAGTGTATTGCAAAAATGTGCGAATGGTTGTGTGTGGGTGTGTATAAAAAATTGTACATGTTTTTGTTATTGTTGTTTGGAAAATGAATATTTAGGCGAAGTTTTTTTGTATTGACTGTCTTCGAAATGGAATCTCTTGTTGATATCGCAAATGAAACAGCGCAGCCGGCTTTTGAGCCAGTTTTTATTTTGGTTTTTTACTTGCGGATCCACTGTCAGACGGGATGTCCGTGCTTCTCGGGATTGGCTCGCTTGGCGGCAGCTGCCGCGCCCAAACGCCTGGCACGCCAACGATCGATGGGCGTGTAGCAGCATATGAAAAGCGGCGGCACCTGAGGCGTGCCGCCTGAACTGGCCCCGCTGCTGCCGCTGCTGCTGCTGCTAAGCTGGGCGAGCGACTCAACGGTCAGCTCAGTCTGGACGCCGCTGCTGGTCATGCGCACCTCGGCCTGATACGGCGGCGGTGAGTCCGCATCCAGCCTGGCTGGTGGCGCCGCCGCCTTGCATATAACGCTCGACGGCTGCAGTTCGTGCAGCTCGAAGCTGTCGGAGCGCACGCTCGTCGGCGGTGTGGCGGTCGAGGGCCGGAACTCGTGCGAGCAGCTCTCGACCATGGCAGTGCGATAGGTAGCGGCAAAATAGTTTGTCTCCAAATAGTGGCACGATTCGAATAAATAATCATCGAATTGCAGACGTGTCGAGCTGTTGCTCTCACCCGGCCCGGCATGCTCCATAAAGTTGCCCTTGTGCGACTGTGTCGATGGCGAGCCCAAGGCTAGCGGCAGCATGGAGCGGGACATGGGCATTAGCTCCAACGAGCTGGAGCAGGCAGCTTTGCTTGTGCGTTGTGAGGGTTGTTGTTGCTGTTGTTGTTGTTGTTGCTGCTGCTGCGGTTGTTGTTGTTGCTGTTGCTGCCGCGGCTGCTTTGGCTGCTGCTGCTGCTTTCTTTGCTTCATATCAACAATTTCTATTTCTTCTATATCACTAAAACTATTTAACTGTTTCAACAAATAATGCACATCATTTCGTTTCGTTTGATCAGCTGCGTTGTGCTGTTGCTGCTGTTCCAACATTGCCGCCGTCTTGGTTTTTATAGTGTCTAGTGCTTGCATGGTTAATGGAGTGCTAACGACGGCAATGCCACGTGGGAGGTTGTCGATTTGCCGCAACTCGTGCTGCTGCTGTTGTTGCTGCTGTTGTTGTTGTTGTTGTTGTTGTTGCAGCTCTGGATAAGCCAGCGCGAGGCGTTGCTGCAGCGTGGCGCTGCTGAACGCGGAGGAGGCGCGATGTGGCTCCAGTTTAGCAGAGTCGAGTATGCGATTGAATTTAGCTAATGCGCTATTGGATGCTGTTGATGAGCTGGTTGTTGTTGTTGTTGTTGCGGTGATCTTATGTCTTAGTTGTTGTTGTTGTTTGGTTTGAGGCACTGTTGTGACGGTTTGTAAATTATCACCAACACGGCGATGCCCACTGCCCTGAGCATCGACGACATCCGCGACGCTGTCATCCTCCACCTGATCATAATCATCATCATCATCATCATCATCGTCGTCGTCGTCGTCGCAGACATCCTCATCAACATCATCAATATCAACGCCATCCTGCAGCGTTTCGTTAACATTTAAATTTAAATTCAAATGCAAACGCTGCCGCAACAGCAAACGTTGCGTTTTCGTATCGATGGGCAACACGGCACCTGGTGGCGCCGGCGCCGCAACGGATGCAGTTGCTCCAATTAGACCACGACCAGCGGCAATTACGGCCGCCGCTCGCTGCTGTGCGGTGGCTCTAGCTAAATTCTTTTGTAGTATCAACTTCCTCGACGAAATGATGCCATTATTGTCGCTCCCCCGCGATTACCGGCTGTCGCGGGTGGAGCGAGGCCGCCCCTAACTGGAGGTGCTCGCAATGGGCGAGACGGGTGACAGCGGACTGCGTACGGCCTGTTCGCGCGGACAGCCGGTCAGCGTGATGACCAGCTTCCGGCTGCCGGCCTGATCGCGATGCTCGCACAGCCAAACGCCCTGCCAGGTGCCCAGCGAGAGTTTGCCATCGGTAATGGGGATTGTCAGTGAGCTGCCCAAAAAGCAGGCCTTCACGTGTGCGGGCTGAAAGGCAACAATTTAAATAGGTTAATTCACGTACCTTACATTCATCTATACTAGAGCCCGGCATCAGTTAATTCATTTGCAACAAACTCACATAACCTCCGAGTCGAGCTAAACAATGTTCGATTGAACTATTCATCATCGAACATGCAACATGTTCGATCTAAGTTTCTGTTCGATCGGACTCAATTGAATGCAGCTCGAGCCGAAATCGTTTGAGTCTTGACTCGCTCGATCGAAATACTTGTTCGATTAACTTGATGCAGGGCTGTAAACTAAACTCATCAAGTATAGCTACCATATCGTCGGGTCCTTCGCACGAATGCCTGTAGGGCAAACCTTCGGGAACTATTTTATTCAACATCATTTCCATATCGTCTCTGTAAAAATGAAAAGCATTTTTAAACATATATATAGATGTTAATTCAATTTATCAAGCATGTCTATGGCTCACCTGACGTCTGGATCCCAGCTCTCGTTTAACGCTAAACTCGCCGAGGTGTGAAGTACTGTAAATATGATGAAGAAAAAACGAATTGAGACAAAGTGAATGCGGCGTCAATTAATTTGTTAATTAATCTTTAAATCGCTAGCCAAATAACTGAATAATAGACGCCCAGTTATTAGACCAGCACGAGGGCGGGCCAAACCCAAACCCAAACACACACACAATTTATTTCCAATTGAGTTGCAACGCTAATTAACCAGAATATTTAACACGAATTTTAATTATAAACGTTTGTACTTTTCTTTTCTTTTCTTTCATTTTTTTATTTTCAATCAACTTTAATTGAACATTTTTGCACATGTTATATGATAAGACAATGTCTGAGGCTGGTTATGAAAATGGAAATTTTGATAGAAATTTGTTTGCCTCTCATTGAGCTGCATGTGTAAATGCATTTAAATCGGAGCTGCCAAACAGAGGTTAGTTCTGTTCTTGGTTTGAGCCAGCATCCTGCTGATATTGATTAGAATATATTCAAAAACGGAATATCTTGTCAAACAAAATCGATTTTTTCTATATAGGAACTTAAATAATTGTACGATGTTGATAAGATTTACCATATATATGTTATGAGGAGCATAGTAAGACATATAAAGGCCGCGTCGGGTGAAAAACCCGAAAAGTATTTCATGCAAGTTTCAAGACGATAAAACTGAGAGACTAGTTTGCATAGAAACAGACAGTCGGACATGCTGTCATGGCTACATGGCTATAAACTCGACTGTTGATCTGCTCATGATCTAGAATATATATACTTTATGGGGTCGCAGATGTCTTCTTCTATGCGCTACACATTTCATGACAAAATCATAATACCCTCTGCCAGGATATAAAGGTGCAATTTTTTATAAATAATTTATAATTTACAATATGCAATTTCATTAATCCTTACAATCTAACAGTTACAATTAACAGTCTCTTTAACAGTCTATACTTAACATAACGCTTTAACAGTGTCACTTTAACAGCGTAGCGTAAGCAAGGTCTAACAGTATTTAGCTAACTTCTTTAAATATTCAAATTAATTAGTCAAATAAAATTTAAAAATTAAACGATTAAGAAAAATAATGCAATCAGGCATGGATTCGAGTACTTTGTTTTTCACCAATAAATCATTCAACAGTCCGATGGATGGCACATTTAATACCCAAGTGCTGTCTGCTGCAATTCGAAGGCATTAAAATTGACTAAGAAATTCGCTAGCCAGTTGAGTAAATTTCCGCAAAAATTCTTTGACATGGCGCAGACCCAGTTAGAGACCTTTGACTGTTGCTTTTGCCTGAACATGACCAATTCATGTCTGGTTTGACTTTGCGGCATTTCGACAAATATTTCAAAGCCTACATTTTGTCGAAGACCTCGCTCTCGCCACACCAAAAACGTCGGCTGGGCAATTGGCCGACTGCCAGCGTAGAGCCGACAAACATTTAAATTGAATACTAGTACTTAAAATCATTTAGTTTTAATAATAAATAGAGCAATAGAGCGCTCGTAACACACTAATTGCATATTTATGAATAAAAGAGCTGACAATAAACGAGAGTGGAACGCAGCGCAAATTAGTTTATTATCAAATCCCAGAGATGTCATTCGGAGCCCCCAAACGCTTCACATGTTTAAGAGTGTGTGGTGTGTGTGTGTTTTTTTTTTGTTTGTGTCTATCAAAGTTGAGGTTTCAAGTTTTTGGAGGCCTTGCTAAATAATTTCCGAAAAAACGATTATGTCATGTTGGACATGTGTAAATGGGCAACAGGAATTTTAATGTATCACAGACAAGCACAGGAATGCATTAGTTGCAGATGGCAGACTGGGAGACACCCTGTATTGCCTACGAGCTGTCGCAAAAGGCACTTGTATTATTGTTTTACTTGTTTACGGTTCACACCATCCCAACTCTGGACTATGGAAAATTCTTAAAGAAAAATCTTTCGTATTTCTTATCACAGCATTTAGTTTAGAGATTTTTATAATTGATATAAGCCTTAATTATCTAAGCTGTTAAATAACTAATATAGCATATTTTGTGTCTTTAGAAGCTCGAAAAATTAGAGAAAACAAGTAAGAGGTTCTAGTCGGGAGCTCCCGACTAAGGGATACCCTGAACCCTCTTCTTCCAACATCAAATGCATATATATATTCTATTTTAGAAGCTATATGTCAAGTTTGGTGACTCTAGCTCTTATTATTATTTACCAAAATTGCCCAAAAAACAGAATATCGATATCGATTTTTATCGATTGCTCGGAGTAAGTTATCGATTATCGGAAACAAACTCGATCTGCGCGGGCACTAGGAGCACCTACATCTAAAATTTCAAGTCTCTATCTCTTATAGGTTCTGAGATCCTTGCGTTCATACATACATACGGACGGACGGACAGACATACGGACATGGCTAGGTCGACTCGGCTATTGATGCTGATCAAGAATATATATACTTTATGGGGTCGGAGATGCTTCCTTCTGCCTGTTACATACATTTGGATTTGCACAAATACAATATACCCTTATACCCATTTTTAATGGGTTCAGGGTATAAAAAACCAAGACCCAGATGAAAGCTATATTTATCGATTTCTGGAAAATTGAACCAGTTATCAATAATTTGAAGGAAACTTTCTTTTTGTAACGTAGCCAATGGAATGCATCAAATTCAAAAATCATTTAAAAACTCGAGACCACGGCAAAATCGATATTTATCGATTTCAGCTAAATAGAGCAAGCTATTGATAAATCAGAAAAAAATCACTATGCCTTATTCTGTCTGTTACACACATTCGGGCAAACACATATTAGCCCCTTTAAATGCTTACAGGGTATAAGAAACAAAACGAACAGGCAGAATAAAGAGACAGAATGCGGCAGGATGACAGAGAGCATGTGGCTGGGGAGGGGATGATAAACAAGCCCAAAGCAAAATCTCAAATGGACAAACGGACATTGCAAATGAAAATGAACTCAAAACTGACAGCCAAAGGCAGCGGGGCCCCCGCACAAATTTGCAAATTGATTTCGGCCAAGAACTGTTGGCCAGATTGAAGAGGAGGCATGTGGCAGAAGGAGGCGGGCAGCGACCGCAATTAGTTGACGCGACTGAGGCTGTGTTGCCGCCAGATCGGACAGGTGCATATATATATATATATATATATATATATATATGTATATTTTATGTAAGTGTGCCAACTATAAATATGTTAATGCGTTAACATCATTGTGCGTGCCTCCGTGCTGCGGCCTTCGAGTGGCTAAGAGAGGGAATTCACGCTCTCTCACTCAAATGACACTATTTTCATGCCGCAACAAAGGACAGGAGGGAAGGGGCAGGTGTTAGCTTTAATATGATTTAGCTATGTGCTGGAAGGGAGGGGCGCAGGGGTCTCGGCCATGTTTGCCAATGGGCAGATGTGCCTAGGGAAACACATGAAGGCGCATATCAGTGGCAAAAGCCCAGAGTCCGTTTTAATACACTGCAAGAAAACTGGACAACATTTGAAAATATGTTGCAAATTTGTCAGATCAATGTTTGATACAAAAGTTATTGGGGTTTTTCATGTTCTTGAGATGGGAAGCATGAGCATAATATAAATATATTATATAATAAATAGCTAGATAGTTTTTATATATACATATGTGTTCATAATATATTTGTAAACAATTTGAAATTGGGAAAGTGCCTCTGAGTGTATATATACTGCATAGCATGTACAGTGTTTGGCATAAATATTTTGACGAAACAAATTTGTATACATGTCTATTTTATATTTATCCAATAAGTTTCCCCATACACTGCACCACGCTATAAGTTTTGTATCTAGAAGCTTTATTTATACAATGTGCAGCGCATTTTCTTGCAGTGTAGCGCGCATTCATTGAGTGGCAGCTGGCTGCAGAAATGTGGCGACAAGGGGTGCAAAAGTATGTGTAAACACACACACACACACATATGCATGTGTGTAGTATATGTGCATGTGAGTGTGAGTAGGAGTTGGATGTGAAATTTCGAGTGGTCGTTGTTGTTGTTGTTGTTCTTCTTCTTCTACTTCGTCTGGTTGTTGTTGTTGTTGGCTTCTCACATTTAGCGGCGCGTTTAGGCACTACAAAAGTTGCTAATGTTTTTAAAAAGGGGCCTTTTTTATTATACAAAGTCAAACATTCTGACAGCATAAGCAGCACACACACGCGCGCAAAACCGCAATACACACACACGCACACACACACACACACAGGCACAAGCGTCTGCTGCAAATGCTGAACAATGGACATGCGGCTCGCTTGTGCTTCTCATTCATTCATATATGCATGTGCATACATAAGTAGCAATTGTGTGTGTGTGCCTGTGTGTGTGTGTGTGTGTGTGTAGTTTAGTGTGTGCATATTACATGATATAGCGCAGCACAAAACGCTTAAATACATCAACCTTATTACCCAGCGCGTTGGCAACATTTTGTGGTCAAGAGCCGAAAGCAGAAGCTACCGAAAAAAAAATGTGTGGCATGCAAACAGGCGCAGGAGCAGCTGCCGCATTGGACGGAGGGGTGTAGGAGCCGCAGGGGGGGGGGGGGGGGGGGTTTGGGCAGGTTTAGTAGCACGAGACGCCAGGGGCAAGCGCACCTACTAAACACTCATTAAAACAAGTTAACTGTGCCTCAAGGCTAAATACCCTTTGTGGACTAAAGCCAAGTATGCAAAATATATAGGTTATAGTAGTACGCTGTGAAGAGGATATAGATAATATATAAGAGGCATACTTAAACTCGTTTATTTGAAGAACAAAAATGTTGTTCGTAGAAAAACTTTCATTTCTGTCGATAATTTCTATGGGAGCTATATGTTCCTGAAGGATCAGGTTGTTCAAAACTTGCCTATATATTAATATTGTATTCTGAGTTTCGTAATTCCAAAGTTTGATTAAGCATAATTATGTTTTCAACTAGAACTGTAAGCCATACTCTAACGATCGCAGAATCCTTAATGCCAAATGCTAGGGTATAATTAAGCTACCCTAGCACACACACGCACACACACACATAGAACACAAAGAACTAGTTCAAGTTGTTCATGGCAAACAAACGTAAATGTTTGTTCTTGTTCGTGTCGCCCTCCTGTTGTTGTTTCTTTTGCCTTTTTTTTTTTTTTGCATAAATAATATTGATTTATTGGCTAGCGTAGCATTTGCGGCTCATAAGCGAAACAATTTTTAATGTTAGAGGCGCCGCTGGGCCTATGGAGTCTCGTCGCCGATGGACGGGGAGGTTAGCCTCTGGCAACCAATGGAAAATAAAAGCCTGACACACACATGGCACATTTTGATGTCCTGGCATCGTTTGCTTCGGTTTCGATTCGCCAGTGCCTGTGTCCTTGATGCGGAGCATGGGAAATTAGCGAAGCCAAAAAGCGAAACAAAAATCGAAAAGAAATAGCCAAAAAAAAAAGGCGCATTTTCTCAGGTGCCTGTCAGAGTTCATGTTAGTTAACTGGAAGTTCTAACAACCACATGTCAATGAGTTACATGATAAAATATTGCTTGGTAGTTTATCTTATAAAACCACCAAAGCCCGAATTTGGGCTTAACAACAATTTAAAGTAGCTGGTAACTTTACCAGGAACATGGAAAGTAAAAATATAATAAATACATGAAATACTATATTAATTTGTCTGATAATCAATAAAAATAAAAATGACAGGAAGAAGAAATGGTAACAAGTAAATGCAAAATATCATTTCTAGCAGCAAGCCAAGGTAGCTGGTAACTTTGACAGGTACATGATAAATCAAAATTCATTCAATATACAGATTAAAATCGTTTTCTTTTCCAATTGATTATTCGTAAATATGTCACAGCAAACTATATTTAATCACAAAAAAGCACAGGGAGTCATAAATAAATTGTAAAGCTATAGTTAGTCGCAATAAAAGGGTGTCTCTTGTAACTGGCCTGCAACATTATTTATACTTCGAGGCATTCAATAAAAATAAAGGAGAACAAACTAAAACGATTTTCTTTCCTGTTTTCTTACTTTCTTTTGTTTTTTCGCAACGATGTGCTGTCACCAATAAAAACGACAACTTTTGGCGCCCACACCACACACGCACACACACACACACACGCACACACACACGCACACGCACACTACACACATAGGAAATGTTAAGGCTTCGCCATGTTGGCTCCCATTCCAGCCGTTTTCTCAGACCCACTTTCGGTTTCAGTTGATTTATTTGGTGTTTCGACTACGCACAGGACATTGGGGACTCCTTTCTTCGTCGTCGTCGCCGTCGCAGTCGGATAGCTTTGAAAAATATGCTCGGGTTATAAATTGAAGTTGAGCCATTTATATGATCTTGCGATTATGCAGCAAATTGCGACAGGGAGAGGCAGATTGGGAGAGAGATAGAGAGGGAGAGGGCGAAGGAATTTGAACCTGAGGCAGTAAAATAATAAGTCTTTTGAATTTGAACCATGAATCATTAATTATAAATATAGAAACTATTATATAAAAAAGTCTATCAGAAACACAACTACTCTGCAATTTTATTCTGTTCTTATAAAGGAGTATGGAAAAATAGTCCCGAAACAAAGTTGATTCATAAGACTTATCATTAGGGATTACCATAATAGGGCCCAGACAAATCTTTCAGAGTACACAATTACAAGAATAAACAAAAGCATTTAAAGATTTGATCAAAAAGTCAAGTAACCCAATATTATATGCAATATTATCGTAATAATGTTATAAAGCATATATATAATATTATATCATACCATGCTATTCCATACCAAAGATATTATAATACAAAACTCATCTCGCGTTTATATTGTCATTTACTATACTATATTATACTTTTATATACTCAGCTATATTACACTGTACTACACTACATTAGACTACACTATACGATATTTTACTATGTATCTAAGTATGGAATTTAGAGCTCGTTTCTTGGGAAACGCCGGCTACCCAAAATACCGGAAACATTCGGAATATGAGTATTTTACATTGAGGAGGGGAAGACACATTTTATTATCATAGCGCATTTTGAAGGAAAGGCCCATTAACTATATTCATTTTTTGTGTATTCAAATTTTGTTTTTTTTATTATTTTTGCCTGTTTCCTTCTTCCTCTTTTTTTTTTTGTTGGAAATTCTTTGAGTAATACTTTTTGTCATTTAACAAGTTACCATTAAATTTGGTCCTGTCTGTCTCTCTCTCTCCATAGTTTCTGCTGCTTCTTTTTCATTTTAGAGTGTGTGTGTGTGTGCATTTCCCCATAGAAACAATGACAGGGTATTCAGGTCAATAGTAAAAGACAACAAGAAAAAAACATATGGCAAGGTTGCTTTGAAATAATTTTTTGAAATTAACTTTTTTTTGTGTGCCGTTTTGTGCAGGGCTGCAGGTGCTGGGCGGGGCAGGAGAGTGGATAAAGGAGAGGGGCGGGGGGGGGGGGGGGGGGGGGTGCTAGTAAAGGGGATTTGACTGGCATTTGATTTGTGATGGCGCTGCACATTTTACCTGGCTGGTGACAAAGGAAAGAGAAGCAGTTGCAGGCACGAACCTGCTTCCGTTCAAGAGGGGACACACACACACACACACACACAGAGACACAAAGACACAGGCACACACACAGACCCACACATGCACATATTTGAGTAAAGTGAGTCTAATTAGGAAGTCCTTTTAAGAAAATCAATAAACATGTCTTGACCTCAATTAGATTCCGCTTACTACAGTTCACAATACACACGTACCCAAAACGGATCCCCAGACAACAAGAAACACACTCACACACACACACACACACATGCACATACGTAACAGAGAGATTCATTTTGGCGTGCAAGAGGTGGGTCGCGAGGCGGGCTGCAGCACAATAAACACACGTGCTTTTATAGTAAAAGAATAACAGGAAATTCTGCGTCGGGCAGCCGACGATTAAATACCCTTGCCGACATAAATGTGCGATATATTTCATGTGATAAATTCCTTCTAAAAGGGCAATTCTACTTAAACACAATCAACTTGCAAGGTGCTAAAAAACACCTTGTTGAAGATATTTGGGCAAACAATTTAAATATATCTACTTTTTATGGAGTCGGATGTGCTGCCTTCTGTCTTACACAAAATTAATATATCCCTTTTTTTTTTATCTATTTTCATGGGTTCAAATATTCTATTTATCGTCTTCACTGAGTTCGAACTTTCAGCTTCATGCTACTTCAATCAAAAACATTATTTTATACAGCAAGTTTTCGATCGTTTGCAGCTATATAATATAGTTAACTGATGCTTAACTTAATTCATTACCATTTTTTAACCCTTTATAATATAATTCTGCGATGAGCCAAGAAGAGACTAAGAGCAAGAGAGACACATCATATCAATACCAAGATCAAGAATATATATATTTCAAATATATTTCAGATGTCCGTTGCACATTTAGTGTGCAAAAGTGTAATAGCCGTTGTAAGAGTATTAAAAGAAAGAGATAGCCATAATAAAGACTCGACTGGGCTAAGACGATTTGTGTGCACTGCATGCAGGGGGATTAGGGACAGCTGCTGATGGGGGATTGGGGGGGCTGGCAGGAAGAAGTTTGCCTCGAGCATTCACACGCCATAGCCACAGAGCCATGACATGAAGACATGAGAAATGACGACGACGACGATTGCTTTTCACTTTGCGGCTCCTTCTAAGCGGGCCCTGGCCAACAAAAAAAAAAAAAACGAGCCCCACTCTGTGCCCGCCATCTCCTGCCTCCGGACTGCTGCGACTGGCGTTTTATGATACGATTTTATTTATTTGCCCATGTCTGAAACGATACTGAGCCCCGGCACTGGGAACGCGTCCTGCCATTGTAATGCAAACTGTCAACAAGACCGCAAATGCTCGAGGCTCACATTGTTGTTTTTGTTTTTTTTTTCTTTGTTTTTTTCCGTGCCGCATTGGAAGCTGTCAGAAGTCGTCGAGCCACAAGAATTTGAACGGGAATTAGTGCAACGTGCATTAAGCTAAGCCGCAATTGCAATTCCCCAATTCATATTTTTCTTATAAACTGAAGCGTTAGCTCAAACAATTGTTTAAGGAACACAATAAAACCTGGTTCGAGCTCCTGCTTTAGGAACCGATCCTTAAGGCCGGGAGCTAGTTCGCATCGTGAACGGAACCAATGAAAATGTTTTTGTCCGTTTTGCAACCCTGGTAAATAGTAAGTGCTAGTCTAGACGCTTTACAGAGGTTAAAGTATACGCAGTCCATAAACTTTCTAGACTTCCACCTGCCAAAAACTCTTTATCTTGCAATCCTGGCAAACAGGGTATATCAAGATCCTGTCTAACCTTTTTATAGAGTAGAGCCTAAAAAATATCTTGTTTTGCAGCCCTGGTAAGCACGGCACATCAAGATCCTGTCCTACTTTATAGATGACAAGGAATTTAAAGTAAATTAAATCCATAAAATTTAAATCTTAAATATGTAAACTTAAAAAAAATGTATCCCAGTACCTTTTATGGATTCAAACAATTTTTTTTTAATTTTTCCAAATGGTTTCTCAGTTAATAAAACTGCCAAAAAACCAAATTGATTATAAGTTGATATATTGAAATCAGAAATGACAAAAATGTTAACTTGTAAAGTTACCAAGCTGCTGTTAAATTAACATCATGATTTGCAAGCCGGTTTAATCAAGCTTTTAGTTGTATGCATTTGAAATGATTTTCTAAATTTATCGAAATATTTGCCTGACTTTCTGTCCAAACTAAAATTGTCATTGGTCTTGAATTTAAGGCACTCAATGAAAACGTAGACAATTTATTTTGTTTGCGTTCGATTGAATTGCAGCAATAGACAGGACAATTTGTGCCAAATGAAATCGATGTCAACGTAGTTTTCGGCGCTCAACAAAGCCGATGACCAAAGGCAGGACAAAGAGGAAGCAGAACCTTTATATATATATATGTATATGTGTATGGATGTGTATGTCACTTAACCCAGTTACTGCCACTAAACCTAAATGAACTGCTTTTGCTGGCAAAATATCTAAAAGTGTCCCTCCGAATGCAACTTTTAACTTTTAGCTCAATTTATATATACATATATATATTTTTTTGTGCTTTGTGCTATTCAAGTTTTGCATTTTGTTGTTTGTTCAGCTGAACTTTTGGGCTAAAAGCCGCTTTGCTTGGAAACCTATTTCAAATCTCGGATGCCAAAAGAATTTGTGTCATGGTGAAAGAAATTAGATAGTTTCGGCAAAAAGCAAACTCGTGGAAACTTGATTCACGCTTTGTATAGCTCTTGTTCTACCTAATGTGTAATATTTACCATCGAACATTTAAAATGTAAGAATATGTTTATCGGGAACTGAATATATCGCAGTGGAAAGTTGTGGAAATTTAGAAGGCGCATTTACCAGAGACTGAGCACTCTACAAGTTAAAGACGTTTGAAGCGAGGAGCATTTACCAGGAACTAGGAACCAGGAACCTTTAAGGCATGGCTCAACACGAATACAATACTAGCTTTTCAAAATACGCACAAACACGCATTAAGAATTTGACATGCACTATGTACCACCTGGTAACTGGCAGTACAAGACTGTTATACTATTTGTCATGTACTATTTACCATGTACCATGCATTCATACTGTCCGAATGTGCATTTCTATCTATATGTATATATCATCTACTAATAGCAGTACGTGCGTGTATCGTGTACTATTTACCATGTACCTGTTAGTTTTTCATTTGTTATGTACGCATGTATATGTCTACTTAAATACATAAGCCATATTCTAATGACAGTACGTGTCTTTTTCAATCTACATATAACATAATTTGTATCATAAACTATTTACCATGTACCTGGTAATAGCTGTTTATGTACATATGTCAATTAAGTCTATTTCTACCTATATGCGTATATCATCTTCTAATGGAAAATTCATATTGTTTCTGGGGTATATTCTAGTTAATTGTTTCCGAAAATACGCCCATTTGCTTCTCCCATAACTATTTAGAATGTACTATTTACCATGTACCTGGTAAGCACTTTATACGGATACCGTTATTAGTACCTATTGTTTTCAAATGCTATTAAGGAAGTTCTCTACTTACTTTGCATATGACATAATCCCACAGAGAATTGCGTCAGTTCCGGCATTTGTCTAAGTATCTCCTCGGTGACCAAATGGACGCCACGATGCTGCGGCCTTAGATTGATTTTGCGCTGAAACCAGGCGGAACCGAATTGTAAACCGGCCGGATTACCATCGGCAGCGCCAGCGCCGGCGATGCCGCGATGCCCGCCCCGATGATTCGCCGATGCCATGGTGCTATTGGAGGAGCTGCTGCGTATATTGCTATTCCGACTGACGCTCTGCTTAATGTTGGCCGTAGCGCCAGCTCCGCCCCCGCCACCACCACCGCCACCAGCGACGCCGGCGCAGCCAGCTCCACCGCTGCCGCTGGTCGCTTTCGTGTTGCCGGCGTTTGGATTACTGCTGCTACTGCGACGCCGGTGGCCGCTGCGTACGCCGCTGCGTGTTGCTGTTGCTGCAGTTGCTCCCGCTGCTGCTGCTCCCGCTCCCGCTGCTGCTGCTGGCGGCGGTGGCGAACCTTGCGTGGATGTCTGGCGTTGAGTTTTTACCTTGGAGGCGGCGGCGGCGGCAGCAGCAGCGGCTGATGTCGTAGGTTTTGCGGACGACGTTGTGACGACTCTTTGGCTCTAGTCCCAGTCACACACGCACACACACGCAGACGCACACGCACACACACACACACACACACAGAAGCACTTACACACACTGGCACATAGGCGCTGCACACACACACACCTCACTCGCTTGCGGGAGGCTTTTGATTAATATAATTATTTATTTTCTTGATTTTGAGCACTTTTTGTTGCACTTGTTTTAGCTTTTTGGTTGCAAAAATTCTTTTGCTTGAACTTAATTTTTATTATTTCTTAGCCACGGGATTTCCTTAGCAGAAACTGCAAAAGACAAAGAGAAACATAAAAGAAAATTAGTTTTTATAGAATAAAAATCAATTTTATATTTAATATTAATCGAAATACAGTGAAAGCTCTGCTGATAAACAGCTTATTTTAAGCCCAAGTTTTTATACCCTGAACCCATTAAAAATGGGTATAAGAATATATTGTATTTGTGCAAAATCCAAATGTATGTAACAGGCAGAAGGAAGAATCTCCCACCCCATAAAGTATATATATTCTTGATCAGCATAAATAGCCGAGTCGATCTAGCCATGTCCGCCCGTCCGTCCGCATGTATGAACGCAAGGATCTCAGAACCTATAAGAGCTAGAGACTTGAATTTTAGATGTAGATGCTCCTAGTTCCCGCGCAGATCGAGCTTGTTTCCGATAATCGATAACTTACTCCGAGCAATCGATAAAAATCGATATCGATATCCTGTTTTTTTGGGAAATTTTGGTAAATAATAAGAACTAGAGTTACCAAACTTGACATATAGATTCTAAAATAGAATATATATATGCATTTGATGCTGGAAGAAGAGGGTTCAGGGTATCCCCTAGTCGGGAGCTCCCGACTAGAACCTCTTACTTGTTTATGTTATTTTCAACATTTCTTGTCAAAGGACATTCCTCTCAGCAGGATAAAAGTATGGAGCCGCGGATGGCTTTCACTGATTTTCTTCTTATTTATAATTGTTTTATATAATCTTTAATATTTCTAATGCTTTTTTTAGATATTAAAAAAATACAGCTCACTTGATGTTTGCCTAGCTGCTCGAACCTCAGAATAAGTAGAACTAAAATATGTATTTTATTTAATTTTTACTTCAAATCAGATTCTCGTCCAACTAAACCATAAAAGGGCCTTTCGTTCTTGTTTTTATTTCACTTGTAAGTCTGTCAAATAAATCAAATTGATTCTCTCTGTCTGGGCGTTTGTTTGTCTCTTCCAACCTGAGCGTCGCCCACAATCAACAAGTTTTAATTGCGCCCAGTAAATAATAACAACAACAACAACAACAACAAAAAGAACAATAACAAGAACAACCTCAACCACATTGACTGTTTATGGTTATGGTTATCAGCAGCTGGCGTTGACCTTGCCAATCGATTGGATGAAGTGGCAAACAGTTCTGGCTATAAAAAAAAAAATGGGACTCAACGGCGCATTACTCAAATCCATAAAGGTGGATAATAACACTAATTTGAGAGGTGAAAACAAAAATGCCAATCAATTATTCTTGTGGAATACATAAAGATCGAAAACTTTGAATTTTGTTCTCCATAATTTGATTCTTAGATAGTTATTGAGAAGCCCCATTTTAGTTAGACTAACTAACAAGCAAACAAGTAAGAGGTTCTAGTCGGGAGCTCCAGGGAATACTCTGAACCGTCTTCTTCCAACATCAAATGAATATATGTATATATTCTATTTTAGAAGCTATATGCCAAGTTTGGTAAATCTAGCTCTTATTATTTTCTAAAATTGCCCAAAAAACAGGATATCGATATCGATTTTTATCGATTGCTCGGAGTAAGTTATCGATTATCGGAAACAAACTCGATCTGCGCGGGAGCTAGGAGCATCTACATCTAAAATTTCAGACTCTAGCTCTTATAGGTTCTGAGATCCTTGCGTTCATACATACGGACGGACGGACGGACGGACGGACGGACAGACAGACGGACATGGCTAGATCGACTCGGTTATTAATGCTGATCAAGAATATATATACTTTATGGGGTCGGAGATGCTTCCTTCTGCCTGTTACAAACATTTCGATTTTGCACAAATACAATATACCCTTATACCCATTTTTAATGGGTTCAGGGTATAAAAAGGTTGAGAAAAGTTTATCTGCAAATCGCTTTCATTTCTGTATGTTAATTATTTTTAATATATATATTGTATAATAATAAAAACATGTATTTTTTTTTTACTAAACTAGCTTTTAAAAGGGCAATGAGATCTGTTTAGGTGATAATCTAGATTTCAGTATAGATTTTTTTAAGATTTTCCTGGCATTACCATATGCCTGATTGGGTCACAGATACCTCTGTCTGCCTATTACATTCATCTCTACACACTATTTTTATAACTCTTCAATAGACGTGGGATATATGTAAATGATTGTTAATACAAGCGCTCTATGTTTGATCGTGACTATATCTGCGTTGTTACATATAGGAAATTGTTTTGACTGCCTTAAAAAAAATATTCCAGCTTAAAACGTAATGCATTTTTTGGTACAGCATCAAGTACGAAAAGTCTTGTCATTAGTCCGCCGTTTTTCTCTCTGTGTAATATGTACCCAAAATTTAACATGTGGAAAATCATGGTTTGTCCTCCGGATTGATCTAGCCTTTAAATACTATATACTGCCGAAATACTATATGCTGCCATATGTACCAAGACAGACTTGATTATATCCCCACTGCGCACAATGCTGATCATGAATATATGTACATATATATCCTTTATTTAAAGGCGTCTCGTTCGATCTGTCAGTCGTTTTGACAAAAATATATAAAACTCTTTGTAAGAATATTTCTACACGCCATAGAAGCCAAAATGAGTTTCAGTATATTTGAAGTCTGGTCACCCTAAGCCAAAAGGAGTTCAAAGCAACACGCATATACACACATACTCACACACACATATACATATAGCATGCAGGTCACAAAGCTTTTATAGACAATTGTACACGAAAAACGGAGCAAAAGCCAAAAAGTAGAGTAAATTTGTTGCGGCACAATTGGGCACGTGTCGCAGCAAGTGGAGCTCTAGGGAGGCGACAGGTTAAAGGGGCGCGTTCGCGCTCGTGCACAAAAGGAAGTAGCGTTCACAGCTTAAGGTGGCAAACACACACACACAAATACACCAGCAAACACATACACGCACACGCACACACACACACATACACAAACGCAAATAGAAGTATGTAGGCACAAGGAATCAACGAAAAATGGCGTTTAAGAATCGCAGTTCACAAGTTGAGTGCACTCACACACACACACACACGGGCAGAGACGCGCTTGAAGAGAGGTAAAAGCAATCGAAATGCATTTGAATTGAGCAGAAAGCGGTTGATTGCAGTGTGTGTGTGTGTGTGTGTGCGTATGCGAGGGTGTTTGCAAGTGCTTCATAATGTAAAAAGGTAGTAAAAAAAAAGGGTACAACCAAAAAAAAAAAATATAAAATGGGCACTTGCCACCACACATAAAGATTTACGCGACACTTAAGCCAAAAAACGGACGCACGCCACGCGCTGAGCGACGTCATGACTGAGAGCAGCGGCAGCGGCAGCGACAGCGACAGCGGCAGCGGCAGCGGCAGTCACAATAACAAGCGCGTTAAGGCCGCACAGTAGGTACGTTCTTTTTTATGTTGCCACTGTTCAAATTTGCATATGCTTTAAATATTTAATGTAATACAAAAAAAAATAAGAGGAGACAAGGCAGCAGCTGCAGCGGCTGCGGCATCAACAACAACGCACAATGTGCCAATTGGACAAACGTCGAGCAGCTGTACAAGCCAATTGGAATGCTCGATAATAGGCAGGAAAGTAGTAAAAATAAAAAGAAGCAAAACGCAAGGCATATACAAATATGCAGCAAAATGTTCGCGCATTTGGCAAAAAATCAATTTTCCGTGTGATTGCCAAATGCAATTGCTGCCACAGGCCGCAAGAGTGGGGCGCAACAACACACACACACACAAACACATGAGGACACACATGACAAAAAAAAAGAAATGAAAAAAAACGAAACGAAGAAAACTGCTTGGGTGTCCCTGGACAGACACGAGTCAATTGCAGCCCTAGAAAACGGGCTTACAGCTGTGTAGCACGCCTTACGCAGCGTTTTGTTGCCTTTTTGCCATGGCTTTTCGTAAATTTTACTGTTAATTATTGACATAACAAATGCGGCCCCAACTGGAACTGATGACGGCAACAACACCAGCTCCAATCAGAACCAACCAACACCAATGCACACACACACACACACACACACACGTACACGCGGCAATGAAAGAGAGGCGAAAGGCACACGCGAAATTGCTTACATTAACTTGGCGAAATAAAAGGGCAGCCCCAAGCGGCACACATAAAGTGAGGAATATGAAACTAGCTATATAATTTTCAACATTGTCGTCCTTTTTCTTTTTGTTTTGTGCATTTCGCTTACCAGCGAAATGAAACAAAGTTAAATGAATGAAATTGTCGGCCTACCGCACGCTCATTATTTGGCGTATTGACACGCACAGAATACACTTACACACGCACTAATACACAAATCACGTAAGCATCAAATTTAAATGCACTTAATTACATTTAATTTGTGTTTGCTTTTGTTTGAATTTTTATGGGTACCGGGAGAAGGAGGGCGCCCAGGCAAAGTGCCGCTGTAACACAAACCGTACGTACGTGCGCGTCCGTCTGACAGTCCAATTGGATGCGCTCTCTCTCTGCTGCTACTGCTGCTGCTTCTTCAACTTGTTTTAGTTATGCGTGTGCGCCAAGTTGCTCGTGCCAATAGTTTTGCATGGCAGCGATACTATCGATATATGCCTGAGCTCATCGACAATTATCTAAAAGCAATAATTTCAAATCAAACGATAGCGCAATGGCCGTGTCTTAAGCAAAGCCAAGCTGCAAAGGCAAAGGCAGGCGTTTCACCTAACTGAGCTTCGATCGATTAATAAAAACACACACAATATTATCGATATATTGGCGCTGTGCAATAGCTAGTGATGAGCGCTCAAAACAAAAATATTGGCAAATGCATACAAAATTGTTTGGCTAATGTTGCTGGTGTTAAAGAGAACTTAAAACAAAAAGCGGTGCTTACTTTGCTGTTGTTTATTTGTTGGTGTATTTTTTTTTTTGGTTGCTGTTGTAATTAATAATTAATTTCACTGCGTGGGTGGACGAGTTGTGTGCTGATAAAAGTGCTGTTGCTGCTGACGGCGCATTGGCAGTGCGCACTTGCTATGATTTATATTGTTACCGATATCGAGATCTGTGTGCATTTTGCTTAGTTGTAAATTTGCTTTATACGCAATATGTAAGCAACAACAATAACAACAACACCAGCAAATAACTTGGGCTACATTTGTGCGTAGTGTGCGTGTTTGTGTTAGTAGGTCGTATAATGACTCGGCGGCGGCTAAATATAACGGTTGTCGTTGTCGTTGCCGTTACGTTAGCTGTTGTCGTTGTTGTTGTTGTTGTTGTTTTTGGTTACACTCGTTACTCGTTTTCTCTGCTTCTCTTCTCTGCTATTTTTTTTTTATATGTGGCCAATTCACAAAATGTACATTTTTTACACCTTTCACACACACCCACGCATTTTACACTCACACAGTGAAGGCGCGCGCGCGTTGCCTTCGCCTCGTCCTTTTCTCTGCTCTTCTTTTCTTTTTTCTTCTTTGCACACACTTTCTCACACACCTATGCCAAATTGCGGAGGTCGGCTGTTGTTGTTGCTGGCTCTGTATATATATAATTTATTTATTAATTTATTATGTGCTCGATTGTGGCGCTATTTACACAATTTGGCTGAGTACAATTTGCTTTGATTTTCGCTCTGTCGCCTGGCCCACATGGCCAACGTATTTGCATGAAACTTTTTTGCACTCTGTGTGTGGCCTCTGAGATTTCCTGGTATTGCCTATATATCGCCCAGTGGCAGGCAATGGCATTTCTTTTTTTTTTTTTGCTTTTTCTTTTCTTTCTCGTTTTTCAATAAAACTCCATGGCCCTATTATGTACTCAACACACACATGCTCACTACACACACACGCACGCACGCACACACACACACGCCCGTTACGAATACGTACAATGAACGACCACGGCGTTTGCTTCAGCTGCTGCTGTGTGTTTTTTTTTTGTTGTTGTTGGTTTTAATTCGTTTTGTTTATAACTTTTTTTCCGTGTTGAGCACAGCCTTTTTGCTTGTGATTTGCTTTTGCTTGTGATTTGTGAATTCTGTTAGTTGTATTTTTTTTTATTTATTCTTGCCCTGCGACGAGCCCAGCGTGTGTGCCACCGAACGAGAGCCTCTGAACTGAAACTGAGCAGCGCCGTGGCAAGGATAAGCATATATTTTTGTTGAATGAGTGCCTCAATGAAAGCTCGCTTGCGCGCGTGTGTGTGTGTGTGCATTGCAACTCGTTCGTTTTTTAACGGTAACACTGCTCTGCGCACAGGCGCAGTACTGGGCGAGTGGGTCTCGCTGGCCATTGTGAATGCTGCAGCGTTGCCACCTGTGCCTTGACGTAACGACAATGCAGCGTTAAGGCGCGCCTTTCAAGCGTGCTACGTTTACGTTTATCTATATTTCGTTTTTTTTTTCTAGGTCATTGGGTCATGGCACAGTGGGAACGGGCCATGTGGCACAGTGGGCGAAAATTGTTTTCAACGAACAAAAAATGTACATTAGAGCTGAATTAATTTTAAATGAAAGGCTAATGGAATGAACTTCTAAAGGCGTTTGTTTAGGATTTGGCTGTTAAATACAATCGAACACAAATATCTAGATTAAATATTTTGATAAATTTTATGAAAGTGCCCTTCGTAGAACAATTTGTAGACCCTTTCCCCCTTTCCAACTGTATCTAACGGAATACTTAAATTTTTTGAATTAAAATAAAATTTGAATAAGTTCAATTTTGGAGATCTTAAATTTGTATGCCTCTCTGTAATATTTTTCATATATCTTGATCTCATTCCCATTATCTCATCATGTTTTTATAAATATTACCATTTGTTTTGTAATTAATAAAGGTCATCTATTCACAATATTTGTAATTGCAATCACATAATGTTTAAAGCCCGCGACAAGCACGCCAGACTGAAAATGCCACAGTCATTAGGCAAACACTCTTTGTCGCTGACCCCTCCCCCGCCCGCCCTAAAGCTGGCAAAAAGTCAACAAATTAAATATCTAACAAACGAGCGGGGCGGAACGTTTGCTGTGGCTAGCTCCTCGAGCTGGGTGCGCCCAGCATGTGGCTTCCTTTGTAGCTAACCATCAGCATGTTGTCTCCTACTTATATAGTCTATCTCTCTCTCTTCCCCCCCCCCCCCCCCCTCTCCCTCTCGGCCTGTTAGCCCTGTTAGTATGCAAAATTGCTTCGTCCCGTTGTGCTGGCATGCGGCAACCGCGCCCAGTTCTGGAGGGCGTCCGTTGTCCTTTTACTTCGCATATGCACAAAAGGACCATATTGTTGGAGAAAATATCTAGCATTACCAGGAATCACTCAGTTGTGGGCTGATCGGGTATATTGGTTTTAAGTGTAGCCTGACTGTTGACAGAATTATTCAATTAAACTGGTCACACTAGATGGAGAAAATTTTAAATCAATAAATGGGGTTTAATCCTTTTCACAATCATATAAATGCTTAAAACTGTTTAGAAAATGTTGTGTTAAGAAAAGTTTGATCTGGTATTTATGGCCTATTATCCTTTCTGAGGAAAACCTAACATTAACTGGTCACACTGTTTTCAAAACAAGCCCTATATGAACATTGATAAAATACACTTCCTAATATATAAAGAACACAGTTTGACATATCTGTTGGAAAATACTTTAAATTTTCTGACCACATTGTTTTCTAGGACACAAGATGAATGTTAATAATCCCAGAATTTATAGAATAATATTCAGAATTGGTTAAATCATGAATCATGTAACAAATACTAAAGAGTTTTAATCGAATATCTCAGATATTAATGAAAAAATTAAATATTCGAAAGAATTTTCGATATTAATTGAAAAATTAGATATTCGAAAAAATTTTCGATATTAATTGAAAAATTAGATATTCGAAAGAATTTTCGAATTTTTGAAAAATGAGATATTCGAACGAATTTTCGAATTTTTGAAAAAATGAGATATTCGAAAGAATTTTCGAATTTTTGAAAAATGAGATATTCGAAAGAATTTTCGATATTAATCGAAATCAGAGATATTCGAAACAATTTTCGATATTAATTACATTTTCAGTTCGAATTCGATATTCAAAAGAGTTTCCAGAAACTTCATCAAAGTGTTTCCAGGGTATTTGGGAACCTGTCAACCTATTTGCACCTGCCTTGTTTGTTATTTTACACTCTTCCTACACATTCCCATACAGGGTGTGCCGCAAGTAGCCCTAGAACAAAGGGCAGTTCATTTGTGTATGCGTTTAGCACCCAGTTTAGCCAAAGCATATTGAGTGTGGCTCCGTTGCGGGCCAAGTGAACAGTCCGAATTGGCCGGGCAACGCAGCCGGACGTGAAATTGAGGCTTAAATAGGGCACATTTTCAAGGCTGACAGAAAATACGTGCGCGAAACAAAAAAAAAAATGGACGACGATACGGATATCTTTGACATAGATCCAAAGGAAGCTTGGCTAGAAAAAATCACCATAGGCGGCTTTCGGCGCTGGCACATCATAGCCTCCGTTCTGGGCATACTAATGAGTATTAGTGAGTGTGGCTTGACTCTATTTATAAGGAAATTCCGAAAAAAATACAGGGTATTTGCAGTGATAATGGTCTGCTGCTGCATACGCTTTCGCATACCGCGCACCAAACAGGAAATCGAAGCCGACTATCAACGCAAACAGATAACCAAAAAGTTTCGCGAAAAATTGCAACAAATCAAAAACTCCGAAATGGACGATATGGATCTGCAGAAAGGTACGTCTATGCTATACACATATAATTATATACAGAGTATCGCTCGGATGCGACTTTTGCGATTCGCAGCTATTTAACGAAATTTGTGTATTACTTTGTACGCGCCCCAGTTTCTTCCACTGTCAAATGCGAGACCAAGCCCTTTTTTTTTTTTTTGGTTTAGTTTTCTTCTTGTCTCTCTATCTCTATCGTAGACTCACGCATGTGTATATACAATATGATAAACGATTCGTTGAGCCTGTCTGAACCTATGCAGTGCACGCTAGTTTTAGCTATAAATACAGTGAAAGCTCGCTAGAACGAACGGCAAGGCTTACAAGTAATCAAATGAAACATATTTTGTTAAGCTTAAGTTTCGTAAATATAAAATAAAATGTTTATAAACCTAAATAATTGTTTGCCAAATTAATCTGTTCGTTCGTAAAGTTTTCACTGTATGTATAGGACTCGACTTTTATAAACTGTACAACTATATAAATAACACTCACTTCTGTCACTTTTCTATCATCACAGCACTTGCTTATATCAAATTGGAACAATATGATGATCCCTAGAGCCTTTCTAGAAATTCACCATAAAAAAAAAAAAATAAGCACTATTGGAATAAATTTGTACTTCTATGCTAATCTATATAAGAAATCACTGCCAATGTAAGTAGGATCTTATACATACATATAATTAAAATTAAATATTTTTATATATATATTTTCACTTGCCTATTGCCTCCTGACACGATCCCAATCCGTTCCACTCTCTTGCAGTCTGTGCGCGCATTCAGAGCGATTATCTGAACCTGCAGGCGAGCGTGGAAAGCATGAACGAGAAGCAGAATGTTAAATTTAAGATCTAATCTATAATACAACTTATATATACTTTATAACATCATGATAATAAAACTAGAGCGCAGTCTAAACATTTGATTTATTCTGTTTATGTTATATTTTCGCTTTTCGATTGTAATTAGTTATTTTGTGTTCTTTCTTTTTTGGATTTATGAATGTATCAAAGTTCTTTAAGTAGTTTTTGTTTTTGATTTTGTTTTTTTTCTTTTTAATACTCTACACATACAGGCTAGTTGGGTTGTCTGATTTTGGGCAGCATTACGACAATTGCGACATTAACAGATTGTTTGTATTGTTTGCGACATTAGTTTTTCACTTAGATTTATTAGGCAATTAGTTTAAAATGTTTCATCTTGACAATTCTTTAGTTTTGATATACATAATGTGTACGCTGACTTTTGGCGCTGACTGTAACAAATTTTCGCGCTGATTCTGTTTCACATATTCTCTGACTCTGACTCGACAAACACACACAGTCACATACAATTTAAATAACGCATAACTATTTATATTTTTTTTTATCATTGTTCATTAACTTGCTCCGGCTCTTAGATTTATCTATTTTGGAATACTTTCTCTTACGCTCATTTACGGTTTGGGTTTATTTTCACCATTTAGTTGTGGAAACATTTGCCAAAATTCTGCGGTTTATCTCTTGTTTTACTTTCTTTTTTTTTGTTTTTGTTTTTAATACACAATTTTATTTTTATATTTTTATATATAAAAACAACTAATTATACTGAGCGCATCATTCTTTGCGTATGAATGTTCTCCCCCTGCAAATAAAGAGTATTATTATTGTGATTGAGAAAACAAATCTAGTTTTATTTATAACTCACGTTATAGTCTTCTTTTCCGTAGTCTTCGATTCGGGCCTTGCACGGTTTAGCACCTTGAGGAAATCTGAGGTTTTTGCGCGCATGCGCGAATGAATGTACGCCTTTGAACACTGTTATATAATATGGCAAGAGATTCATATATTTCAAATACCAGGTATAAGTCTCTGATCTGTCACTCACCTTAATGTGATAATGCAAATAATCTCGGAACATGTGTATTAAATTGATAGTATTATCCCGTGTCTCCTTGTTGGTATGTCGAGGGAATAGCACTGCAAAGATACAAATTTCAGAAACTTATTAGTTTTTAAAGTTCAGATAAACAGAATAAATTCTAAAGTATAACAATATATAAAAGCTGTACACAAACACAAGTCATCTGTTATAATATAAGTGATTATACAGGATGCCGTTCGTCTTTTAGTTAATTTTGGAGCATTTGAGACACAAATTAGGTTAAAGTCCCAAAATATGCCACTTTGACTCCATGGAGTATAACAGATTGGATCAACTGTACACAAACACAAGTCATCTGTTATAATATGAAGGATTAAACAGGATGCCGTTCGTCTTTAAGTTAATTTTGGAGCATTTGAGACACAAATTAGGTTAAAGTCCCAAAATATGCCACTTTGACTCCACTGTGTATAACAGATTGGATCAACTGTACACAAACACAAGTCATCTGTTATAATATAAGTGATTAAACAGGATGCCGTTCGTCTTTTAGTTAGTTTCGGAGCATTTGAGACACAAATTGGGGTATATTCCCAGAATATGCCACTTTGACTCCACAGAGTATAACAGATTGTTTCAACTGTACACAAACACAAGTCGTCTGTTTTAATATAAGTGATTAAACAGGATGCCGTTCGTCTTTTAGTTCGTTTTGGAGCATTTGAGACACAAATTGGGGTATATTCCCAAAATATGCCACTTTGACTCCACAGAGTATAACAGATGTGAACAAATGTACACGAAACAAGTAACTGCTCAATCGTGAAGAATTAAACAGAATGCCGTTCGTCTATAAAATAATCTTGGAGCATTTGAGACACAAATCGAAAAAGGACTTCAAAATATGCCACTTTAACTCCATAGAGAAGATGATATTTCAGAGATCCAGGGAAACACGTACCGAATGTAACATATCCAATGTTGTCGCCAACTCTAGCATCGGTGTTAGCCAATTCCAAGGGTGGCTCGCGGTGCGAGAAGAGCACTTGTGGCGCTGTATGGGATGCACGTCGTCCCTCTCTCAATTCCTGCATGAATACCTTGCCAATGATGACATCGTCCTCGTCCCTAAAGATGGTGCTGAACACAACGGTGACGCGATCAGGCTTTGCCTCCACATAGCTGTGGATTAAGATTAAGGTTAGGTTAATATAAAAAACATTTTAGGTAACTTTTCAAATGGGGCTTACAGCGTCTCATCGTTGCGATAGTTGATGACTGCTCGCTTTTGGGTCTCTTCGCCCTGTTCCTGAAAGTCGAAATATTTCTCGAACACCGAGGCAAAACAATTGCGCTTCAGCAGTCCAATTCTCTTTGCAATCTGCTCCCAGTCCGCGGGTATATCATCTAAATTAATAAGTACAGAAACATTGTAACCTACAAATAAAAGAACAACATTTAATTTATAGTTTTATAAACAATTTGATATATACTTTTACCTTCTTCCGTATCGGTCAGCAGACTTCCATATTCCCGTTTCAGAAGCTCATCGGCGCCGTGTTCCTGCAGCTGTTTGTAGAACTTAAGCGAAATGCTTATCTATAAAATATGGTAAAATATGTATTGTTAGTCAATAGTACATAATAAAAGAGAAACAACTCAATCGAATACGCACCCGCACTTTTGTTTTATCACCATTCACATTGGACATATGATATAGCACCCCATCGAAGTCTGCTATTCGTATATCTATCGATTCTGGTTTGAGCCTGCAAAATAATACGCAATGAAAAAAAAACACATTAATAAACAGTTAACTTTTTCCCATTCAATATCTTATCGCTCGCATACCAGCTTGATTATAGTACACACACCAGAAATATTGTATGATTAATGAAGAAGCTTTTATATTGGAAAAATTGTAATAATTAAATTCCTTCCATGTCGGCAAATTAGATTTAACATTTTTATATGTGAAATTAAAAAGGATACTATTCGAGAGATCAAAAAAATACTATCACTATCACACACAATTTAGAAATAACTCTTAGTTCAACTTCCATTGCGAGATGAAGAGCATTATACAAAGTGCTGTTCGATTAAAAATTTAAATTGGAGTATATGTGATATAAAGCGAGTATTCCACTTTGACTCCACAGATTATAACAGATTGGAGCAACTGTACACAAACACAAGTCATCTGTTATAATATGATAGATTAAACAGGATGCCGTTCGTCTTTTAGTTAGTTTTGGAGCATTTGAGACACAAATTGGAGTATATTCCCAGAATATGCCACTTTGACTCCTAAGGGTATAACAGATTGGAGCAACTGTACACAAACACAAGTCATCTGTTATAATATAAAGGATTAAACAGGATGCCGTTCGTCTTTAAGTTAGTTTTGGAGCATTTGAGACACAAATTAGGTTAAAGTCCCAAAATATGCCACTTTGACTCCTAAGGGTATAACAGATTGGAGCAACTGTACACAAACACAAGTCATCTGTTATAATATATGTGATTAAACAGGATGCCGTTCGTCTTTAAGTTAGTTTTGGAGCATTTGAGACACAAATTAGGTTAAAGTCCCAAAATATGCCACTTTGACTCCATGGAGTATAACAGATTGGATCAACTATACACAAACACAAGTCATCTGTTATAATATAAGTGATTATACAGGATGCCGTTCGTCTTTTAGTTAGTTTTGGAGCATTTGAGACACAAATTGGAGTATATTCCCAGAATATGCCACTTTAACTCCACTGAGTATAACAGATTGGATCAACTGTACACAAACACAAGTCATCTGTTATAATATGAAGAATTAAACAGGATGCCGTTCGTCTTTTAGTTAGTTTTGGAGCATTTGAGACACAAATTGGGGTATATTCTTTGACTCCACTGAGTATAACAGATTGGAGCAACTGTACACAAACACAAGTCATCTGTTATAATATAAAGGATTAAACAGGATGCCGTTCGTCCATTAATTGATATGGGAGCATTTGAGACACAAACCGAGATTAATCCCGGAATATGCCACTTTGGCTCCATCGAGTACTCTGTTTTGCTTTGGCAGCCGGCGCCCAAAAAGGCATTTGTGTGATTGCGACGATGACTCAAGTGCATTTCTGTTCTCTGTGTGTGTGTGTGAGGTGTATAACAGAGCTTGGCATTATGCACAATGATGCGATAAATGAGTTAAATGACTTAACAAATGCTGCGCGGGTGGCCATGGGAGAAGGGGGAGAATACACAAACACTACTCACACGCACACACTCACAGATTCGAGTGCATGAGTGTACTCCAAGTTCGAACTACACCCGATTTTTAAGGCTCCGTTAACCGCGCGTGTGTGTGTGTGTGTTATACTGATAATCGCAACGAAAATTGATAACAAGGGCCAACGCAAGAGAATAGATAAAAAAAAAATAAAAAATGGGGGCAATTTAACAGTTAGAGCGAATGAGACAGCGCAAAAGAAGTGAAAGAAGAAGAAGAAGACTTACCCAGCCTGTGCATTGCGGTATTTGACCAGGAGCGTTTCCTCAATAATGCGATTATTGATTTCCAGCAATATCATCTTGATTAAATGTGTATGATTTTTTCTTTACTCAATTCGATTTCAAATATAAATGTGCCTAATTTGAAAATAACCAAAAGCGATGACAAATTTATGACGTTGCCTTTGCCGCTCCGGCTATGAATGCGGCGCTCTTTCGTGCGGTAACTGTTTCTTTGCTGCTGCTGCTGCCGTTGTCGCAGTCGCTGCTTCTGCTGCTGCGAATGCGTTTGTGTTGGTGTGAGAGTCGGCTACTTATTATGGGGGAGATTGCTGGACTGGCTGCTCCAACTCACCAACACACTGGCATTCGTACATGCATACATATGAGTTGAAAAGAAATATACACACACACACGCGCGCGTTGACTGTGCTTTTCGCTGTCGCCTTGGTTTGTATGCGTGTGTGTGTAGCGTATTTAATGAATCAACAACAAAAAATGGGCGCAGCGTTTGCTGTTTTTGTGCCCGTACGTTAATGTCGGCTTTTTTGGCTGATCTCCGAACACACACTTGCAAATTCCAACACACACACACACACAAGCCGACACACCAACCAACACTCACGCTTGCTGGTCTAGCAGTTTTGTTGCAATTTTCACTCTTCAGTTGCCGTGTGTGCTGTGCAGCTTGTGGTCCACTGCAGCTGATTTTATTGTTCACTTAGTGCATTTATTTATAATTATTTATTATAAAAATAGCAGAAATATGCAATACGCGTATCCATGTGGCCAGGTACTTGGTACTTGTGTGTGGCCAGCTATCGCGATTTTACTTCATAGCGATGGAAGTATCGGCATTAAAGGTAGTGAAGCATTTAATATCGATTACCAGTTGCAGCCCTGGTTAAAGCAGAGGTGTTTTCCTATGAGCAAAATAGTAAATAAATAAAATCAGTTTTTTAGTTATTTTTATGCTTTTCACCTGATAACAAACAAATGAACGACGTAGAGCTAATCAGATTGATAGAAAAATATCCGATACTCTACGACAAGGACAGCGCACGCAGTGCCAAAAATGCGGCCAACAAGGACGCCGCCTGGAAAACCATTTCAATAAAAATGGGCGCCAGCGAACGGGCCTGCATTACGCGCTGGAAGAGCATACGCGATCGGTTTGGCAAGGAGTTCCGACGGTTCCAGGAGAACCCGGACAGCCCCACCTACTGGGACATGTTTCCGCGCCTGCTCTTCCTCAAGGATCACTACAAACACGGCCTGGTCAAGCACGAGAGTCTCGATGGCATGAAATTCGAGCCCAGGCACAGAAAGCCGCGCCGCATCCGCCCGGAGGAGCCGGAGAAGAAACAGCGCGACGAGGACTATGAGGGGGACCCCGGCGATATTGAGCTGTGCCACCAGCTCATCGAGCTGGTCAAACTGCATCCGGTGCTCTACGATAGACACAAAATACGCATTTCCAAGAATCTGTCGATCAAAAATGAAGCCTGGCGCGCCATCTCCGAGAGCCTGAGCGTGTCCGGTAAGCTGTCCAGGATCAGCATGAGCTTACGTATATAATTTGAGCATTTACTTTTTAGAGGAACTCTGCTACAATCGCTGGAAGAAGCTGCGCGATCGCTTTGCCCGCGAATATCGCAACAATCAAATTAATCCGGCGGCGCCGATCACCTGGCGTTATTTCAACGATCTGCTCTTTCTGGGCCGGCATTTCCGCAAGGGCGTGCCCTTGATAATTGAGAATATCAAGAAACGCGGCCGGCCGCCCAAAACTTCTCAGCCGGCCTGCCAGGCGAAGCAGAGATCAATCGAGAGCCTCAGTCCGGCGGCGGGCGAGCACATCTGGGGCGCGGATTATCCGTACAGCACGGACAACGACGAGCTGGAGGATGAGCTGCAGTACGAGGATCAGCATGATTTCGAGGTGATCAGCGAGGCGGAGCAGAAGGCGCATATGGACTATGTGCAAATGGAAATGCCGCTCGACGAGCATGAGTTATTGGAATCACACACAGAATCTCTGGAGGCGCAGCAGGTGCACATAAGCGCCAGCTCCATACCTGTCATGCTGGAGCAGGAGGAGGAGCAGGAGGAAGAGGAGGAGGAGGAGGACGAAGCGGAGGGGAACCTTACGGAAGATATAACGGACGATTCATCGGCCTTGATAGAGAGCGTCCTGGCAGACGATCAACTGCTGCCCAGCGCCGAGAAGCTAATGGGCACCGTCATCTCCAACATGGAGACTGTGCTGCAGCAGTCCAAGGATTGCCTGCAGGCGCTGCAGCAGGCAGCCAACGCGCCGGCGCAGCCAACAACCACGAGCCTGTTGAGCAAGGTGCAAATGCTGCTCGATGGGCTGGGCCCGGAGCAGCGACGACAGGCGGAACGGAAAATTGTGCATTTCCTATGCGAGTGTCAAATAAAAACGCTGGACGGGCAGGAAATCGAGGATGTGGCGCCGTGTCACATATTCAGTTGATTAATGGCTAAGCAGATGATCAAAAACAAGTGTTCCAAATTGTATTCTAAATAAATGCATTATTATTAGAGTATTCTAAACGTGTCTTAAATTGAAGAACTTTATGCGCATTGGTAAAATTTAAAAGTCGCAACTATCGATAGGGCAGCGCGCGCAACTATCGCTTGTGCGATATGGTCTGCGCACAAATGCTCCAGATGGCGCTTGAGTGTCACTTTTTGAATGGCACGTTACAAACAGATGCCTAAAGCGCTAAAACCCAAATACGCCCACATTCGGCATCAATTATTGCAATTAATAACGCACACGCACACATGTTGAAAGAACAACAACAACAACAACAAATGTAAACAAATCGCTGGCATGCATTTAGTTTTAGTCTGTAAATTCGTGGTTAACCAAATAGTTGCCAGGCTCGATTCATACAGTGCAGTCTGCCTGGCCCTGTTGTTGTGCGTCAAAGAGCCGCCAAAATATAAAGAATTATTAAAATAATAAACTTTGCGTACAGAGCGCTTTTAAAGTGTTTGTGTGCGTGTGTCTGTGCGCCTTTTGTTTTAGCGCGTCATAAACTAATTTTATACAAATAAACGATGTCGACGTCGGCAACGTTTGAAGTTATGCGGATTTGTATCGCGGGATTTGTTATGGAATGCGCGCAACGGTGTTTCCTTGTACACACACACACATAGACACACACATGTATATGCGTAGGAGCGTGCGGGTGTGCGTGCGCGCCATGTTGTTGTGACACCTGCAGCTCTCATGGATAATGTGCCGTTGTGTTGGCTTTTGGTAAATATTTAAGCGCGCTGCCATTAGCGCAGTCAACGTTGACGTCGACTGCGCTTTGATAGTTTTACGAGCTGCTGTCGCACACAGACATGCACACACAGACGCTGCAACTCTCTTACTCTCTCTCTCTCTCTCTCTCTCTTCATTCATCGGTGAGCATTATAACTGTTATTTATTTGCATGCATTTGTCTGTCGCTTTAAGCTTTGCACTTAAAGCACAGTTAAAGTTCACATAACCCTACGTCTGTGTGTGTGTGTGTGTGTGTGTGTGTGGGACAGCTACTCTGGCCCGGCAGATGAATCATTTGTTGCCTGTCAGTGGGCACATCATTGGAATCTAACGGATCATCAATCAGAGTGCGAATTACTAGCTCAGGCCGTCTCTTTCGCACGCATGCCGCAGCAAATGTGTCAACCCTAACCTAGTGCACAGTGCTTACAATCTATTTACGTACGTCTGGCATTTGCAATTGTCTATGCGCGAAATTTGTATAATTGCCAATTGCCACGGATTTACTCAATTGCCGCAGTGGCGACGGCCAATATAAAAAAAAATCAAAAATTATTATGCAGCAATGTGTGCCAAATTAAATGCATACTCTTGTTTCGTTTTCTTTACACATACATGTGCCGTATATATGTACATGTGTGTGCGTGTGTGTGTGTGTGCAACACGCAGCTAATGCTTTTGGCAATGCTCGAGGGGCAGCTATAGATACCAAACACATGTATTCATATAGTATACCATGTGTGCATATGTATATGTATGTGTGTACATCCAAATATAACAATAAATCCAAACAGAACAAAACACTCGACGCTTGCATTGTGCGGCATATTCAAATTGTCTGTAAATTTGACATGTCTCTGCTTCTACGTGTGTGTGTGTGTGTGTGTGTAAGTTTCTGTCTGCGTGTGTGTGTGTGTGTGCAAATCTCCGCATTGTTTTTGGCATATGCATGCCATGCATTTCAATAAATACCTAGGCATGTGTGTGTGGGGGGCGGGGGTGGGGGTTTGGTTCAAGTTTTGAATGAGCTGCCGATGCGCTTGAGAAATATCTTGTAAATTACTTTTAAGGCTAACGTAGAGATAAGGCAGGGGGCGTGATAAATGAAAAGCGTGATTTGCAGTTTTAGCTTGTGAGGAAAAATATATATTCAAAAAAAAATGGTGCAAAAAAGTTTTTGATCGAAGCGACCCCAATTTTGAGAAAAAACGTGACCCCTTGATTTTTGATCGATTTGTGTCAAAATTTCGATTGTCATTATTTTGAAGCCAATCGATAGTACTGATCCTTACGAGTCTAAAATGGTATATCATTTCGAAATCGGACATTATTTGGCCGTGATATTTCTAAAAGTATCGATATCGCCTTTTTATCGCTCTTCTATCTTCCTTGAGCCTGCCATGAACACTTCTGGCAAATAGGAAATTTATTGACTTTAGAGTATTTATATATATATATTAAGAGCTATGACTGATGTTGCCTGGCAGATAAGAAGGCGATACTTCGAATTACTTTTGCATATTGTTGACTATATCGCCTTTTTATCGCTTTCTTATCTTCGCAATTGCTTAACTTTTCTGATATTTTTGAGGGAATTGGCAATGTGTTATGCCTTACGTTTGGCCTACACCATAAGAGTGTATCGTCTGGGTGATACAAATTCGATAAGTGGGCGACAATTTGTATTACGCTATATAATAGCATGTGTTACGCATCTAACACAGATTCGCTTTCTTTTTGGCAACATATTAATCTAAGCTTAGAAAAGCTCGCTCTATTTGAATGAATGATAACAATTATCGCCTAACTATCGCTTGAGAAGATAAAAGTGGGATACGTACTGTAATTCTCTATTCTTTCGGATGAAGCACTTTTGATTACTTAAAGCACATGAACTTCGGTCTGTATTTTGTTTATAGTAAGGATTTGCTGCAACTTTAGGCTCGACCCTCGCTTAAGTTGCAGGCAACAGCACGTGCCACGGCACGTATTGAACCTTGCCACTTACGGGCTATGCGTGGCCGTCCCTAGGCTCGCTGCACTGCAGCAACATTTTGTTGTATCATCAATGCCAGTTCGGTGGCTCTGCATTTTGCATGGCCACAAAAAAAAAAGAGAGCGAAAGGAAAAAAAATAATTGGGTTGCAAACAATTTGCAATAAAATTGCAACCAGCGGCAAGTTGCATCAACAACAAATGACCGCACCGAACCCAGCGCCATAAACGAGCGAGACGTACTATCTGCGAGCTTGTCCAGCCACTGAGTGGCTGCTCCTCCTCCTCCCCCTCGTCCTCGTCGTGCCCCACTCATCCTGCAACAACTGCAGCCGGCTCGAGCTTTGAACTTTGGCGCCATTTGGCTGACCGGCCAGTGAAGCGCATAAATTTTTGCTTTGTTACATACAAAAGAGTGTGTCGGGGTTCATGGGAGCTGCTGGCGGAGAGCACGGCAGCAATGACCCACAAAGCGTTTACAATTTACGACTTTTATGGCGCAATGAACGAAGACAAACGCCAGCCAAAAGATGCCAGCCGGCGAGGGGCGTGAGCGAGGAGAAGAACTAGTCAAAGGTGGCCCATATCCTGGGCCATATTCTGGCTGGCAGCCGTCTGGCGTCCGGCATTAATGTCGCCCTGTGCCAAGCTGTTTAATTGCGCTTGTGTGCAATTATATAAAAGTAACTTGAAGTGCACTTGCCGTCAATTAACTTACACAGCTCGAGGCAGAGAGGGTGGTAGAGGCGGAGGGACAGGGGCTGGGAGAAGTACGGCTAGTCAACTGTGCGTATGCGTAATGTGTTCGGGTCGTTTCGCTGCTAATCATCGCCAGCATCAGCAGCAGCGCGACGCGTCAACGTCTGACAAGGGGCCAAGGCGTTCACACGGCTGTCACACACACACACACACACAACAATAAACGCACACACACAAGCACTCACACACACACAATGGGAGAGTAAAAGCTATTAATAAATTAAAAATATTCTATCGAAATGCGAGGGGCTGCTTATGAGTTAGAAATATATAAAATGAAAATAGTTGAACTTATTTCATTTATGCCAAAATTATTTCTTATTATAGCTATCGATAGATATCGATTAGTAGTGTTTATTGATACCTATCGATAACAGTAAAAGTTAGAAAATATAAAAAAGAGATTTGATTAAAACGAAAGCTTGTTTTAATATCATAATTGGGCTACAGCCACAATCGATTGTTGTTGCTGCCTATCGATAGTTATCAACCAGGTCGATACTTATTATATATGCTAACGCGTTTTAGTAAAATTAGAGATAAATAGCTAAGTATGCTTATATCTTTTATGACAAACTCATTTCGTATTGAAGATATCGATAAGTATCGATAGTTAATGTTTATTGATATTTATCGATAACTGTAAAAGTTATACAATATAATCGATACTTTGTTTTAATACAGGCTGGTGAAGCTAGCCTCTTATCAAAAGAAGCTCTTGCTTGGGCTTCAATTTGGGCTGTCTATCGATAGTTATCGAAATAGTTGCAAATAGTTATGTATGCTATCGATAGATGTAGAGTTTAATATATTTAATATAAATGTAGTTTTACTTAAACTCAGCTGATTAAATGATATGTTTCGTGAAACTAAGTTATCAATATTTTTTAGTTCCATTCTCATGTCAAATATTTGTCAAGTGGCTAAACTGCCTGCTAGCTTGTTATCAGGCTAATTAACTGTGAACATTTCGAAACGTCCCTCTGAAATGCGCAACACACAATTGTTTGCCTTTGGGGTAGCTATTTTGTCTAGTATTTATATGCCTGTGCGAGTTTTACGATTCACAATTACTTTGCCTTTTTGGCAATATATTTTGTTCTCTAATTTTTTTTTTCGGTTGTATTTTTTTCTCGCGTTCATTCTACTTTTAATGCTCTGTGCGTGAAGGGCAAGAGGGCATATTGCGGCAATATATAGAGTTTTTAACCATGCCCGCAAAGGGCTGGGCTAGCTGAAGGCATCTAATAGAACTCATACATCTTTAAGTCTTAAAGTCGCCGGCTCGAACCCTTGTATTGGTGTTCAGACGTTCAGCGCATTGCGCAACTCAAGCGAAGGTTCGAACATTGGACTTTGTGATAGGCGCAAGTCAAGCGACTTGATTTGAAAATTGTGAATAGAGTATTGTGCAGTCGTTAACAACCGTTTGCAAACGTATCTACATTGAGCATCATTGTCGTCGTCGACGTGGCGACTGCTTATGTGTCTGCGTTGGCGTCTGGTTCGCAGTCCCCCCCCCAGATCCCCGCTGAAAAGTCAGGCATTTATGGAGCTATATCTGATTGTACTATTTGCCTGATTTTATTGGCTCTCGCATCGGCTGGCATAGATCATGATCAGCCAGATAACGCGCATTGCTCATACGCAGCGTGGCACTTGGAAAGGCGCGAAACAGACAGCAAATTAACGCTACGAAATTTCCTTTTATTGATTGGCAAATGTTTCTTTCGCTTTTTTCAAGCTAAGTACGCCAAATAAATTAAAGATTATAAATTCCATTAAGCGAGGGGGGGGGGGGTTTGGAGAGAAAGAAGACCGAAAAAATGATTGCCTGAAATCTGATTAATATTTAAAAATACTTTTTTAGCCATTTGCTTTTGCGAGCACTTGAAATGTTTTTGTATTTGATATTAATGCGAATTTATATATATATATTGTCTTCTTCTACTTGCACTCCCCTGCCCCCTCCCAGCCCCCCAGCCCCCCAGCCCCTGCCGCAGCATGTATGTGATGGCAAATGGACAGTTGGCCATTAAATGGAGCGTGTCCTTATACCCTGTTGCCATCAAATGTGCCAACTGGGTATAATAAAGTTGGGCAAATGTGCGAAAGATGGCTTTAACTTCATAATGTAATCGTCTATTTCTTGTACTTTATGCTTGAGATAGAGTTCATGTGGTTGTGAACACTTCAGTAGAACTTGTTTATTGAAGAACTAAAGAATAACCTAGGCCAGACTTGAGAATATAGGTAGACAGACCCCATAAAGTATATATATTCTTGATCAGCATCAATAGCCGAGTCGATATAGCCATGTCCGTCCGTCCGTCCGTCCGTCTGTCTGTTTCTATGCGAACTAGTCTCTCAGTTTTGAAGCTATCTTAATGAAATTTTGCAGAAGTCCGCCTTTCTGTTGCACGCAGCACATATGTCAAATCCAGCTGGATCGGACCACTATATCATATAGCTGCCATAGGAACGATCAATCGAAAATTAAGTTTTTGTATGAAAAAATATTTTGTTTATCAAGATATCTTGACCAAACTCGACATTTATTAGTTTTACTATACTCCTCATATATAGGCAAAATCCTATTAAGATCGGACCACTATATCATATAGCTGCCATAGAAACGATCGGTCGAAAACTAGCTTTTTGATTAAAAACCTTTTTTGTTTATCAAGATTGCCCAAACTCGGCATTAACTCTTTTCCCTGTGCTTATTAGATACGGGCAAAGCACTATAAGCATTATGAAAAGGTTGGGTCTGCAAGGGTATTAGATCTTCGGCGTGACGAAGATAGCCTTTCTTTCTCGTTCTTTTTGTTCGCTTATTCCGAGTTTAAGATGCGTTAATTCGCGTCGTGTTTCAGTTTTTGGCTTGATTTACATTTGTTTCATTAGTGTTAATTTTGTTCGACATGTTGTCCATTTGGTTGATCGAAAACATTTGGTTTCGATTTGCGCATAATTAACTTTTCTTGTGTGTGTTTCACAATAATTTTGAATATTATTTAGTTTGCGTGTGCATTAGAAATTCATTGCAAGCTGTGAAACCTATTCATTTTGCAATGCTCGAACTGTTGATTCAATTAATTCAAATCATATTCATTTTGTTTGAGTGCATTGCCAGACGCTTGTAAGCGGATTTTGCGGCCATTCTATTGTCAATTTAATGACAAAATAAAGTTCATTTATTGCCAATGCGGCTGCTGTGCCCGCATAAGCGCATTAAGCATGCCCCAGCCAACTAATAAGACCAAAAATACTATGCTAGCCCAACAATGGAGTGGAGGAGTATATATATATATATATATAACAGCTGAAAGATGTCTTTGTTTATGGTCAAAGTTCAGGAGCGGTCAGAGAGCCAGAATATAGCTAAGCGCTTTGTTGTTGGAATATTGCAAAAGAATGTTAAAAGGTTTCATTTGTTTTGGCTTTGCTTTTGAATGTTGGAATTGTGTTGTCGAAAAGCTAATTGGAAATCATTTATAAGACTCAAAAATATAAATGTATTTTATAATTTATTTATATTTTTCTGTTTGAAATATATTGGAAAATATTTAGAAGAGTATAAAATGTTATAACATATATATATATATGAAATTATTATTTATTTATAGATTTAATTATTTTTTAATGCCTTTATACAAAACCTTCTTTAGTCTGTCAAGCATGCCAATTTCTATATATATATCTATATATATATATCTAAAATGTTTGTTACAATTCTAATTTTTTAGTTTTTCTTTAATCTTCTCAGCAAGTTTTCTTTGTATATAATGCGAACGGAAGAAAGAACGAAAGAACTGAAGAATGAACATGGATCGACTCGGCTATTGCTGCTGACCAAGTATCTACACACTTTATAGGGTCTTAGATGTTTCCTTCTGCCTGTTACCTACATAAGCAGAAAAGTATTATTCCCTTTTTATCCATTTTCAACGGTTTCGGGGGAACCTATGTTCCCTTCGTACATTTGTCCTTGCATAGTCCTTCTTTCGATGCTTGCTCCATCTCTTCATAAAAACCAACAACCATCGCCAAAATAAATATGCAAAAATGTTGCGCACAATAAACGCCAAGCAGCAGCGGCGCGACGGCAGCAAATTAGTGCGCCACACACACACACACACACACACACACACACGTACAGCATGTATAAGACGTTTCTTTTTCCCGCAAAAGTTGGCAACAAATTTGCGCGCCGTTTCTCGAGTGGCCTTTCCCCCCCCGCACTCAATGGCTACATATACATATATATCTTTGCGCCTTTCTCTGCGCTTCTCAGGCCGCGCACCTTCACTTTGCCTCTCGGGCGAAATGCTCAAGTGCGGCTCGCACTCGACAATATTTGGCGTTCATTGAACATTTTCGTGCCATCATTTTCAGCTGAGTTTGTAATTTTTGGCTCAACGTCTTTCCCATATACGTGTGTATACCGTGTGCGTGTGTGTGTGTGTGTGTATCAACTCGCAATGCAAAATAAAATATTCAATAATAGTCTTTGCCTTGACCAAGCAGCCAGCATATGCCCAGTGCCGCAGCGCGTTTTTATCTTCATTTCGTTGGGTTTGGTTTTCTTTTTTCCTTCTCAGCTTTATAACACTTGAGATGAGTTATAAATTGTTCGAGTCTGGCCAAAATGACAGTCAATATAAACTGGCACGATTTTCGACGTAGTGAATGTGCATGAAATGTGTGCATAAAATCGAATGTAAAACAACATTTTAGGCTTAACTTTTTCTAGACGCTCTTAAATTTTAATAATAATAATATTGATAATAAATATTAATCATAATAAATTTAATCTAATATATATGATTCTTGAAAAATTTTTAAAAATGTTTTATAATTTAAAAAAAAAAAAAAATAGTTGTTATGAAACATTTTTAAAAATTTGTAAAAAATAATGCTTTAAGCTCGGAACAAATAGTGTCTACTGATATTTTTTTTTAAATTTATTAAAGATTAAAGTATATAGTATTTATTCCATCTTTTCAGGTAGAAATATGAATAGTTTTAAAAAACAATGCACTATATTTCAAACTTAAAAACCTTTTAAGATTTAAAAGAACAAAAAATAAAAACTTGACATTCAAAGCAGCTGATGCACTTAAAATGTTGATTTCATATTCGAGATTATTTTCTGTTTCTGTTAGAGTAATGGATAAATCTTAAAGAAATTTGTTTTTAATTTGTTTAAATTTAAACTATTTTTTCGAATAATTTTATACGCTAATTAATACGCTTCCTGATTTCGTTATAGCTATAAAAAATAGCTATTCAGCAGGCAGAAACGGCCAATTGGCAATTGCCAATTGCCTCGTGTTTTTGTTTATGCACAAAAATGTTGTAGTTGCTTTTCACAGATAAGTTGGCTCGTATTCTAATTATTTAATAAACACACGCTCATCACGACGATGATTGGCGGCTGATTCGCTCAAAATTAAAGAAATATATAAAAAAAAATGGCTTGAAATATATTTATGACAGGCATTATTCGCAAAATAATGAGTAATATTCTTTTAATCTTTTGATTTGTTGCAATCGTTACGTGTGCGTCAAGTAATAGAATTTATTTATTTATATTTTAGTGGTCAACGCGTCGTATACGCAATATGCGCCATTAATTTGCAAGTAATTAAAATGCCAGCGAAATAACTGCAGTATAATGAACACAGCGTCTAATTTGTTGCTGCACATTTAGTTTGCAATTCGGCTGCCAACAATTTCAACAAAAATTCTCACAGCCGAAGACAAGCCGCACAAGAAAAACTATCAACAAAAAGAAATTCAAAAAAAAAACAAAATGAGCAAAAGAAAACCGCGAGAAAATTCAAAGCGCTCGTCGCGCTGTGTCAATTGCGTCATGCTGCAATTTGGCTGCGGCCAAAAACTGTGCCAAGTTTTCAAACATAAATAAAAGTTATATAAAAATAGGTATACACACACATATGCACACACATATATGTGCACAGTCGTTCATCAGCTGCAACAATTAATGCCAAAGCCACGAGATGTAATTTTGCAAATCGAGTTTAAAAATAATCATTCGATTTAATTTCTAATGAAAAGTGAATTAACGGCAAGGCAGCGCAGGGGGCATTAGGGGGAGTGGCCAGGCGGCGGGGTGTGGGTGGTTGGATTGGCTACTTAATGTTGAATGTGCTCTCGAGCATTTGGCAGTAATTGCTCGAGAGAAAAATGTCATAATTAGCGCACTGCCAAAGTCAAGTACGACAAAAATAAAATCCCAAAAACGAGCAACAATTGAAATGACAAACACAAAAAACATTTCTCAACTACAACGAAACTTTTATACACTAGAAATCACATTAATTTCACATAACACAATGCAATAAAACATGTGCAAAGTTGCAGTTGAAAAGGTAAAAGACGAGAAGAGGTTTACCTGTGCACATTTGTATACACTCTACATCTGATGAGAAGAACCTAAAGATGCATTGGGCTGATCATAGCTCTAATTTGTGTTTGTAAGTATTAACTGACTGACTGATTGACTGGCTAACTGACTGACTAACTGATTGATTGATTAACTGATTGGCCGACTGATTGATTGACTGATTTAGTGAGTGACTGACTGACTGACTGGCTGACGGACTAATAGACTGACTGACTGTTTGAGTGACTGACTTATTGATTGACTGATTGAGTGACTGACTGACTGACGGACTGACTGTCGAACTGATTGACTGATTGAGTGACTGAATGACTGACTAACTGACTGACTAACTGACTGATTGAGTGCCGGACTATAGTCTGACGGACTAATTGACTGACTGATTGACTGGCTAACTGACTGACTAACTGACTGACTGATTGACTGATTGATTGATTGACTGATTTAGTGACGGACTGACTGGCTGATTGAGTGACGGAATAATAGACTGACTGACTGATTGAGTGACGTACTTATTGATTGACTGATTGAGTGACTGACGGACTGACTGTCGAACTGATTGACTGATTGAGTGACTGAATGACTGACTAACTGACTGACTGACGGACTGACTGACTGATTGAGTGACGGACTAATAGACTGACTGACTGAAGGATTGACTGACTAATTGATTGACGGACTGACTGTCGAACTGATTGACTGATTGAGTGATTGATTGACTGGCTGATTAACTGACGGACAGACTCACTGACTGGCTGACTGACTGCTTGACTGACAATTGTGACTGGCTGATTGACTGACTAGATAACTGATTGGCAGTCTGACTGATTGACAGAGCGACTGACGGCCGCAACACCTTTACAAAATAACAAACTAAGAATTATTTGAGAATATTGCTCAGCACTGCCAAACATCGAATAACTAATAAGCTGGCAATATTGTTATTTTATCTTTTACCAAGCTGGCAGCGAATTGACAATATTAACATGGTGGCAAGGTATTTAATGACTTGCAGGGTGGCAACGCTGTAATGCGATCTACTTGTTCAAATATTCAAAGAGCCAAGTTATTTTTTTGATCTTTAAATTGTCATGTTAGTGAGATGAGAAATCAGTTTGATCTTATTGCTGAGAATATTCTATATGTATTGATTCTAAATTATTCTGAAATATTCTATATAATTTAGTTAGTCAACTTACAAACAATCCATATGCTGCCTATGCCCCATTTTTGGGTAGGGCATAGAAAACACTTAAGAGCAAAGTTTTCAATTGTCGCACTGTTTTAGCTGCCCCTGCGGCTCCCTGTTGCCGCCAATGGCCACTTTGGCTGACTGATTTTAGTCGCTCTAGTATCATTCAATGACATCCCTTACCCCAACAGCCCCCCTCGAGCGACCCTCAACTAGGCACCTCCCGTTGTGTGTGTTAATTACCTACGCAAGTCATTGCGGCCAGCGGAAGTGCATCAGCGAGGACAACGACAACGACAACGGCGACTACAACAACATGGCACGTTTGTTTTTATTATTAATAATTATTTCGCATGCAGCAGACACAGAGAAAGAGAGAGAGACAGGGAGAGAGAAAGGGACAGAGACAGGGACAGGGACAGTGGCATGCCTCATATTTACATGACTGCACACTGCGGTCCCTGCACACGTCGGATGTTGCCAACACTTGGCTGTGTGTGAGTGTGTGTCAAGGGGGGGGGGGGGGGGGTGAAGGGGGGTAGGGTGTGGTGCGCATTCATGTCCGGACATCGGACAACGGGCAACCGGCACCGACAACCGACGATTTTGACGCAAATCGAATCTGCCAACTGCTCGACCGGTTTGTTGCTCCTCCGACTTGTGGCATCATCATTTCTGGCTGTTGTTGTTGTTGTTGTTGTAACGGCTGCTTGTGAAGAGGAAGCGACACACAGAACCTTTTTGGCCAACATATTTGCATAGACGGGGGCAAAAAGCCAACTCGTTGATTTTAATAAGCCTTCAGGTGCAGCTGCAAATGAGCCATGCATTATTTGTGCCTCACATAATTGCGGGTCTCACAAAAATAGAAAAAAAAAAACAAAAACCAAAAACAAAAATAAGACATTTTTGTTGGCTAACAACCGCCAGATTTGTCCTTCTGCACTTGGTTATGCAAATTTGCCCTTGAAAATATATTTTTACGATTTTTTGCGGAAATGCAAAAACTAATTTTGAATTAGGATGGTTTTTTTAATTTAAGTTTTTTTTTTAAATATATATTAAATATGAATAAATATGATGGAAATTTTTGGAATTTCTTGAGTTTCTTTCCCCATAAAAAAAAAACTGTAATTTGGACATTTTTATATAATTTTGTGGAAGGCTTCTAGGAATATTCACTTTCTTGCACATTTTATAAATTGACAACAGATATTTCTCGACATTTCAAACTAATTGCTCAAAATATTTTTTATAAGCAAAAAATGTGCAAAGCAATAACTTTTTGAATTTGGCTAAAATATATAATATATATTTTCTTTAAGCATAAATATTTGGGAATATATATCTTTCAGTTAGATAACTCGTTCATAATGAAAGTCGGCTAAATTATTTTGCTTCCATTTTGAGAACCTTTCAAATTTATTCACTTTGGGGTTAACTCCAAACCTTTGCTTAATTCAATTTGCGGTCTTAATTAACAAAATAAAGTGTCCTCCATGGTGACTTTGTGCAACGGTAAAGTTAATTAATAACTTGTTAGGTGAAGTTGGCCTTAATATACTTCGTTAAAGCACAAACTTCTTAAACTTTCTTCTTGTCGGGTTTACTTGGGCTGACTGTCAAAATGGATCCGCATTGTGTTCATTTAATTACAATTATTTTGTTTATATTTTAACAAAATTTTTGTCAGGCAATTTCCTTTGAACTTTGGGCGGACTTTCCTTGACCAAGTTAGTCTGGACTCGTCTACATTAAATGAACTTCTGGGAAATATTCATTTTTCGCATTATTTTGTAATTCTCTTCGAAGAACTCTATCTGCTTTTCTAATTCAATTATCATTGTCTATTTTAATCTTTAACAATCTGCTGAAAATCAAAGCAATTTATAGTTTTTTAAAAAGGGTTGAACAAATGCTCAAACACAATCAGCTACTTTGTCCGCTTTGAGACCCTCTTGTGGCTGTCATTCAAAAATACTTTTTCAAGAGAAAAAAGAGTTTTACATTTAAAATCAAATATTACTTATATATCAGCAGCTGTCGTGTTCCATATGCGCCGCCCTTTGCCCTGGCTGTCTGCTTTGCATGCCTCTCATCGAAGGTTCTTTTATTTTTCATTCAGTGGCGCATAAATCTTGGAAAATAATTCAGAAAATTCGGGCCAAGCTTAAAGTATAAGTCGAGGGCTCAACTCTAACCCACTGTACGATTGCCGACGGCCAATAAGGAAAAAACACAAGAGTGCCAGAATCACAAGTGCCGCACTGCGAGTTACCCTGTTTGACACAAAGACAATTCATTTTCTAGAGATTTTGAAAGACTTGTTTTTGTGTTTATTTTATATTCAAGTCTAACATATAGGAGAGTATTCAGATACGAAGTTTTCTTGGGGTAGCTATTATAGTTCCTGAGATCGCTGGGATCAAATAGTTTTATATTTTTGATATGTTCAAAGATTTCTTTCACAGATCTTCAGCTGAATTGGGCGGAGGAAGAATATAGAATATATAGAATAAAGGTATCTCAGAACATAGTTTCTTTAATTTCTAAATAATTATCACTTCTCGCTTTTCTCGAATGGGTGTATCAGAAGACAATGCCCCATAAGTGAACTATACTTTTTGAATTAAGAATCGGAATACTAAATTTAACCATAAAATGTGAAGTTTCCTCTTTTTTCCCTGAACATACGAACATTCTGCCTGCAGAAGAATCTCAAATGGGAAATCTTCTCTTTCCATTTCCACTCTGTCTAATAATTTCTGCCTGCCTTAATGATAAGTTAATAGACGACCCACACGGCTGGCCATACCCTTGTTAAGCATTTCATGTTTGCAGGGTATTACCAAATTGAGCCAACTCAAACTTGGCATTATCCCAAAGTCCTCGTCTCGTTCGTTTGTCTGTCAGGCCTCGCTTCCTTCTGCCTGTTCGCCTCGTTCGACCCCTCCAAACAGACGACTTCGGTCTCAATGTTTTGATTTGGACAACCTTATCGACCAACATTTTGTGAGTCCCTTTTTTTTCCTGCCATTGCCTCGACATTTTTCGTTAGATGTTTTCGTTTTGATGGGGTTACGAACGGTGCAGGGGGGGGGGGGGGGGGGGTGGGCTAGGGGTTGTCGGGGGGTCTTACAATACAAAAACCGCACAAATGCCGCCTGCCTGGCTTTGGGTTTTTGAGGTTTTAACAATGTGACAAGCCAGGCACAACACACACTAGCACACACACACACTAGCACACATAGTTACACACACTCGCACACATACACACACACACAGACACTAGGCATCGAATTGCTTTGCTTTTAAGCATTTGTTTTTGGTTTTCCGCATAAAAAAAAATGTTACAAATATTTGCCAAAAAAAATATATATATATATATATATTTTTTTTTTTTGTAGCTGGCGCGCGTTGAATAAAAAAAAAATAAATAAAAACACACGCGCACACACACACCCACACACACACACATTGCTGAGCATGTGTTGTATTAATAAGTGTAAATAAATACAAGAGTAAAAGAAGCGACAACAACAACAACAACAACAAGAAACTTGGGCAAAACTTTGTCCGCATTCTTATGCGCCCTCCCCTTGCATATAAAACCCCTTTCTTACAAGCCCCTCCCTGCCCCTGCTCAGTTATTTGTACGCCTGTTTGTCTGCTTGGGCCATTGTCGTTTCCGACGTCGCTGCCGACGTCGCTGCCGACGGCTGCTGCTGCGTCTTCTTCTTCTGCTTCTGCTTCGCATTTTATTGTTTTTCGCGCTCGCCCGCCCACAAGCGTTCACCTTTTTTTATGAATGAAAATTTTGCCAGCGGCAATAACAGCAACAACAACAACAACTGAAAGGCAAGCATTTAGCCGCGTGAAATGTGCAAATGGAAAATCATTTAAAGGCAAAACAGCAGCAACAACAACAACAACAAAAACAGACACTGTGAAACGTGGGCCACGCCAATTTGTAGCCAAAGAAACGTCAATTCGGTGGGCACAAAATTGCGCACCTCCCTCTGCTCTCGCGATCCCCTACAACGGTTGTTGCTCTTCAATGAACTGATATGCGCTCTCAGCTACAGCCGCAGCAGAGTTGCATTTTGAACCAGTTCTTGGAACAAAATCTGGTTAACGGAACTAAGTTGACTATGCCTGCACGGTTTCGGCGAAAAAATAGTTCACAAAAAGTAGTTCGTATAAAAAAAATATAGTTTGGAATTCAAGTGAAGTGTTCAGTTCGGCATGCAGACAGCTAGTTCCGATTCCGATTCAAAACATAAATGGAACAAAATGGAATCGCTCAGCGAATCCGTTATGAACTCTGTAGACCCTTTCATGAAATTTCAATTAAAAAAAAAATGTTTGTACACAAATGTAAGTCATGTAAGGGTTCGATAAATGAACAAATTTAAAATTTAAATAATTATGTTCAATATCTTTGCAATGCCTTGCAACTGCTTATCAATTTTCCCGGAATCAGTTAAACTGAACCACAGCTTAAAATGTAACTTTTACAATAGGATATCATATCTTCTGCTTGTTCTTCTTCTTCTTTTTTCACTGCCCATAGTTTCTCTTGTAGTTGTTGTTATTGTTGGTCTTGTCTCATTTTGTGGTCTCATTTAATTTTCGTTATGCCGCAACAGCAGCCCGGCTTTTGTCTTAATTTCTAGTGATAAGCCGAAGCGTCCATCGGCCAACTGTTTCCCGCTCCAACTGTTGGTTCCGCCCACGCGCGCCATGCGACTACATTTGCGTTCGAACATGTTCGTTCGAACCGGGTTGCGTGTGTATCGTGCTGGCCGTTTGCAGAGCGTTTCGCCTTTAGTTTGTTGCCGTCGCTCATACGCAACGTTGGTCGCGGCTAGAAAACAATTTGCCGCCTGTGTTGCTGGCACAACATTTACAGTTCGTTGTTGTCGCTGGCCGCGTTCGCTACACCACGCAACGCGTGTGTGTGCATGTGTGTGTGTGTGTGTGTGCGTGCGCGCGTGAGTGTGTTTTCAAACAAATTATCAACTCGATCAAAATTCAAAAATTTTTTCAAAAAAATAAGTGCAAGAAAAAGCCCACAAGATCATCAATTGGGCGTATTTTTAAAACCATAAATCGAAAAAAATCGGAAAAAATCTCAAAATTGTGCACACATTAAAAACACATAAACAGGCCAAACATAAAAAATAAGTTTATAGAAATTACACAAAAAACAATAACAACAAAACATATCGCAGCAAGAATTTTTCGCGTATTAAGTTCAATTGCCGAAGAGATTCGTATTTTTCGGAATGGTAAGAAGCAAAAAGGAAAATTGTTATGGCTCTAAGTATATTTGTAAACATTTTCATTGTTGTGGCTCAGCTCAGCTCATCAGGTTGCAAGTAGATGTGGCCATTAAATGCAGTCTTTTGTGTGCGGCCATCAGAACAAAGCATAACGACCTTTGCCCATTGATAAAGTTGAGCTATCTTAACTCAGTACTTATTTAACTTATCTAAATCTTGAGACTTTACGCCGAGTCGCTTCAATGCATAGCAAAATAATTTTATTATTATTCTTGGCAAAATACATACTGGTCTAGCGTGGCCCAAGTGGCCCAGCCGAGTCCTGTCCGCTTGACATCTATAAGTCGCAATTGTTGGCACTGCAAAAGGTCAACTTGATTGTTCGAGCTGAGCTGTCTGAAATGTGCTTAAAATGTTACAATTTCCAATTGCAATTCAAAGTTTCCTTCCAGTTCGTTCTAGGTGCAAAGTATGTACAAAAAGGTTGTCAGAAAAGCATTTTCTCTAGAGTTAAATGCAGCTTGGTTCGAGGGAAATTTGCGTGTGCTTCGGGCAGCCCAAAGAAATATGATAGCCAAAGTTTTTGAGAATAATTAAAATGTCTGCCACAGGCATAAAATACGCATTTATATTAATTTATTATTTGCTTTAAATATTTGCATAACCGAGCAATTTGTAACTAGTTAGATAAGCCGCAAAATATTAAAGTGAATGAATAAAATTATATATATTTTTTTTAATTTTAATAAATTTATATTTAGCCTATAATCAATGTTAACTAATGTTAACTTTCATCGAAAAAGAAGATAAGAGTTAAGAAATGTACTCACAAGTGCTTGAGATTTTGTTCTAAGCTTTAATTTCTCACAAGTTTTGCTCCTTTATAAATGTATTTTCTATATGTAAAACGTAGCTTATGAACTTTAAAAACTTTATAGTCAATCGGCTGGTAAAAAAAATTCACTGCATATGATTTTCCGCGAATTTTTCACAGAGGCGGGTGAAATCTCAAAATCACCGAAACACGTGCTTATGAAGTTCTCAGAGTAAACGAAACTCGAAACTTAGCCTCTAAACTCCTTGATGCCCATTTTCCAACCAGGAGGCATGCACTTTCCACGAAATGTTTCACGTCGAATTTCACAACAATCTGTGAAAGTGGATTTGAATCCGATTGGCTGTTAAACAAAGCGCTATTTCTACGATTTGTGCACACTTGAAATTACCCGAAACACCGGCTCTTTTTATGCATTTAAAGACGCTGTAAATTTCGATTGCTTCAATTGCATTCGATTTACGCGTCATGATTTGCAGGAATTCGCGAAATTGTTTTCAGCTTTTAGCTGAGTTTCGGTTTCAGTTACAGTTTTTGGCACAGCTTGGTGCATTTAAGTTTGAGCTCTTCTCTTTTTTTTTTTATTTATTTTTATCGCAAATAAAGTTTAGCAAGCGTTTAATTTATTTAACTGCACGTAGTTTTCGGTGGCACTTGCTGCGCACGCTGTGCCGCATTTTATGGCCAAAATTAAAGTCAAATGTCGCTGTAATTTATTTTATGCTTGGCTGTTTGTTCATTTCTTCTGCACTCTTGGCTGTCAGAAGCTAACATAAAACAAACAAGTAAGAGGTTCTAGTCGGGAGCTCCCGACTAGGGGATACCCTGAACTCTCTTCTTCCAATATTCTAAATATTCTATTTTAGAAGCTGTATGTCAAGTTTGGTGACTCTAGCTCTTATTATTTACCAAAATTGCCCAAAAAACAGTATATCGATATCGATTTTTATCGATTGCTTGGAAACGGAGTAAGTTATCGATTATCGGAAACAAACTCGATCTGCGCGGGAACTAGGAGCATCTACATCAAGTCTATTTCAAGTCTCTAGCTTTTATAGGTTCTGAGATCCTTGCGTTCATACATACGGACGAATGGACGGACGGACGGACATGGCTAGATCGACTCGGCTATTGATGCTGATCAAGGATATATATACTTTATGGGGTCGGAGATGCTTCCTCCTGCCTGTTACACACATTTGGATTTTGCACAAATACAATATACCCTTATACCCATTTTTAATGGGTTTAGGGTATAAAAAAACGTGGCACATCAATTGCACTACCCACTTTAAAGTTCAGTTAACGAGTTGATGTAAGGACACCGACAATTTATGTGCGATTTATTGATGAATTATCCCCAAACAAGTGCTGGGCATGGCCGCAAATAAGCCTTGATTATTATGCATTGTCTGCCCCCCTCCCCCTCTTCCCCTCTCTCTTTGCATGTAAAACAATTCGCAATGCACGTGTTTATCTCATTTATCTTTTATCTCTGTCTTTGATCCACTCTATTTCCCAGCCTGTTCAAATAAATGGCACTAATGTCACACTGATGAGTATTAATTGAGTACAGCTTGCACATACACACGCACACTCACACACTTTTACACCCTCTCAAACTTATAGCTTTGGGGCTATAAATCTAACCAACACCCCTCATTGAAATGCCGACGCCAAAACTCAGACCCACACACACACACCCCCACACATCCCCACACACACCCACGCACACTCTCACACATGACACACTGAGAGAAGCTAAGCCTTTGCTGATTTTGACTACACTCAGCAAAAAATAAATATCTATTGAGCCATTAACAATGCTTAGCGATTGATAAATAAGTCTTTTTTCTAATTCCCAAACAGTTAAAGCGTTTTGCTGTGCTGTGCAAAAGCAGAGTTTTTCTTACATTTTCTTTTATGGTTTGGCAAATGATGTTTAGATTTTTCATTTTATGCGAAGCTAGAAGAAATTACCCGGCTTTGTGCGGCTCAAATGAATAATGCTTAAAATGTATGTGGTACAAAAATTGTTTGTGTAATTTGTGTCCAATTCAGGGAAATACAAATGTTGAAAAAAAAATTTTGATTCAGTCTGATCCGAATAAGCCGCTTGAGACTCCGTTTTCAAACTAGGCTTGGGTGTTGTCTTGTTTGTTTGCTCGTTCCCTAAACTTTGCACTCAGTGTGCCGAAAGCTTAACGAAACATCATCAAAGCCAAATGTTTTCTTATTCAAATCAACCTAGCATGCAATAAATGCTTAAAAATAAATATTTATATATTTCTTTTTGCCTACAGAGGGGATTAATCCCTTAACTTTGTAGTCAATGTGCCGAAAATTGGGCTTAGGGCCTCAATATTTCACCCTTGCAGATGAAACACCTGATTAAATATCTAATGAGACTGAATTTTAAGCCAATCGCATAAAATAATAAATAAGCGTTTATCGTGGAGATATTCATGAATGGGGAAGAGTATTAAAAATGTAATATCTAGAGCCTATTGAATATATAAATTTCGATTATTTTCTTATATGGATTTTCCTTTTGCCAAGTGTAGAGGGCGGCCTGTGGCACGTTTTAGTTTCTCTGACTTATGTTCACCATATGTGCTCGAAATGTGTGTGCACACACACGTGTAAGTGTGTCTGTGTGTGTGTGTTTGCGGCTTGTCCTGGCCATTGTCCTTTGTGCTGGCCGTTGCCTCAATTAAGCTTAGAGTTACCAATTTACTCTCTCTCCCTTCGCAGTCGCCTCAGTATTGCGCTTTTTGTCTTTCTCAACTCATGGGCAAAATTTTGGTCGGCTCAGCATTTGCCATGCGGCCTGTCCCAAACAGTGCACTCGATATAAAGCTACAACAACAGAGTACACACAGATACACGCACACACGCACACACACACACACACACACACAGACTGACATGTCTTATCGGTCTCTCCGTGTGCGTGTTTAAACAGTTGGCGTCAAAATTATAATTAAAACGTGCATCAAAGTCATAACGAGTGCGCAGCATGTCACAATTTTGGTGCTGTGGTTGTTGTTGTTGCCGTGCAGCTCGGTTGATTTATCGAGCCCTGCCACTTGACATTGTGTCCTTGTGACTTAATTGAATTTTTGTTGCCAAGTTTGCATAATGTGCGCAACTATCTGAGCAGCACAACGGTTGCCCGATGCGGCGTATACGTAATGCACTGCAATCGCCAACGCACATTATGTATACGCCGCGTCAGCTAAACAAAATGTGCAACTCTTGCCCTATCGCCCACGCAAAATGCAATCAACCAAAAGGCAAGATAAGAGCTAACTGAACATAATAATAATAGTAATAATCAGAGCACGGCACGAGCGCAGGACATTTATTAGTCAACTATGTATTTTATGAGCACGTCAAAGTGCGCTGAAAGTAGGGCATACTTTTAAGATGTTAGAGCTAGTTTATGTGCAAGAAACAATGTATTTCAGGGTTTTAAAAACTAATATATGTCTACTTGAAAATAATGTTTAAATGAACTTTAAATAATATGAATTATATTTAACTTTAACTGAGAAAAATTTTAAATAAATGTTTTTTAAATAGATTCAGATTTGTTTTGAAGTTGATTGAGATTAAATAAAATTAAATATAAAATACTTTCGAAACTTTATGGCAATTTCTTGCCATCAAAATATTTCCTCTTAAGACTCGTTTTTTCTTAAACTTTTAAGTTTTTAAGCTTCTATTGATTCTTTTCAAAAGAGACCTCTTAAAAATCCTCTCTAAAACATATATCATATCATGATGATACCGATAAGGCTCTCTTTAAAGCTGCCTGCTAACAATTATTGATAAGTTCGATTTTGCAGTCTTCATCAAACATTGAGATAATATTCTATGCGCCAGCTATCGATTGTGACAATAATTACTGATATCGATAATTTAAGTCATTGTGTAAGGATGATATCGATAAGGCGCCCTTTAAGCCTCAACTATAACTTTTATTTAATTATCACAAGTATCCATAATGTCAGCTATCATGTATCAATTAAACTTCATAGCCAGCTATCGTGTGTCTCAATCAAAACTGATATCGATCACTGGCATCGATAATGCCAGTTATCGTGTATCTCAAGTATCGATAGTTATGCAAGCGGTCAGTTACAGCGCATTCACAAGTCGAATATGTGCTCGAAATATTTTTTAGTTGCAGTTGCAGCGATTTTTTGATAAGCGCACATGAGTTTGGCCAACAGTTGTTGTTGTCGGGTTATTGATGTTGTTGTTGTTGTTGCTAGCGCACAGCTTGTCAGTCAAGCAGTCAAGTCATGCAGTTAGTCATGCAGTTAGTCATGCAGTCATGCAGTCAGTTAGTCAGTTAGTCAGTTAGTCAGTTAGTCAGCTGCCCGCCGCGGGCATTTTCAAAGTTGCATGCGCCAAACTGATTTTTCATTCATTGCAGCTTTGGTTTTTGCTTGCTTTGTTGTTGTTGTTGTTGCACATGCACTTTTCACATTTTCCCTGCTCACAGCTCTCGACCTGTGACAGAGACACGCGAACTGTGTGTGTGTTTTTTTTGTTGTGCTTTGCCCCGCGCACACGTGTCAAAGTTCATTAGGAAAATAAATGTTGCATTATTTCTGTTGCTTACCTGTGGGGGTTAAATGTCCAACCGGACACATTTGCTAAATGGTTTTCATGTTTTCAAGCTCCGTCCGTACGGCTTATAGTTTGTCGTTGCTCGCATTGTTTTAATATCTGAAATTGAAAAGCAACAAAAAGAGGTATCAATTTTAGTATTTAAATTGAAATATTGTTATGAATAAATTGGCAAATGAAATTGTTTTTTTTTTTTTTATCGTATAGATTAGAAATCGCATGCAACAACGCTTTGTGATTTGATTTATGAAAGGGGAAAACAATATATATATGATATTCAACCATATTTCTATATATATTTCTATTGTGTGCAACTCGAATTGCCAGATTTATGGCTTCAATATGCTGCATTTCCTTGCATTTGTTATCTGCTTAAATTCGATTTAGTTTGAATGGCAGCAGTCTCTAAAGCTTAAGCTGGGATTGGAATTATGTATACAGTGCAGAGAAATATAATTGATAGCCAGGAATTTATTTGATGACCAGCATTAATAAGTTTCGACATACCAGATTAAATAACTCTGGTATCTTAAGCCACAAAAATAAACTGAGATAGGTTTAACTAATGCAAAGTATATCGATTGTGAGCTAATTAGCGCAGAGTTGGATAGTAGAAGGACTTTATCGATAGTTGTGTTTCAAATTATCGATAGATTATCGATCGTAGTTTTGCAAAACTTTTAGGTGTAGCCCATATTTGTAATTTAGATATTCATAAGCGATACTATCGATATTCGCCAATATTTATTAGTAGAGTGTAGATATTCTAATAATTATATTTTATACTTTTACGAGGTGCTGGGACCCTGAGCTAGCTAGAAACTAAAATTTATGAAAAGGAAAGATCGCTAGGACCAACTTTTATATATATGTTTATCTTTGTAATTTTATGCATGTTATCGATAATTTTTAATATATTCAAAACTCGATTTTTAATGACAAGACAATATTCTGCACTTATTTTTGACAGAAACTTTTAAAAATGTACAGAAATTTTCTTACAAACTTGGATAGCAAATAAATCAAATCAAAGTTCTGCGAATTCAGTAGAGACCCAAAGATTCAAAAAATAAATTCATTTGCGTTCTTAGCAAAATCCGATTATGTGCATAATAAATGTTCTATAAAGTAAATGTAAGTCCCTAAGCATGTTAATAATATTATACTCACTTCAACAGCCTAGCTCACGGGTTGTTCATTTTAAATCAGCAGCCGTTAAACCTAGTCTAAGCCTGTAACTCGTTAAGACACACATTCAAGTTGAGACGCAGCATTTGGATAATGTTGTTGAAACAGCAAACAGTTAAGCATGGATATTATAAGCAGGCACAAAACTCACTTAACCTTAACGATTATGCTACAATTCAAATAGATTGCCAGGAAACGCACAATTTGTCACAATGCTCTAGGGCGGGCCATGCCCTTGTCCCCGCCCCGTTTTAGGTAGATTTGTTGTTGCTTTGGCATCGCTCGCTCTCAGTTCATTCACAGTCAATAAACATGGCAACGAGCCACTTGAAATCTCAACAAACTGTGGCAAATATTGAGTTCATGTTGCCAGGCACGCTGAACCTCAACCTCAACCCCAAACCCAACCTCCAGCTCAACCTCAGGCTTAGCCTCATGCTCCGGGGCCATCAATCATGCGGTGCTGATTTGTCCGGCAGACCTTAAACCAATTTCTGGGCTCTGTTTATTACGTAAGGTAACGGTTTATCGGCTGTAAAGGTCAATCGTGAGCAACTCCCCATGTGAATGATGTTTACATAGGCAGCTGACCCAGCCGTAGTCCGTACCCGAGTCCGTGGTCCCAGCTCTGCTCCAAAATAACTGGTCCCCTAACATGTTGTGCGTGCGAGCGCCGAAGCGTGCCCGGCTTTCCAGCTGAGTGATGAAAGCATTTAAGCATCCCCAGCAGCTCGACGAACTGCTACACCCAACCCTTCCTTGCCCAGCGCCAGAGGAGCACTTACAATGTGCCACGCAGCAGAAGGCAACAACAGCAAATGCGGCAGTCACTCACGACACTCTAACCATAAATGTGACAATACACTGAGCGAAAAGTTCTGAGTATACATCATTATTAAGGGAATTATTATTTATAATATTAATAATCACATTTATGAATGTATTCTAAATCATATTGTTGATGGGCAATCGCTCTAGATTTAGTTTATAAACAATACAGTTGTGTGTGAAACGTTTAAGATTAGCGCACAAAGTCTTTAAATCTCCTTCCAAAAACTCCTCTAGCTCTCAGAATTATACAAATTTTTTCTGCACAAATTTCAACGTATCCAAATTGCAAAGCCCGATACCAGCACTGACTTTAGATATGTTCAAAATTATCGATAACATACCCAGTTTCCCAGAAATCGATAAATAACAATATTCATAAAGCACAAAGCTCAGTGTGCTTTAAAGCCAACATTGTCACATCTGGCAACTGGCAACTGGCAGATGGAAACCTTTAACCAGTGTCAGCTGCTCCTGCGGCTGGTGCTCCCACTGTTCCCACTGCTGCCGCTGGCAGCTGCAGTTACAGCTCAGGGACAGAACTGGCCCACCTGCAGCAGCGTTGACTATTTATAGACTGACATTGTGTCCATGTAGCATGCACCATGTAGCATATGCCTCGTTACCTTTACAGTTGCCTGTCAAAGGAAAATCTTGTCGGCAATATGGGCCACAGGCAGCCTGTAACTGATGCTGGAGAGAGACTTTTCGTGGCCAGGCAAATGTTGTTGTCAACAAACATGGTCTATAAATGTGCGAGTGTGTGTGTGTGTTTGTGTTTATAGCGCCAACAATTTGGCTGCTTGTTTATTTATGTCGCCATTTATTTGCTTGCAACAAGAACAACAACAAGAGCGAACATTTTGCATTTGGCTTATGGCTAAATATTATCCATTATTTATTTATTAAATTAATGCCAAAATATGCTCGCATTTGCCAGCTAATTGGCTTAAATTGCGCTCAGCACGTGGCACTTGCTAAGTGGATTATCGTTCAAATTTTCTGCTGCTTTCCATTTTTCGTGCGATTTTTCCTTTTGTTTTTGGCCTTGTTTTGATTTTTATGTGTTTTCTTACTGTTGCTGTTAATGTCGGCGCTTACCTCCCCCTCCCGCCCCGCTCAACCCCTCGCTAACTTCACAAAATATGGCGCCTGACAACAAACAAATCTTTGGTCGACTCCAATGATTAAGAAGGCGGCAATGACTTTTACAAATGCCGCCAGCGCGACCTCCGCTTCTCAGGGCTTCTCAGGGGTTACGTATCCACAATTATATACATACAATATATATATATATATTTGTGACATGGCATCCCCATCGCTGCGGCCAAAGGTCAAGCAGCTGGCGGGCTTAACAATTTTTTTTGGCGCATCGTGAACTTTCTATTTTATATTTTTTGCCTAGAAGCTTACCACAAAGATAATCACTGTTACAGGCCCACCCATGACGTCCGCCCCAGCCCACCACGCCCCCTTTGCAATGCTGCTCGACTTAAAGCCATTTGAACAGAAATGTTTTACATATTTGCCTTTCGCCTATGAGATATGTTTTGGGACTCTGTTCGAATGTGAGTTGCTCTTGAAAGAGTACTTTGTACTCCAGCTTCAAATTCCTGATATTTTCCGCTGTTGCTGTAAGAGTTGAGGTTTTGAAGAAGGGAAGATATCTCTAGCCAGGACCAGAAATTACCGAAATTCCAACTAGTTTATCAAATAAATCAGGCAAATCAAAGTCGAGCCATATTATGCTAATAACATCTTGCATATATACAAAAATCTATATATCTATATAGAACTAAAGACCACAAAGCAGCTTCGAATCTTGAACCAAATGCACGACTTTTTTTGTGCCCTTAAAGCATCTAAATCTTCTTTGATGCACAGTAAGAAAAGAGAGGAAAATAATTTTCATTGCTTTTCAGTCAACTCTCTTGGCTAAAATTAAGGGTTCAAATATTAAGAGGGCTCAGCTTCTCTGCCTTTAATAAAACTGACTGAAAACATTTAGGTGCTTACTTAGGACTTTTGTAATTTAATAAAATCGATTAATTGTAGGGCAAACATTTGCAAATTTCAGCGACAAATAAAGGGCTGTAGGGTATCACAGACTGTGACGCAACGCGTTCAAATCAGCAGCTCGGAAACTGGCGGGAGGAGCAGCATGTGCTCGTGGCATAAAATGTAAATTATATTTCAGAGCGGCGCGTGGCTTAAATTGTGGCCAAAAAAACAAATACAAAATGCCAAATTAAAAAGCGGAAAGGGCAGATAAAATATAGAATGTGGCGCTGCAGGCGCAAATGCCAAACTAACACACGATAAATCAATAAAAGAGGAGCTCTTAGTTTATAGGGCAGTTACACTCGAGTCCACACAGATAGGTAAAGTGTCGAGTCACCCAAAAGGGGACTTCAAACAAATGCACAGATCCTTGAACTTTTGCTGAATGTCAGCGTGAAGTTCGACCACCTCAGCACACAGAGAGAGAGACAGAGAGATAGGGAGAGGGAGAGGGAGATAGAGACAAAATCCAGCACACGTGTCTGGGCCAGACAGTTGCAGCTGTTCCTCCAGCTCCAAATAAACATTATAGCCAGCATCTTGGCCAACTTTGAACGGGGCGGGCAATAAAAACGTGGATGTGTCACTTGGCCCGAACCGAGTTCCGGCTATGATAAAGCTCATGTAAATAATTTAATTAATATTTTATGATGCAGCTCTTGAGGCAATTCCCACGGCAACGCGAATGCATCAAGTGTGAGAAGAAAATGGAAAAAAAAAATAAATATATATAAACTGAAATTGGAATATATGCTGTTTTTTTTCGCTTTCCGTATTATTCACATTTCTCGCAGTCGCTCGAGGGCTGCGCATTCAGATTTCAATGCGAGATGCACAATAACAAACCCAATGCGCGTGTACATTAAAATGCATAAATATATATGTACAAGCAGGCATTCAGTTAACTGAATATATATGTATATATGGGTATCTGTAGATATATTTAAATAAATGCCTGCAGCAGACGCGCAAAAGTTCGTTCGGCTCGCAATCAACTTACGACTGTAAATCTGAGTTAATGTTTAGTAAACAGTAAACAAATCGCAAACATCATCAACATCAACAAATATCTACACATTTTTGGCCATACAACAGACAGACAGACAGACTGACAGACTGACGGACAGACGGACGGACAGCTGAACGGACGGGCAGTTGCTCATAAATCGATGGGCAATATGTGCGCTAATAAAAGTTTAAGACGCTTTAAAAAAAAAAAATAGAAAACGAAAAAAAAAACAACTAAACCTAAAAAAAGATAGATAATTCGAGCGCACATTCATTTTTTGCAGATTACGCATACGCCGCGTAGGCTGATAATGTTCTATATATCTCATTTGTATGCTCTATAAATATGCTCTATAATTTAATAGTTTCTAGGCTCCACTTTTTTTTTTGCTTATATTCTACTTTGATCTTCCGTTTCTTCGTAAAACTTGCCTAAGTTGGGCACTAAATGGCACGATTTATGTTTAATGCAATTTTTTGTGGCTTGCTTCATAATTCGTTTAATCGTTTAATTGCAGTTTAGTTTTAGTTTAGTTTTAGTTCATTTAGCTTTGTATTGGCAGTTATTTAAATGGCCAAGTTGAAGATTTAGCCTTGCTATGTTGATTTATTTTCATTTATCGAAAGTTTAAAGGTTTTCAAAAGGTTAAAGGTCGCAACGTACGAAAGGCATGCTTGACGTTTTTGCAAGATGACTGTAAAATTGTCACTTTTATATAAATTGATGTTTGAAATAGATACATAAATTTTGAGTAAACTATTTGCAAATGGAAAGGTCGCCAAATCAGCATTAAAATGTTAACATAAGATGAAGATATTTAAACTAATTTTCTGATATGTTTAAAATAGAGTTAGCCTATGCACACTTTATAGCTCTAAATCTATAACTTCTAGACTTTTAAACCCAACTTATACGAGTTTTGGGCTCATTAATTTAGGCTTGACCTTTAGAAAGAATTGTCTGCAAACCAAACTCGAGGACTGCATCTGAACCTGTTTAGGATTGTGTAGCTCGTGCCTCGATGAAAAAAAAGTGCTAATCAGAAACTAATTTGTCAAACTTAGTATTACTAGCTCAAAACCTAAGCTTGGCATTAATAGCTTAAAACCCAGGCTTTAGCTGAGCGCCAGCAAGACACTTTCGCAGTCAAGAGTTTACATATAACATATATATATGCCCCTATATATATGAGAGAGATAAAAAGTCGCCTCAAAGCGACCAGCATCAGAAACAAGATGACCAAAAAGACAAAGGATACAACATATTCCACATAATTACAGGCATATCAACTTATCAACTCACTTTATATGTCATTCACACATGCCAAGCCACATAAGAGTGCTTATATATGTAACTGTTCCAAATTGTTCCTCAATTTAGCCACTTTTTAAAAAAGACAGAAATGTTATCCAAAGGTATCAAAAGGGTTTTTTAACAACACTCAGCTCTGCGCTAGAAATCAAGAGTTTGAAAAAAAAGTTGTCCAAATTAAATTCAATTTTAATTTAACTTGTTTTTTATAACTCACAAGACTTTTGTCAACTTCTAATAAGTTGTTAAAACGAAGACAACAGCACATTTCTGTATAGATAGAGTATTCAAAGTTCGATTTGTTAAGTTTTCAACATTTTTGCTGCTCGTAATTATGTTAGATTTTATTATCTGCTTAGCGCCGTTAGCCGAACCCTTGATAGTCAGATTCACAGACTTTATCTTTGGCAAAGCGAACGTGTGTGTGTGTGTGCGAGTGTGTGTGTGTGTGTGTGTGTGCCTTGTCGCTGATGGCTTCAAGGTTAGCTACCAAAAAAAAAAATAAAATCCAAAAAGCTGAGCAAATTTCATGACAGTGAAAGTAATAAATAATGAATTGTAAGAGTTTATGCGAGCAATGGGCAAAGTACGCAGCATATGTACACAAAAGCCGCATGCACTGAGAGAAAATACGCGCAACTAAATAAATAAGTAAATACTGGTATACAATGCGGAATGTGTTTAGCTTAGCATTTCGCGTAAATATTGGGTTTCAAAAGGCTTCGAGTAAATTTTGGGCTTGAAAGAGTCAACATGGATTCGAAATGAAATACATTATTAAGAATTTTGTGCTTAAAGTAAAGTAAAAAGCTGCTTAAATTAAGTACAGTACTTGAATTTGATATTTACGCTATTTGAGTTTAAGAAAAGTTGTTCACAAGGCTTCTATTTATGAGTTTTGGAGTTCACAATAGTACTTTATTTATTTTGTAATTAGTTGAAGAAATTTCCAAAACAATTTTAAGCTCGTTTTGGCTTGATTTGAGTCAAAATTCTTGGATTTTTTGCTGTGTGCACATTTATACATATGTTGTTTGCGAGTGTGTGCGTGTGTGTGTGTGTGTGAACCATGTAAGTTTGCGTGCTGCGGCATCGTTGACACGAAACAGCAAATGAACAGCAGCTGGAGGGGAAGGTGACAGAGGGGGGGGGGGGGGGGGGTGAGCGCGTAGAAGGGGGCTGGGCAAAAGTTTGCCCACATTGCGTTACTTTTACGCACGTCACTCAGAGCCAAGTTTTTCCGCAGCGTGAGGCGGGGTGAGTGTATGTATGTGTGTGTGTGTGTGCGTGTGTGTGTGTCAAAGGGAGAACCTTTTCGCTTTGTTCTTTGGCCTCAACTTTATTTTGGCTCCGGCATCGGTTGTCGTCACAGTTGCCACTTGCTCGAGTGATTGAATTGAATGCTTCGCTTTCGCACGCAACGAAAACTTTAAATTACACTCAACCACGCCCTTCCCCCCCTACCCCCTTTTCCCCCTCCCTACTCTAACCATCTGCCCATTGTACTTGCAAATTCAGCTAATATACATGCTTTTAGGCAGCTCGATTGCCCGCTGGCCTCCGGCAGGTGTTGGCTGGCAGCCAGATCCGGGCCGAGCCGGGCTATCTCGGATATGGCCAGGCCAGGACAGGCCGTCGCATTATGCAAACACAGAAAACAATTTTTCGGTTTTATTGTACTTGTGTGTGCTCTTAACCGGCATTTAAAGTTTACCCAAGGATTTAACTTGTTTTGCCACGACCCCGCCGCAGATTTTGCTGTAGTTCAAGCTCGCAAGTTTCGTGTTCAAATAACTTTCTACCTCCCCAATTGCTCAATATTCATTCATGTTTTTTTTTTTTTGTTTTTAATATGCAAATCAAGATTTTTGGCTGCGCATTAAAGCAAGTTTTCGGGCCGCTGGCAAAAACTTTTCGGCCCGTAACTCGAGTGGATTGCGGAGTTCCTCAAAGTTATTAATGTTTGATCAAGTGCGCGTCTTATCAAATTCAATTTAGTTGCTGGAGTGGAATTATTGAAATGCTTCAGCATTTATTGTTGTTTTATTTCTTTTTGTTTCACATTGAAAACTTTAAGTCTGATTACTGCCATACTATCTGAACTATGAGCTGTTAAATTTCGTATAACAGTTGGCAACAATATTGTGCATTTTTTTCAAAACTTTTGCCAAACTTCAAGTTTGAAATGAGAAATGAGCTTTCATTGAGAAATTTATCTTTCTGATATCATCTTCAGTTCTTTACAAATTCTACTTGTGACCAATATTGTTTGGTACTTATTTCACTATTGGCTTTAATATTCCTGTATAACAGTTTTCAACATTGTTGTTATATTTGACAAGGTATCGAAGAACACTTCAATCAGAATATTTGCATTTTTAGCTATTTAGCAATTTGTATAACAGTATTTAGCGTATAACATTTTTTATATTCATGTATTCATATTAATATATAAAATATGTATAACACTTTTGTTATATAATAGTTAATAATATACATATATTATATATTTAATTCGAATACTAAATAGAAAAAATAGGTATAACAGCTTATGAGCTTTTCAAACAGGCTTCCAAAGCTTGATAGTTTAGTATAACAACTCTGTATAACAGTATTGTATACTGCTTTTTAAATTGAAGCCTCTAAATGAGCTGCTGGAAGAGTATTCAGTATTCGCAAGCACCTGACACATTTTCTTTCCTCCCCGGCAACACGGCGTATGCATAATATGTAAAAACAATTTACAATTTAAGCTCTTTTTTTTTTTATCACATTTTCCCTGCGCTTTGTGATAAGCCAAAAAGTCAAAAACTTTTATCTAAACGCGACCTTCACTTGAATATTTGCTGCAAATTTAAAAACAAAAACAAAAAGCATTTGTTAAAAATGATTTTCGACTAAACGAGTAAATTTTATGCTGCGCCAATTAAGTGCTGCCCATGGCCGTTGGCACTGGCTTCCTTTGGCTTTCAAATGGTTTTATGATGAATGAAGCCTCGCAGCGCTTACTGCGAAACCAGTCCCACAAACATACATACATACATGCACACACACACACACACACGCACGCACACATGTACACTCGCATCCACTTTGTTTCGCATTCAACATCCGCTTTAAGTGAATGCTCGGGATAATAACAGCGCATTCTTCGGCGAACACATTGACTCCCACACACACACACACACACACACACACACACACACACACACATACACTGATTTCTCTGAATTTTAATTACGCTGACTTTGATTACACATTCCCAGTGGCACGCAGGTGTCGTGGGTCAGTCGGGCAACCAAGCAGCCGCCCCACCTGCCACCCACTCTTTAATCAGAATCGAACGGCTTCTTATCGCCAACAGGCTCCATATGTTTTGGCTGTTGTTTGACTCTCAAGTACCGCACCCCCCATCCCCTTCCCCCACCGCCATACAACCGCTCAGCCCTTTGTCCCCTTTGTCACCTTAATCAGCTAGTCAAACGTTGAGTCCCCATTGTTTACATATTTATATATATGTGTGTGTGTGTGTGTTTTTTTTCGCCCCACGTCAGCACAATTAAAATTTGTTATGAGCTGTAAAAAGTCTTAATTTTGATGAATTTATATGACCAACAACAACAACAACAACAAGAACATCAAATATACAAATTTAGGCAGCCGTATTTCGAATATATGCAAATGCAACTTTTATACTCAATTTTATATACAAATGTTTAGCTCTTTTGGCATATTTAAATTGTTATTAACAAGGTAATTTTGGACCGAGATGTCTGTCCCATTTGGAATTGGGAGTATTATTGAGGTGGTTTTTATACCCTGAACCCATTTAAAATGGGTACAAGGGTATATTGTATTTGTGCGAAAGCCAAATGTATGTAACAGGCAGAAGGAAGCTTTTCCGACCCCATAAAGTATATATATTCTTGATCAGCACCAATAGCCGAGTCGATCTAGCTATGTCCGTCTGTCTGTCTGTCCGTATGTATGAACGCAAGGATCTCAAAACCTATAAGAGCTTGAGACTTGAAATTTTAGATGTAGGTGCTCCTAGTGCCCGTCCAGATCGAGTTTGTTCCCGATAATCGATAGCTTACTCCGTTTCCAAGCAATCGATAAAAATCGATATCGATATCCTGTTTTTTGGGCAATTTTGGTAAATAATAAGAGCTAGAGTCACCGAACTTGACATATAGCTTCTAAAATAGAATATATATTTGCATTTGATGTTGGAAGAAGAGGGTTCAGGGTATCCCCTAGTCGGGAGCTCCCGACTAGAATCTCTTACTTGTTTTTTGTTGTTGTTGCATATTGACGCCCTAAGAACTAGCTGTAGATTTATCGTTTTTTGTCTTTGCTTCGTTTATGGGCAAACAATTTGCATTGCGAAACCCATTAAAAATTTATAATTGCAAAATAATGGGCCAGAATTGTGGCAAGTCAAGAGGCAAAAGTTGTTGGCGGTTTAATTTGAAAAGTTGCCACAGCTGCTGCCACGTAAATCAATCTATATTTTAAACATTTTACTCTGCTTTAAACAAATTTCTATATATATTTTCTTTTGCAGCAGAAGGCATGAAGTAGCCGGGCGGAAAACTGTAACTGAGTCGGAGCGTAACCTGAGAAAATGTCAGCAAATTTAGTACAAAAGAAAACAAACAAAATAACGAAACTGAACAGCAGCAATTTGGAGCAGGTGAAGCCAACGAGGTCAAACGAGGCAATTGCTGTTGTGGGCGTGGCAGGTGGAAAACATATTGCCAGCATATCGCAGATGCTGCAATACGATATCGATAATACGCTGAATGCGCTCAAAGAGCAACAGCGGAATGCGCTAATGGAACAGACAACCACAAACAACAACAACAACAACAACAACAACAACAACAACAACACCAACAACAACAGGAACAGAAACAGGAAGAGCGACAAGAACTCGGACCGGGAGAACAATTTGGAGATGCCCGCACAAAGCCCCAGCATAGCTGTCAGTCCCAGCCTCGAGCTGGAGGTGGAGAACATTGTGACGGGCAAATCGTGTTTGGGCGTTGCGAACGCCTTTATGCCGCCCACGCCGCCAGCCACGCCCAATTTACAGAATACGGCACAGAAACGTTGGCGCATTCTGGCCAAGGTGTTGCGCAAGGATTCCGAGGAGACGGTCAGCTCCTCCAGCGATGAGTTTGGCGAGGAGCAAACCGCCTCTGTGCGCCGCTTCAAGAGCTTCGATCTGCTGCGCCAGGACAGCTTCGAGGATCATGTGAGCCTGAAGTGCCTGGGCAAGACGGAGAACTGGTACAAGTATCGCATGCAGCTGCACAACGACATCGAGTACTCGGTGAATATACATCACATGGACCGACAGCTGACGGCCAGCGATCTGATGGGCTTCAATAATACGGGCAATATATGCGTCTGGCCATCGGAGGAGGCGCTTACCGCCCTGGTGCTATCCGATCTGGCCGCATATCGCGGCAAGTGGATACTGGAGCTGGGCGGCGGCTTCACCTCGCTGGCGGGCCTGATGCTGGCCAAATATGCCAAGCCCTATGCGGTGCATCTGACCGACGGCAACGAGGTGAGCGTCGAGAATGTCCGCAAAACCGTTTGCCTCAACGAGCTGAGCTGCTACACCAAATGTTCCGTGCTCAAGTGGCAGGAGGCAGCGGCACGCGCCGCCGCCGAACAGTCCAAGTTTGAGTTCATATTGTGTGCGGACTGTCTGTTCTTCGATGAGGCCAGATCGGCGCTGGTCGATACCATCTGGTATTATTTGGCGCCGCAGGGCGTGGCCCTCATCATGGCGCCCCGTCGCGGTCGCACCCTGAACGTGTTCCGCGACGAGTGTGTGGCGCGTGGCTTTCGCGTTGACCTTGCCACACGCTACAACGAGACCATCTGGCAGCGTCATCTGCAGCTCAAGGCGGACTCGGCGCTCTACGACGAGGATCTACACTATCCTCTACTGTTGCGCCTCTGCAAGTCGCACAGCTAGAGAAGTGCGCAAGGGACGCGGGCTGCGGATTGCGGTTTGCCGTTGTAGGTTCAATTAAAGTTTAGTCAATGTTTTAGTTAATAGCAAGCAAATTCCAGTTTACACCTAAACAATTTTTAAATAAATGTTAAAAAAAAACAAAAAAACACCAAAAAGGCCCAGACGTGCCCCAGGAAATTGTTCCTCTCACAATGCAAAAAAAAAAAAAAAATAAATTAAATAATTAAATATTTCTATGTAACATATTGTTAATTAGGTTGGTTCTAAAAAAAATTTTGGCATATTTAAAGATTTTCTTTTAGAATTTTCTACGCAATTTTAGCTGAATTTAAAAAAAAATTTTCTTTCTTAAATATGAAACAAAATTTCGGCAAAAATATATAAATTATTTTTTATGCCAATCTTGTCAGGCTTTACAGAATAAAATTCTTTTTTTTTTATTAATTAATTAATTTTTTTTTAAGTGAACAAAAGCCAGAATTAAGCATATTTAATATTGTTTCTATTATTTTTGACTATTTTTTTGTTTGTTTACTTTTATAATATTTTTACGATTTTATTTTAAGCTTGAATTTTAGCCAAACTTGTTCAAACTCTTATTTTAAATTTTGTTTTTATTCAAAACTTCCTAGATTGCAATTTTTTAAATTCGACATTTAAAATATGCGTAAACAATTCCAAATCTTAGTTTAAAAGGCTCGAAAATGATACCAGAAATATTTAGAATTTAAATGAAACAGCGCGAAAGCTAAGAATAATATATTTAATTTCTGTTGTGAAATGTATTTGGAATTTAAGCAAGAACCAACCTATTGTAAGCCTTAGCTAATGCACTGTTTAGTTTTATTTTAGCGAAATTCCTTTGATATGTAAATTTGATTTGCGTTGATTCCACATACACAAATACTCTACGATATAATTATTATACACACACACACACACACACACACACAAAGTATTATTTAAATTTAATTTAAGCTGCTTTTGTTAGAGAAAACAAAGAGAAAGTGAAACCAAAACACAAATTTTTTCCTTCAACTAAAGTATACCAAATACAAATTATAAAAAGATATATCGTTAGGGATATAGCAAAAGTAAACGTTGCCAGCGCTCGACCAATTAATTAATAGTTAATTAAAGTTAGTTCATGTAATTATAGAGCATGTGTTAATCGTTATATATACATATATATAATTATATATATATATGTATATGATGAATGACTACGATAATGATTGCAATGCAAATGATGATAATGATGATGAGCTAAATACAAATACATTATCAATTTGCCACAAATGTGTACTTTTGTTCTCATAACCATTAATGAACAGGATAACGCCCCACCCCTCTCCGCACCGCCCCCTTTCGGTGCACACACTAATGTCATTGGTAATTATCGACGCGAGTCATTTATTAAAGAGTATTAGCGATTTTTATAGTGCCTGCGGTGGCGCGATAATTACTTTAATTGTGCCCGGAACTGTGACAGGAGCACGGCCAAAGGCCACAGGACGCCGTCAGCCTTTTGTTAGGTTCGTGCTATTTGAGCCTTAAGCATAAGCATTTGATTGTTTTTTTTTTGCTTCTCCATATCGTGTTACTGTGTGACTATAACGCCATATGACCATGATTGAGCAAATGGATTGCACAAGTGTATTGCGTATAATTGATTGCGCATACGGAGCATATTTCCCGTTTATGATTGAGCGCCAAGAGTAGTTTATTTACTCAGCTCGTTAGGAATACTCTTCGAATGCTTGCTAAGCTAAATATTGAATTCAAAGGCGAAATTGGCCGCAATTTGGATATGGCTTAATACTTAAAAATATATTGGGCATGTGTCTTAATTTAAAAAAAAAAAAAAACAATCTATTTTCTATTTCAAAGTGAACACCAATCAGTTTTATGTATATTTGCTAATTGTGTACTCACCAGTAAATTCACATGCACATTTATTTGATCATCATCTATCAGTGTAGGCGGGAGACGAACCCATTGCTGAAAGCATAGAAAAGCAGAGATAAGTTGAATAGCTTAAAAACGCCGCTAGCCTGCGAAGCCTTACTTGAATTCGTGAGAATCGCATAGTAGAGCAATATTAACAATATTATGATATGTTCATTTTGAGCTCAGCTCAACACACACACATATATTTTAATGCATACAAACATGCATTTACATGCCTTCACATACATACAGCAAGCATGCATACATACGATTGCAATAATTGTTCCATATAATAAGACATAGATATGTTTGTTATACATTTAAAATTGTTGCCGCCTCCTCCGCCAAAGCCAAAGCTACCGCCTCCTTCAAAATTAACAACCGCGCCCTTCTGCAATGTGCGAGCCGCCGCCTTCTACATAGTTGAGGCTTTTCTTAAGTTATTAAAGCTGAAGAAGGCCCTAGCTAAAACCGTCTTCTCCAATATTAAAGCCGTCACCACTTGAGTTGCTGAAGCTGCCACCTCCTCCAGTTAAAGCCTTCGTATATATACGTACATACTTTAATACATACAAACACACTTATATAGAGAAACACATATACACGCATATACATATACATATGTATGCATATTCACATGCACACATGCATACATATATACATACATATGTACCTATATGCCCAAATACATGCATATATACACACATACACACATACGTGCATACATACATACATAAATACATGCTACATTCATACAAGCATACATACCCATATACATACATGCACAAATACATACATACATATGTGTAAGGACTTGGGTCCAAATTTCCCACACCCACAACTCGGTCAAATATCATCCGATTTTCAAAAGGTTTAGAGTTTTGTTCATGGTTTGGCCTCATTATCAATTCTGCATCTAAATCTGGCAACATAATTTTTGGTCAAAATTCATGTCAAAATGGTAACCTCACATATCCTATACAGACATAGCCAACATTTCCCACACCCATAACTCGGTCAAATATCATCCGATTTTCAAAAGGTTTGGTTTTTTGTTCATGGTTTGGCCTCATTATCAATTCTGCATCAAAATCTGGCAACATAATTTTTTGGTCAAAATTCATGTTAAATTGGTACCCTCAAATATCCTATATAGACATAGTCAAAATTTCCCACACCCATAACTCGGTCAAATATCATCCGATTTTAATGAGGTTTGGCTTTTTATTCATGTTTTGGCCTCTAGATCAATTCTGCATCAAAATCTGGCAACATAATTTGTTGGTCAAAATTCATATCAAAATGGTATCCTCAAATATCCTACATAGACATAGCCAACATTTCCCACACCCATAACTCGGTCATATATCATCCGATTTTAATAAGGTTTGGCTTTTTGTTCATGGTTTGGCCTCCAGATCAATTCTGCATCAAAATCTGGCAACATAATTTTTTGGTCAAAATTCATGTTAAATTGGTACTCTCAAATATCCTATATGGACATAGGTCAAAACTTCCCACCCCACAACTTGGTCAAATCTAATCCGATTTTAATAAGGTTTGGTTTTTTGTTCATGGTTTGGCCTCCAGATCAATTCTGCATCAAAATCTGGCAACATAATTTTTTGGTCAAAATTCATGTTAAATTGGTACTATCAAATATCCTATATGGACATAGGTCAAAACTTCCCACCCCACAACTTGGTCAAATCTAATCCGATTTTAATAAGGTTTGGTTTTTTGTTCATGGTTTGGCCTCCAGATCAATTCTGCATCAAAATCTGGCAACATAATTTTTGGTCAAAATTCATGTCAAAATGGTAACCTCACATATCCTATATAGACATAGCCAACATTTCCCACACCCATAACTCGGTCATATATCATCCGATTTTAATAAGGTTTGGCTTTTTGTTCATGTTTTGGCCTCTAGATCAATTCTGCATCAAAATCTGGCAACATAATTTTTTGGTCAAAATTCATGTCAAAATGGTATCCTCAAATATCCTACATAGACATAGCCAACATTTCCCACACCCATAACTCGGTCAAATATCATCCGATTTTCAAAAGGTTTGGTTTTTTGTTCATGATTTGGCCTCATTATCAATTCTGCATCAAAATCTGGCAACATAATTTTTTGGTCAAAATTCATGTTAAATTGGTACTATCAAATATCCTATATAGACATAGTCAAAATTTCCCACACCCATAACTCGGTCAAATATCATCCGATTTTCAAAAGGTTTGGTTTTTTGTTCATGGTTTGGCCTCATTATCAATTCTGCATCAAAATCTGGCAACATAATTTTTTGGACAAAATTCATGTTAAATTGGTACCCTCAAATATCCTATATAGACATAGTCAAAATTTCCCACACCCATAACTCGGTCAAATATCATCCGATTTTAATGAGGTTTGGCTTTTTGTTCATGTTTTGGCCTCTAGATCAATTCTGCATCAAAATCTGGCAACATATTTTTTTGGTCAAAATTCATGTCAAAATGGTATCCTCAAATATCCTACATAGACATAGCCAACATTTCCCACACCCATAACTCGGTCATATATCATCCGATTTTAATAAGGTTTGGCTTTTTGTTCATGGTTTGGCCTCATTATCAATTCTGCATCAAAATCTGGCAACATAATTTTTTGGACAAAATTCATGTTAAATTGGTACCCTCAAATATCCTATATAGACATAGTCAAAATTTCCCACACCCATAACTCGGTCAAATATCATCCGATTTTAATGAGGTTTGGCTTTTTGTTCATGTTTTGGCCTCTAGATCAATTCTGCATCAAAATCTGGCAACATATTTTTTTGGTCAAAATTCATGTCAAAATGGTATCCTCAAATATCCTACATAGACATAGCCAACATTTCCCACACCCATAACTCGGTCATATATCATCCGATTTTAATAAGGTTTGGCTTTTTGTTCATGGTTTGGCCTCATTATCAATTCTGCATCAAAATCTGGCAACATAATTTTTTGGTCAAAATTCATGTTAAATTGGTACTCTCAAATATCCTATATGGACATAGGTCAAAACTTCCCACCCCATAACTTGGTCAAATCTAATCCGATTTTAATAAGGTTTGGTTTCTTGTTCATGGTTTGGCCTCCAGATCAATTCTGCATCAAAATCTGGCAACATAATTTTTTGGTCAAAATTCATGTCAAACTGGTATCCTCAAATATCCTATATAGACATAGCCAACATTTCCCACACCCATAACTCGGTCAAATATCATCCGATTTTCAAAAGGTTTGGTTTTTTGTTCATGGTTTGGCCTCCAGATCAATTCTGCATCCAAGTCTGGCAACATAATTTTTTGGTCAAAATTCATATCAAACTGGTATCCTCAAATATCCTATATAGACATAGCCAACATTTCCCACACCCATAACTCGGTCAAATATCATCCGATTTTAATAAGGTTTGGCTTTTTGTTCATGTTTTGGCCTCTAGATCAATTCTGCATCAAAATCTGGCAACATAATTTTTTGGTCAAAATTCATGTTAAATTGGTACTATCAAATATCCTATATGGACATAGGTCAAAACTTCCCACCCCATAACTTGGTCAAATCTAATCCGATTTTAATAAGGTTTGGTTTTTTGTTCATGGTTTGGCCTCCAGATCAATTCTGCATCAAAATCTGGCAACATAATTTTTTGGTCAAAATTCATGTCAAACTGGTATCCTCAAATATCCTATATAGACATAGCCAACATTTCCCACACCCATAACTCGGTCAAATATCATCCGATTTGAATAAGGTTTGGCTTTTTGTTCATGGTTTGGCCTCATTATCAATTCTGCATCAAAATCTGGCAACATAATTTTTTAGTCAAAATTCATGTTAAATTGGTACTCTCAAATATCCTATATGGACATAGGTCAAAACTTCCCACCCCATAACTCGGTCAAATATCATCCGATTTTAATAAGGTTTGGCTTTTTGTTCATGGTTTGGCCAGATCAATTCTGCATCAAAATCTGGCAACATAATTTTTGGTCAAAATTCATGTTAAATTGGTACCCTCAAATATCCTATATAGACATAGTCAAAATTTCCCACACCCATAACTGGGTCAAATATCATCCGATTTTCAAAAGGTTTGGTTTTTTGTTCATGGTTTGGCTTCATTATCAATTCTGCATCAAAATCTGGCAACATAATTTTTTGGTCAAAATTCATGTTAAATTGGTACCCTCAAATATCCTATATGGACATAGGTCAAAACTTCCCACCCCATAACTTGGTCAAATCTCATAAGTTTTTCATAAGGTTTGGCTTTTTGTTCATGGTTTGGCCCCATTATCAATTCTGCATCAAAATCTGGCAACATAATTTTTTGGTCAAAATTCATGTTAAATTGGGACTCTCAAATATCCTATATGGACATAGGTCATAACTTCCCACCCCATAACTCGGTCAAATATCATCCGATTTTAATAAGGTTTGGCTTTTTGTTCATGGTTTGGCCTCTAGATCAATTCTGCATCAAAATCTGGCAACATAATTTTTTGGTCAAAATTCATGTTAAATTGGTACTATCAAATATCCTATATGGACATAGGTCATAACTTCCCACCCCATAACTCGGTCAAATATCATCCGATTTTAATAAGGTTTGGCTTTTTGTTCATGGTTTGGCCTCATTATCAATTCTGCATCAAAATCTGGCAACATAATATTTTGGTCAAAATTCATGTTAAATTGGTACTCTCAAATATCCTATATAGACTTAGGTCAAAATTTCCCACCCCCATAACTAGGTCAAAACTCAAGCAATTTTCATAAGATTTGTCTCTTTGTTCTTGGTTTGATGTCTAGATCAATTTGGCATCTCAATCTGGCAATATTATTTTTGGTAAAAATTCGAGTAAAAATGGTACACTCAAATATCCTATATGAGTTTCCCGTCTTAGCGTGCATCTCCATCACATATGGTGATAACTGTGCAAATAATTAGTTTCTTAGCTTTTACGGTTTGGTTTGTCAGTCAGTCAATCTATCAATCAGTCAGAGATAAGTATAAAACACGTATTGCAACTTAGAGTTTCCATAACAAAAAAGTGTATTTTTATATTCGGCGCACGCGAAATACGCATTGTTTTGTTTGCATTGTGCTTTGGGCACCAGCTAAAAAATCAAAAATAAAAATAAATCTGATAAGCGCAAATTACAAAGTAAACTCAACAACATGCAGGCACACACAACCCCTAGTGCACACACACACAAACAAATTGCCGTACTTCAGCGGTTTGTGTGTGTGTGTGTGTGTTTCATTAACGAGGTCATTGGTAAGTAAACTTGTTTGATGTGCTCGAGACATGTAATCCTGGCTGGCAACCCGAAAGTCAAACAATCGACAATCGTTGCCGCTCAGCCTGTAGGCGGGCCAAAATGAGTGGGCGGGGCTGCAAGTAGGTTTGGGCGACATTGCGTATACGCCGTGGAAGCCATGTCAATTTCAAACAGCTGGCCTAAGCTGCCTGCTAATGACATGCGACTGCTATGCAAAGCAGGATACTTGGCGACGGCCACTCAATTATACGCCACACATGCGCGCCACACACACACACACATGCAAAACTAACTGATATACACACACACGTACAGCACACGCAACTGCTTGGCCGCAAAAATTCGTTGCCTACTTTCAGGCACATTGTAAAAACACGCTTTGGTTCCGCTCTTTTTCAACCTTTCAGCGCCGCACATTGTCTTGATGGCGCTGAGGTCGGTTTGCTTGTGGGCGTGGCAAGTGATTTGGCAAACACATTTCAATTTGCGCATTGTTTGCCTTCCAGCTCGGCCCGGGTCCTTTGTGTGTGTGTGTGTGTCGGCACGACGGCAATCCTTAAAACCTCATGGGAAACTTGCCAAAGAGTTTTGCGGCGCCAACAGGTGTTCCAATTGCGAGTCCCTGCCTCGCAGCGTGTTTATTTTTAGTTGAAAGGCTCATTAAATTTTTAATTAAGGAAATTAGGGGTAAATGCTTGTGTCTACTGCTCGTTTTGAGCATTTCACTGCCAAGGGATTTGTCACAAGCAGTTGAAATGTTTCCGAACTCGGACAGCGCCCAGCCTGACCTGCACAGCGGTCAGTGTCCTTTAATGTAGCTCTAAGGATTTGCTAACGTCATAGCACACGGCACAGGTGGGCCATTACATAACGCACGACTGGCCCTGGCCTTGGCATACCAAAACAATTAAAACAAATATAAAAGAATTGGTCTTATATCATATACATATATACAAAGGTGAGTGTCTGTTTTAGGGGGCTGTCTAATTATCATATAAATAGTTGGCATAATTTATTATTAAGCAGGAAATTACATTGCGTGTTTGTAAATTAACAAGTTCTAAGTGGGGCAAAATAGGCCAAAACAATATGGAAATTATTTGATATAAATAAAAAGGTGCTGGGAAATCAAACACAGCTGAGTAAAAGTCAAGATTGAGATATGAAATAAAGGTCAACCTGATAATTGAGCTAAAATGGTTGTTTTATAGGGCAAATTTGAGTAGAGTATACGAAAGGTGTATGCCCTTTGATGAAAATTTATATATATTCTATTTATATTATATGTGTTTTATTACAGATACACATATATTTAGTCAATATTATTTATTCTATATTGGAATTTGTTTTAAGCAAGAAAATCTGTTGCTCGTTTTTTTGCGGCTTACAGGGTATCAATCAGTCAAACATACTTAAATTCCATTATTTTCTCATGCTTATCTCAACAAACATTTGCTTTAATGATGCAGCCATATAATATGCATTTTCCTTAATTCCAATATTTTTGATTGCCCATAAAACCCGCGTAATTAGTTTTAAATAAATGTCAAATTTTATTATATAACTAACGCCAATTTTGCAGTTATTATTAACAATATTATAACACATTGAAAGGCAACAAAAGCTCTGCGTCAAATTGTCAAAGTGAAATTGTTTATACGACATTTTCAATTGATTTCATTTTGGGGGAGTTTTTTCTTTTTTATATATATAAAGCGGCAAATATCTATATAAAATGCTCATGAATAATGCTAAAAGGCAACAGCGGCAGCCAAATTTGGTCGCCATAGAAAACTAATAACAATAATATTGCTGATTAAGCATTAATCAAAGCAGCGCTGGGAAAAGAAACAATAGGCTCGCGCCAAAAAAGAAAAAATAAAAAAGGGAAAGCTACGCTTGGCTTTTCAGCAGCAACAACAACAACAACAACAAAATCAGCCGCAAAACTTTTATCAATACCTGTTCGAAAAGGTTACTTGGCTGTGCCTTAATTATATAGAAAGGTTTTTTTTCATCTCTAATATGGATTTTTAATTTAGCGCTTGTAAAATACAAAAAAAAAAACACGTCGAGTTTTCCATACGATAAGCGGCTGCTGATAAGAGCCGTTCCTGCTTAACATTTCTGGTGTTGGCTCTGCAACAACAACAGCAGCAGCAGCAGCAGCGACGGCGACTGCGGCGCCGGCAGCGACAACAGCCTAAAACCGAAAGCATATGTCGTGCATTTGACAAGACAGATAGAGAGAGAGAGAGAGAGAGAAGGAGCTTTCTGAAAGCTCGCTCATTTGACGCGCGCGGCCTTGGCATTGCGCTGCCGCGCTCGCTCTGCCGCTGCTGCTGCTGCTGCTGCTGCTCGCAACAGCTGTTGCGACCGCGCTTTGTTCAAAGTTCGACTGCAGCTGAGTTGTGAGTCAGTTGTGCGACGCCAATGAAGGCGTGCGGTTGTCGCTGTTAACGTATCGCTTGTTTGCAGTTGCCGTTATTTTTGAAAACAAAAAAAAACGCGACAGACTGTATTATTAACAATAAATTTTATATTGTGTAACTTGTTGCGTGTTCTTAGTGTTATTTTTTGTTTGGCTTTGCAAGCCATAAAAACTAGTGACTGCGCCCAATCAAACTCAAAATACTACAAGTCGCAAGAATAATAGTAATAATAATAAAAGGCGCAATTGGTGCCGCCCAATTGACACACTTTGGATGCTACAAACATAAAATTTCATAAAATAAATCAAGCGAAAATAATGTCAAACAAATCAATGGCAGGCAGCAGCTGCTGCATGTTGCTGCTGCCGTTGATGCTGCTGCTGCTGATGCTGCTTTTGCTGCCGGCAATGTCAAATGCGGCAACACGACGCGCCCGAATATCAGGCAACAACAACAACAACAACAGCAGCAGCATCAGCAGCAACAATAGCCACAATGAGCTGCTGACAGAGTCCCAACAGACAGCAGCAGCAGCAGCCGCAGGAAAATTGAAAACATCTACAGGCAGCGACGACAGCAGCAACAGCAGCAGCAGCAAAAGCTACAACAATGCCGACAGCAAATATGGTAAGTCCTATAAAAAAAAATAAGGTAGACACCGAAGCTGCCCCACACGCCCGCTCGCTGGGCTCAAAGACTTGTCGCTGGCATTCTGTTCTGCAGCCGAGCTGCTGCCTAATTGCATTTGGTCACGATTTGTGATCTTGCAACGTGTGCATTGCTTGTGTGCCCCGTTTCACTGCAGCAGCAGCAGCTTGTTTGCAACATAACAACAGCAACAATAAGGCAAGGGCTGCCCTTGGCAGCGAAATTGTTTCACGCTTTAGCAGGAGGGCAAAGCGAGTAAGAGAGAAGAAAACAAAAGACTTAGGCAACGAACTTGCGGCTAGCGCTAATTTTAGCCATTTTATGCCAATCAAATGGAAATGTGCTTACGTTTCCTGTCCAAGCGGGCAAAGCGGGCAAAACGGGCCACGGCCCCGGCACCGCCCCAGAACCGCAACGGCGGAAATTGCGGCAACATTTTCTAATGATAAGCTGGCCGCTGGCCCGAGAGCAAAAGTGTCATTAGATGCGGCCAAAATGTCAGTGTGGTTCGACCACGCGGTGACTGTCAAATTGGACAAAGACCAGGCAGCGCATTGCATAACCTGATCACACGTTTCACGCAAAAGTGCAACGTCATGTGGCAGCCACAGCCGTCAGCCGAGTGAAGAAATATGCTCAAATCGAGCGATTTATTTGCTGCCAAATGGCCAGTTTCTAATCAGCGGCCAGGCAGTTGATGATGGAGCTGTCGTCTGTGCTGCCTGTTTGCCGGGTTCTATTAAGTATTTGACAGTTCAGCTCAGAATGGTGCCAACTGTTCGACTAAATTTTCACTTTTCCATGGCGCTGCAGATTTTTTTTTGTATTTTTTTCTCTTTGTGTGAAATTCGCCTAAATGGCGAATGCAGCAGCACGGAGGCGGCCTGGCGAATTCAAAATTGGTGTCAATGATTTCAACATGGGAAAATGTACAAGCAGCACACAAACACACACACACACACACAAACTACACGCAAGCAAACAAACAACATGCAACGGCAAACAGCCAAACAACATTTCAGCTGCTTAGCCTGGAAAATTGCATTTCTAATTGCGCATTATGCAAGGTTCTGCCAAATTGGAAATCGGGGAAAACGCACTTTAGATGTTAGATATGCCACAAATGTGTCATTGCAATTGAGGGGGGGTAGAAATTTCCAGGGGGTGGCGGGTTAATTAATGGAGCAATGCGATGAGCTGCCTGGTTTGCTGTGAGGGAATACTTCAGTTAATCATGATTTAATCAAAGTAACTAACCGAAGGTGGACACAAATTTTTAAGATTTATTCAAAGTTGGCAACAACAACATAATCTCTATAAATAAAACCTTTATTTATGAATGGCTCAAGCTCGGCTTTAAATATGAATGTAAATTATTTCACAATTTGGTAGAAAAGTAAAAACGAAATTGAAGAAATAGCTTGACCAGGGCTTAGCTGATTAATACATGCTAGCAAACATACATAGTTAAAGGATTTAAATAAATTGTTTATTAATTATTATTTGTTTAATTGTTTCATTTGCATATTTGAGCTCTATTCCTTTTCTTTATGTGGATTAATTTAACGTATGTATGTTTAATTTTCAATTAATATCACGAAATTGAATAAATCAAATATCTACGTGTTTTTAATAAAAGTTAAGAAATATGGAAGATATATAATATAAAAAAATATATTTGTGCACATTTTTGCTCAAGGACTCAAGCTACTAAAGTTAGTTTCCAATTTTCTTTTTCTTTTCTTTTTCTTTTCTTTTTATGATTTAGTTTTCAATTCATTTTTAATTTTTTTTTTTTTATAAAGAAATATGGGAAACTAATTGTATTTCTAAACCTTTTAGCTTAAAGTCAGCAAATTCTAGTAAAATAAAATTCAGTTCTAAATATATCTTTATTGAGTATCGCGCTGGGATAAGCACGGAGTATGGATGCGAGCCATCGTGAAGCGCAAATAAAATTAGATGCTTTATTTATTTCTTGCCCCCGAATGGCTTATTTAATGTTTAAATACTCTGAACCCATTTAAAAGGGATAGATAGATTTTGTATAAATTTATGTAACAGGCAGAGGAAAGCATCTCCGAGTTCATAAAGAATATATATTCTTGATCAGCTTTAGTAGCCGAGTCGATCTAGCCATATCTGTCTGTTCCTAAGTATCGGAACCTATAAAAGCTAGAGACTTGTTTCTTAACAAGTTTTATATTTTAATTCCCAAAATGTAAACACTTCCTATTGATAGTGCAAGCAGTGTACGTAAGATAACATTTCCGCTGCATTTTAATCGCACTCTATTTGTCTTTAAATTAGTTACACTCAAGTAATTTGTTGTGATTCATTTGCTGCAGTTGCTTCTGCATCTGCTACTTCTAGTCGTTTAAGCCACTGAATGCGATTTGGTAGAGCTCAGAGTTGAGCTCGCAATTGCAATCAGTTAGCTGGACATGCTAATTCCCGGCACACTCGCTGGCAAATCCTCCATCACCTGCGGTGCCACAAAACACGCTCGCCCGAGATCTTATTGCCCAGGTACACCACTTAGTGGTACAGAACAACAACAGGGGTAAAAAAAAAAAGCAAAACCAAAAGCAAGTTGCAGTTGTAGACGATTTTTTAGTGAAACAAGTTCTTAGGCGTGCACCCGGCCCCCGCCCCACCCAGCAGCTGAAAGCCTTTTGCTCTTAACTGATTTGCATGCAAGAAGCAACTTTGAGCTGGGCCTGCGATGAACTGCAGCAAATGCAGTCGGTAGTCGGCAGTTGACTAACCCCATTTTTATATAAGTACCATGTTTGTATGTATGTATGTAAACCCCATTCTGAAACCTATTTGGGCCTGCAGAGATACGCGGCGTTGCTGGTGAACCAAATTACAAATCGGTGAATCTGACCTGGGAAGTTGAGATCGTGACGTCGGCCCATGACACAGATACGAATGCCAATACCAATACGAATACGAATACAATTACCGATGCGAATGCCATTGTGAATGGGAATGGGCATGGGCATGGCGTGACAAATATGACCATTGCCAGCACTATGGAGCCACCCAAAGCCTTTCAGATCTTCTACTGTGAAATGCAGAACTATGGACCGCAGCGATGCCGCGTCAAGCTGGTGAATGCCACCGCCGCCGAGCTGCCCACACCTGGGCAGGAGTATGTCGAGTAAGTGCACACTCATATAACTTATTCACTTTTGTTTGCTTTGCAAATACACTGTTCACAAAGTGCAAGAGAGCATATGGGTTTTCTGTCAGCTAAACATTAAACCTCTTTTATAAACTTATTTATCTTTAAAGTATTAAAAAACAAATCGATAGATTATGCTTTTCATGAAGATCAGAGCAGAAGCCCAGAAACACAAAAATCTACTAATTACATTAGTCTACATTAGTTTACTAACAGTTTGAAAGCCATTGCAACAGTCTAAGAGGTAGCGCAACAAATGCTAGCTAAATATTTCCCTATAGAAGTCTATATAGACTAGCTTCTCTTAAGATTCATCCAAGAATAATGCAGCCAATCCCAGGGCCACAAAAATCTACTATTTATAATTTTTTAGCCACAGTTTGAGAGTCATTGCAACAGTTTTAGTTTTAATAGCCCAACAAGCACGCTGTTTGCTTTGTGTTCATCTCTTGTTGCGCTGTGAACAGAGTATTGCGCAGTCGGCTATAGCCGACTTGCACTCACTTGGCTAACTCTCTCCCGCAGCACTCAAGTGCAGCACTTCGCCGCCGCCGTGGACAATCTGAGAATGGCCACCCGGTACAGCTTCCACATACGTCCAGTGCAGCCGCGTCGCCTACGCAGCAGCAGCGCACGCTCCGAGTTTCATGACGAGAATGAGATCGAGGGAGCGTCAGCTCATCTGCCCGGTCAGAGCATCATTATACCCACGAAGGGCTGTAAGTTGTTTGATGAGCTCTAGTGAAAAGTACTTGAGTCTCATCGCATTGTCTGCGCTTTTCAGTCTCCGCCCATGCGACGCAGTGTCTGGCGCATGCCTCCGAGATTGAGGTAGAGACGGGTCCCTATTTTGGCGGTCGCATCGTTGTCGACGGTGGCAATTGTGGCATCAAGGGCAATGCCAATGATCCAGCTGATAAATATACCATGCGCATCGATCATAAGCAATGCGGCAGCATGGTCAAGCCCGAGACGAACACCGTGGAGACCTTCATCACAGTCCAAGAGAATTTGGGCATCTTTACGCACAGCACCAGGCGGTAAGCATAGAGCAATTAAATAAATGTAGTAGTAGGTTCTTTTTTTAAATTTCACTTTCACTTTTTCACTCTGTTTCCACTTGGGAAACAAATTTAAATTTACTTGTACGCGGTGGATTTTACGAAACGCGTGAAACCCGTCGCGAATCAATTTTCACAAGGACCTTAAAGAAAAGGCCGATCGAACAAAAGAAAGGGTATCAAATTAATTCAACAATTTTCCACCCGTTTTTCACCTTTATGCGTGAAATTTTTTGAAGCCCCCATTTCATTTCCATTTTGAACTACAGTAAGAATTAGTTTAGGTTTCCTCTAACATCAATCAGTCAGCTTGTCAGTCCGTCAAAGAGTCCGGCTTTGAATAATAAACTGAAAACCGATCGAAGTACATTTTCACCCTTAAAGGTGAAATTGCTAAAAGCCTCGTCAAGGCAAACACTTCCATCTCAAACATCTGCAAAAAATTCCTTAAACATCTCTCCATGTGGACTGTGCATGGAACATCAATCAGTCAGTCCGTCAGACAGTCAAGCAGTCAGGCTTTGAAAAATAAACTGAAAGCCAATCGAAGTAAATTTTCACCCTTTTGAGTGGAATTCTTAAAAACCTTGTGAAGGTTTAAGCTTTCATCTCCAAATAGAATTCAGAGAATTCCTTATACATATCTCCGTTTAGACAGTGTGTAGATCTTCAATCACTCAGTCTATCAATCAGTTTATATTTTTAATATACATTTTCCCTCTTTTTCCGCACAGCTTTGTTGTCGTCTGCAGCTATCAGTCGGGCATGCAAACTGTGCGCGCCAGCTTTACGGTGCCCGGCAAGAATGCAGGCGTGGCAGCCGCCATCGAGCCCAACGATCCCTTCCAGCCGGATGAGGAGCGTTTGGGTCGGGAACTACGGCACATGCGCTTTGTGAACAAAAGCGAACTGGTGCTCAAGGAAACGGAAGAGGAATCCGTGGAGCAGCCGGCCTTGGTAATGGAAACACAGCCGCCCGAGCCCCAGCAGCAGCAGGGACGCCAGCAGGGACGCGCTCTCAGCCTGGCCAGTCTGAATGAGCTGAACGGCCTGGCGCAGTCGACGTTGGCGGCGCCGGCGCCGGCGCCAGAGCAGGCGCAGCTGAGCAGCAAGTATGCCAAGCTGGTGGTGGAACAGGGGCCGGGCGCCTGGATGTCCGATCGGGCCCAGGCGGATGCAAATGATGATGATGAGTGTAAGTAGATGCATAAATGGCCAACGCTAGCAATCGTGTTGAATGCAATTATTCTGCTCTTCTCCCAACTGCCCCCTTGGCACCTGCAGTCTATGCCGCCTCGCTGCGTTATATAAGCGCCAATCTGGGCAGCGTGCTGGTAACTGTTTCCATATCTGTGATAATCATCAGCATTTGCCTCGTTCTGCTGCAACGTCAGCGATTGCCCGGGTCGCAATCGCATTTGGCCTCCCTCAGCTGCCCCGCCGCCCATCTGCCGCACAAGACGTTGCCCCGCGCACTGCAGCAACAGTATCAGTGCACCTTGTAGAAGCCACCTTAACCCTGCTCCAACTAGCCGCCCCACTCCGACTTCTCCCCCCTTAGCTATGCCCACTTGTCTTGCTGAAGCAGCACCAGGTTGCCGCCGGCAACTGTCTAACCCATTTAGCTGAAGACGACTGCGCATAGCCTGGGCCAGTGCCTCCTCCCGCTCCTCCTACATCTCCTTCTCAGCAAGCTCTTCGACTTGGCAGCTGGCAACGGGTAAGCTGAACAAACGGTACTTACGGGATCAGCAGTGGAACATGGCGGATGCAGCATCCCACACGAAGCAACAGCTACTCTTGTACTGCGTTTGGTGAACCGTAATTTATGGAAATTAACTAAAACGTAATCTTAGCTCTACTCTAGACTATTCCTAAACTGTGCAAATCTATATGATTACTAGGAATACCTACTTTGATATACAGCGGATTAGTGCTTAGTATTTTAGCCTTAAACTAAGCTAAGTTTTTGTATAAACTATTTATTTATGATGTCAAATATACGTACATATATATATATTTTTATAACTACACATAACTACATGCTTGATTATTTATTGATGGAAATACGTACGTAATCAGAATGATATTTTTTATGGAATTTGGTTTAGTTTCGACAAAGCTTAAAGTCTAGATAGGGTATTTACTAGGGACTTGGCAGGAGAGAGTATTTTTACTAAGTCTTTCAAAGCTTTACATATCAAATTTGTTTTAATTTATGCATGATTTTTCACATCAAAGATTACAACCTTGAAAAAGGATAGACAAAGCATTTTATGTGAGATTTTTTACACAAGCCTGATAAAAAGTAAATTTTAGTGAATAGCAAAAAAATTACCATACTATGAAAAACATTTTTAAAAACAAAAACTCTTTCGTAGATTTTTATGCTAAACTTGATATCCATATTTGAATAAAAAAAAAATAAAGAATCTAAATTCCCACAATTAGTAAGAAATGTACAAGGCATAAGTACAATATTTTCTTGCAAAAATGTCCAAAAAATGTTATAAAAAAAAATTCGTAAAATATTAATGTACAATTCTAGAGGTTAAACCATGACCAAAATGTTGTCAGTCATAAAAATCGTTTCAGTTTTAACAAAGTTATGGGAGCTTAAAATCAGGTCAATATTATTCAACAATTAAATAAATTAAATTTGCAATGAAATCAAAGTCCAAGTCCAAGTCCCTAATGATAATCCCTTAAAAAAATCGCTTATGATATTTTTTTTTCAAGCACTTTTTGCATATATCTGTGTATATTTGCCAGCCCAGCTCCTTCTAAACATATAATTTAAATTCCAATGGATTGTTCGGGGTGGTCATCTATCATATATCATCACCATAAGCATTCACATAATAATCGCAGAGTTAACTTTAAATATAAAAAAAGGTGGATTTTTTAATGATTCCATCAAGAACATAAATGTAGTTGTTGTTGCGTTTTACGACAACTGCGATGGCACCAACAACACGTTACGAAATTATGTTAAGAGTAAGAACAACAACAAACGCAACGGACAACGGGCAACGGGCAGAGGTAACAGTCGGCGGACAATTTGCATGAAAGTGGCACAAAATGTTGTCAACAAAAGTTTTCAGTTTTGTTTTCTGGGTTCTTGAACGGAAGCCGCCAGATAAAACAGCAACAACGACAGCAACAACAAGAAAATAACAAAAATAATAAACATAAACTTCAACTTCAATAACGTCGTTTCTTGATTGCCCAATATGGAGAAATGTACAGGCAACAACGGCTTAAGATCTGACTCCATCTGAAGTTGAGGGGCCAACACAAATGAAATGGAAGAAAGAACAGAAAACGACCAACGTTCAGGCACCACAACAATCAAATACCCTTACAGACATATGACAGTTGTGTTTTTTTACTCAATTTTCTTATATGCCAACAGCATAGCAAAGCTTTCAATTGCCAAGTTTCTGGAAGGCATCCAGAAGAACATTTACAATTTTTCTTGGTGGATATAAGAATAATCCTATAGATACCATAAAATGATGAAAAGTATCCTAAGCATCTTTTTTGGGCTAAGTTTTAGGTTTGCATATATGTACATGTGTGCCTGTTCGTACATACATGTATGCATGCTTCTTTTGTATACATGCAAACATGCACGCATGCGTACATGTATGAATGCATGTCCGTATACCTACATAGATGTGCATACAAATACATTTACATACATACATATGTACATACACACACATGTACATACATACATACATATTCACATACATACGTACGAACATGCATGCAAACATACATACATACAAAAAATAAAAGGAAATAAATATATTAAAAAAAATACTACACGACGAGCTAAGCCTGGAAAACTGCAGAGCCTACTTGAATTCTTGAGAATCGAGGAGTAGAGCACTTTGTAGAAATTCGTTTTATGTAAATTTGCAGCACAGCAACAAATAAGCTTGGTCTGCGTTTGGTTTTAGAAAAATAAGCATGCATGCATACATGTATACATAAATGCATACATACATGCATGCATACACTTGCACACATTCACACACACACACATATATATAAAACTAATAAGCTTTCGTATAGATACTTGTATATCTATATAAATTTCTGATGTTTATAAGACGTTGAAGATATCTTGATAACACTTACCTTCTTTGTACATCAAGTTAAATTTTCACCGATTTTTCCGAAAGAAGCTCAATAATATAGTCCTCCGATTTTGATAATATTTAGATTGGGAGATTAGTAAAGATTGTGTTTTTGCAGTTTGGTAAAGGTAGCTAAAAAAAAAAACAACATAGATTTTCCATTGAAAAACGTAATATTTGACTGAACGTTCCTATGGCAGCTATATATAATATTAATATATTAAATTATTGTTAATATTGTTAATTCATAAAGCTAAATCTGTGCTTATATATTAGAAGAAGATAGCTTGAAGAAGCAAAAAGTCGAAACATGTACTGCCTGTACGAAAAAGACGGACCTATACAAAGTTTCACGATCCGAGATTTAAAACTGAAAGACAAGCTGGCATTAGAAGATATAGATTGGCGTGGCTATATCGATGCATCTGTTCACGCTGATCAATAATATATATACACAAGGGCTTATGCGTCTCAAGATGCGTCACATGTTTCACTACAAATCAATGATACTCTGCGCGAGGGTATACAAACTTTCTGATTGAAGTGTTGTGAAGGAAGGGGAAGTGCTCAAATGGATTTTGCATAGAAAAGCCATTAGACATTTTTAATCATCATCAGATACTATGCTTATAGTATGCATATATACATATATATTTACATGCATGTATGCATGTGTGTGTATGAAAGGTTTTGTTTAGTCCATTGTTGTTGGCCTGTTATTATTAGAACACAAAACCCAGGTGAGCGTTAAGATCGCCACACAGTTGGAAAAACTTTCTCATCTGCAAAAGCTAACGTCGGCTACAGTGGACGTCACCTTCACCCATTTCAATGCATTGCGCTCAAATTTCACCCACTGTGCGTTTGACGTTGATTAGCATGTGGCATACATAAATCTTGGTGTCTTGGGGCTTCCGTTTCCCTTTTTGTAGAGCACTTCTCTGTAGATCTATGGCGATTGCTTTCAATGTTTAGGCGAGCATAACTGTTGCACTTATTAAATAGATGACTTCGGGCTGATCTTGCTCGTTTTGTTGCTTAGACTAGGCATAATGAGGCCAACGATCTTGGCCAGAAGCAGCCAAACAACTTAATGAGACGCCAAACTACGACCGCAGCCCCACAGCAGCCGCTCCAGTCTTTTGTTGATGTTAGAATGCGAGCGTGTCTCTCGATGAAAGTAAAAATTTTGTGAAAGTTTTCCATTTGTGAGCGCTGCTTAGCTTTAAATTACTTTGCCAAAAATAATATACGCATCTAAGATCTGCCAGTTCATGGGATCATTATTCTTGCTTGCTTGGATAATTAACGTTCAGTCCAACAATTGAAAGCCGGTAAGAAATTAGACAGTGATTGAACATTTGGGTACCCTTTTATCGTGGTACTCATCAATCTTACAGACAAGTACTTATAGTACTCATCAACGTCGAAAGCAAGTACTCTTTGGACTCATCAACGTTGCGGCCAACTACTCTGACTACGCATCAAACTAGTCAGCAAGTATTTATTATACTTAATCTGCCTTCCACGTAAGTACTCTTAGTCAATCTTCGAAGATTGAGGCGAAGGTGCTTACCCGAATATAGCTTGCAGTCATGGTCCTCATCGGCATTGCAGGCAAGAAAAATGTCCCCATCTGATCTAACCTAACGGGCAAGTCCTAATAAAACTTGTGATTTTCACAAGCAAGGGTGACTACTCACCCGATATACACCCAATACTCACAGTACTCATCAGCCGATAGGCTGAGTACTCATAGTATTCATTAATATATGTAAGTACTTATAGTACTCGTCAAGTACGCTAAGAAGCTCTAGGCAAGAGTGCTCACTTTGCATAAAAGACTTGACCAAACTGAACATACCCTTTTTTAGCGTCGACTTGAATAGAGGGTATAATTATAGCAAACGCAGCGTGAACAATTCTCGGTATGCAATTAGTTTAAAATTCGCTGCAACGCCCATTCCCCTGGGCTTAGATTAAGCCTCCCAGAGTTTTGGGGTCTAATTATTGCGATTTGTGTCTGAGATTTGAATTTGTGTCAGTTGCCAGAACTAGGTTATCTGCGGCTAAACACGATCTAACTACCTGATAAGCACTGTTATTACAAAAGAACCACAAGAACAGAATACCTAAAATAAACCCATGAGTTGACGGCAGGTGGAGAGCACGGACCGATTCTGGGCTAATGGCAGCGGCACTCTTAATGATTATGATTATGAATTTCGTGTGGTTTCCCCTAATGGACAGAGATCGGTGTCAACTTTGGGAAATGCGATTGTGAAATAGAGCCCGCAACTGTATATGTGACATGGTAAATGTGTCAGAGAGCTGAAAGTAAACAGCGCAATAAAAGACAGCACTAAAAAATTGCTTAGGAAAGTTATCAACTCATTAAATCAAATGAGTAGACCATGCAAGGGAAGAACTGATTTTTTTTTGTAGAATATATAAATTTATAGAATGAAGAAAAGATATAAAAAACAAATTGAATCAAATAGAAAATAAATATAAAAAAATATATACATCTTAGAAGTAAGTAAAAAATAAATAAACATAATAAAATAAGTAGAAATAAATAAGAGAAATAATTTAATAGTTGCGAGTAAAATGGAATAAAAGAGAGAAAAAGTATAAAATAAGAAGTGTTTGTAAAAAAATTAAACTAAAATGTATACATTGTAGAGGAATATAACAGAAAATAATGTGAGAGTTAATTTTAGCTGCAAACAGCGAGAATAAATAACTTTCCATCAAATGAAAGATCTGTGTTTTTCCCTTTTATAAACAAAATAAATTAACAAAAGAAAATAAATGTTTTTCTTTCAAATTACCAAAAAATCAAAATACAATACAATAACAATTTCGTGATTAGCGAAATGCCAATGACTATTATATTTAATAATAATTGTCGTTGCCTTTTCCCAACATTTTTCGGAAATAACAAAAATATTTTTGTAATTTTAAAGTCTCGCTTAAAAAAAGTGTAAGTTTAGTGCTTGGGGATGTTCGGCATTGCATTTATATTGTATATATATTTTATTTACAATCTTCGTATTTCTCTTCATATCAGATTTGTTACAGCTGTCGAGCCCTTTACTAATTTCCTTTTTTTTAAGCTCTGTGCAAGATTTGAACATTTATCTCAATGGCTGCTCACGAATCAGCTATTAAGCTACATATCGAGCGCATTGAAGCCATGACTAATTTTCTATGGCAAATGGGCTTGGAGCAGGCAAAAAATTAATAGTCCAAGCCCAAGATCACTTAAGGAGCCCCATAAAGCATACACACTTTCGCCCCCCAAATGGCAAAAAGAAAGAGCTGAAGCAAAAAACCCAACCAAAAACCAATAAAAATTGGGAGAGAAATAAACAGAAGAATAAGCAGCGCAATTGTGTGGGAATTTGGAGCAGATTCAATGAGAAAATTACTTAATGTCTCTTCACGTTGAAATTCTTACTTGGAGTTGGCGTTACGAAAATTGGCACACAAGACTTTGTGGTTCGTGCGCCACACGAATTGCTCCCACAATTAGCACAGGCCCCAGACCAAGACCCAGAGCCAGCGAAATGATAGCAATAATAAGCCAAAGCTAACGGCGTCGCATACAAAATTTGAATTCACTTAAAACCCAAAAGAAATCCGAAGCTCAAGCTAAAGGCGACCCAACTGCTGGCTGGAGGCTGCGCTGGGCTGTTCCGGCTAAAAACTTGGCTAGTTACTAGCAAAAAAAAAAAAAAAAATTATTTTGCGCAACGGTAAATTGAAATACGCAGTTGATTAGCCTGTCGGAAGAGGGGAGGGCAGGTGTGCCGCAAATGCAGGGAATGTCTCGTGTTGTTGTTGTTGCTATTGTTGTTGTTGTTGTTGTTGTTGTTGTTGTCAGTCAACTGTGCGAGCGCCACCAAACATGGCCCAAAACGCACATGGCATACCCACTAATTTTAAAGGCAAGCGCGTCAAGAACAGTTATGAGCTGGAAGCGTCGCGGACTGGAATTGGAATTGGGATGCGCCGCATGCCACAAGAAACATACTTTAAAATACACTTAAAAATGTGCGACGAAAACAAACAACAGCAACAACAACAATGTACAAAAAAGTACAAGAAAAAAGTACAGAAAAAAGCTAAAAAAAAAAAATTTTTTAAGTTAAAAAGGCAAGCTTAAGAAAAGTGCGTGCTATGTGCGTAGTCGACTTAGAGAATACCCTAGCTCTAAGCTAAACATATATTATGTGTAGGTGATCCAATGAGAAATATCCTGGGCTCTTATTTTAAATACAAAATATTTTATTAAATGTGGCTATTCGAATAAGAAATACTCTACATTTGTGCCTTAATTTTACAAAATAAAAAAATAATTAAAATTTTTTCTAAGTAAGAATATATATATGATGCTTTCGTTTAAGATGATCAAAAAAAGTTTTTAGCGAATAAGCTACTAGGTTTTGGGTGCGGCCGTAGTCTGGGTGCTAAATTTTAAAAACTTAAAGGCAAAGGAAGTTTTTTACATTTTTTCTGAAATATAATGCGAGTTATATACAGCATTTATCCCTTTTAAAATATAATATTTTAAATTAATTGAATTTATTTTAACTTTCTTTATATGGTTGAACATTTCCATAAAATAAGGCACGAATTCAACTTAGCTAGCATTTCTGATATGGTATACCCTTTGGGTTACGCTTCTTACAGGGTATGCAGTAAGTACAAATCGAGGCGTTTGCTGGCTAAGTTACGCGGCGCATTGCGACACCGACACGCGCATTGGCCCAGCCACTGGCCACAGTTACTACTGTTGCATAGTTGTTGTAATAGTTTTACTGTACTTGTTGTTGTTGCTGCTGTTGTTGTTGTTATTGTATTCCAGCAGCCGTTGCGCTTCAACTGCCTCCCATTCCCCATTCCCAGCCATAAGAGCGCGGCGTCAGATACAAATACAAAAGCCTGATAGAGACATAGCTCGCATGCACTGATGCAGGAAACCAACGAGCCACTCGGCTCAGCAGGTGCACACACATATCGGTATATATACATATATATATGTGTGTATACATGTTTATTTATATACGAACAGAAGAGTTTGTGTCAGGCAGAGGCTTAGCTCCAAATGCAATGCGTGCTGCCGCAGCAACAATAACAAGCTGGTTTTTATTTACGCTGCAAGTTCAGATAGTTCTATATAGTTAGATTATATAGTCACATCATGCTACGCATTGCAGTCGAGACAATTTGTAGTTATTACTGATTTGTAAGGGCCTGCCATGTGCTGTCAGGCGAACATCAGGCGATGTCAATGACACCAGAGTTCATTAATTTGCATAAGCAGAGAGGAAATAATAAAAACAAATATCAAGAACGAATAAAAGAGAAAGAAGAGCTACCAAATCCCAAGAAATGTAGCATAAATAATGTATTAAAATCGTCATACACAGAGGATGTGGAGATTTAAGTTATATACATATCATAGGTAGAAAAGAAATGGAATATATCAAAACAAATAAGAGGTTCTAGTCGGGAGCTTCCGACTAGGGGATACCCTGAACCCTCTTCTTCCAACATCAAATGCATATATATATTCTATTTTAAAAGCTATATGTCAAGTTTGGTGACTCTAGCTCTTATTATTTACCAAAATTGCCCAAAAAACAGGATATCGATAACGATTTTATCGATTGTTTGGAAACGGAGTAAGTTATCGATTATCGGAAACAAACTCGATCTGCGATCCATCTGCCTGTTACATACATTTGCATTTTTCACAAATACAATATACCCTTTTTACCCATTTTCAATGGTTCAGGGTATAAAATATTTCTAAAATACACCCTTTTTGGGCATGCCCTTTCTATGGTAAATATAAAATCTTCTGAGTTTTGGAGCGTATTTTATTGGCATAGATAAACAGTCCTTTTTTTCAATATTTCTCATGCATATATGATCTTTGCCTAGGACAAAACATCACTCAAACACTAGCATCGGCTTCGAACCAGCATCTTTTTTATTCATGGTTCAAATTATTGGATAATTTTCAACTAGAATCTAATATGAAGACATTTATCAATGAAAGACCTGACTTTATTAAAACCATCAACAAATATAAGGTAAAAATACCTAGCAGGGGGAAATTAGGTAACGCCCAAACGTAGCTACAAATACGTCTCAGTTTCAGACTTAAGATCCATGCAGCCCTTCAGAGAACCTGTGTAGTTGTTCAAGGCAGTCATTGGGCTATCGACTAAGCAATTCCTGCTAGACTAGCCAAGAAACCGCTAACTGGAATTCGTATTAAGCGCAACATTCCACAACTAGCTGAGCAACACCATTAGTGCTTAGCTTAATTCTAGCTAAAGTATCTCAAAAATGTTGCCATTGATAGACATGCACTTAACTAAATTCTCACATTGGAATTTTTCACAGCTTAACTAGCCGCTGAGCCCAAGCGCATTTCACTATCAAATTTTCCAAAGCGTAACGCAACAGAGCTGTCCAGAAATGCCACAACAAATGCGGACCCTAAAAAAAAATAAAAGAAAAACCTCAATTTCCCAGACGTAAATATGAGAGTGGGCGGAAGGGGTAAAGGGGGTATGTGGGCAACAAAGACAACTATAGCTAGGCAAACAATGCAAACGTTTTACTAACTTAATTCTATGGCTGGTCTAACACACACACACACACACATAGCACTTGCTTAATTACCAGATTAATAAGCTGCATTGTGAGTGAGCGTGAAAATGAAAGTGCAGCATCTGGAGTTCGATGCTCGGGCGCATGCGCATGCGCGTGGCAAGTTGCCGTTGTTGTTGCCACAACAAATTTGACTCGTATACTCCGTTACGGCAGCTCCATATAGAGTATATAGAGTACAGAGAGAAAGAGAGAGAGGGCGGGGGTAAATTTCAGATGTTGCCTGATTTGCCATTGTTTGCTTTTCATTTTTGACGTGCTCGCTGCTCGCCGTGCACTCGCTCAATTAGACCCAGGGGCAAAATTAGTCCGCGATCAGCTAGACTAGCGGTTCATGATCTAATTATGCAGATACGAGCGTAAACCTCAGCTCTAGCAAATTTATAATTAATAAAACAGGGGGTTGCAAGCTGCGTAGATTCGAGAAAAATGTTATTCAATACACAACCAATCCGAAGATGATTGCCTGCGTCTAAGCTCATAAATATATGTATATGGAAAAATATAAACAAGTGAGTAGTCGGGAGCTCCCGGGAGTCGGGAGCTTCCGCCTAGGGGATACCCTGAACCCTCTTCTTTCATCAAATGCATATATATATTCTATTTTAGAAGCTATATGCCAAGTTTGGGTTCAGCGTATAAAAAGCCAAACTTCGTGGAAATCGGATGAGATTTGGCCGAGATATGGGGGTGGTCATTTTTGACCCATGTCTATACACGAATCTTGGGGTAAGATTTGGACATGAATTTCGACCAAAAAATCGGTGTCGAGATTTGAATGCCACATTAATCTAGAGGGAAAACTATGAAGAAAAAGCCAAACTTCGTGGAAATCGGTTGAGATTTGACCGAGTTATGGGGGTGGTCATTTTTGACCCATGTCTACACACGAATCTTGGGGTAAGATTTGGACATGAATTTCGACTAAAAAATCGCTGTTCATATTTGAATGCCAGATTAATCTAGAGGGAAAACCATGAAGAAAAATGTAAACTTCGTGGAAATCGGATGAGATTTGACCGAGTTATGGGGGTGGTCATTTTTGACCCATGTCTATACACGAATCTTGGGGTAAGATTTGGACATGAATTTCGACCAAAAAATCGGTGTCGAGATTTGAATGCCACATTAATCTAGAGGGAAAACTTTGAAGAAAAAGCCAAACTTCGTGGAAATCGGTTGAGATTTGACCGAGTTATGGGGGTGGTCATTTTTGACCCATGTCTACACACGAATCTTGGGGTAAGATTTGGACATGAATTTCGACTAAAAAATCGCTGTTCATATTTGAATGCCAGATTAATCTAGAGGGAAAACCATGAAGAAAAATGTAAACTTCGTGGAAATCGGATGAGATTTGACCGAGTTATGGGGGTGGTCATTTTTGACCCATGTCTATACACGAATCTTTGGGTAAGATTTGGACATGAATTTCGACCAAAAAATCGGTGTCGAGATTTGAATGCCACATTAATCTAGAGGGAAACCCACGAAGAAAAAGCCAAACTTCGTGGAAATCGGATGAGATTTGGCCGAGATATGGGGGTGGTCATTTTTGACCCATGTCTATACACGAATCTTGGGGTAAGATTTGGACATGAATTTCGACCAAAAAATCGGTGTCGAGATTTGAATGCCACATTAATCTAGAGGGAAAACTTTGAAGAAAAAGCCAAACTTCGTGGAAATCGGTTGAGATTTGACCGAGTTATGGGGGTGGTCATTTTTGACCCATGTCCACACACGAATCTTGGGGTAAGATTTGGACATGAATTTCGACTAAAAAATCGCTGTTCATATTTGAATGCCAGATTAATCTAGAGGGAAAACCATGAAGAAAAATCTAAACTTCGTGGAAATCGGATGAGATTTGACCGAGTTATGGGGCTGGTCATTTTTGACCCATGTCTATACACGAATCTTGGGGTAAGATTTGGACATGAATTTCGACCAAAAAATCGGTGTCGAGATTTGAATGCCAGATTAATCTAGAGGGAAAACCATGAAGAAAAATGTAAACTTCGTGGAAATCGGATGAGATTTGACCGAGTTATGGGGGTGGTCATTTTTGACCCATGTATATACACGAATCTTGGGGTAAGATTTGGACATAAATTTCGACTAAAAATCGGTGTCGAGATTTGAATGCCAGATTAATCTAGAGGGAAAACCATGAAGAAAAAGCCAAACTTCGTGGAAATCGGATGAGATTTGACCGAGTTATGGGGGTGGTCATTTTTGACCCATGTCTATACACGAATCTTGGGGTAAGATTTGGACATGAATTTCGACCAAAAAATCGGTGTCTAGATTTGAATGCCAGATTAATCTAGGGGGAAAACCATGAAGAAAAATGTAAACTTCGTGGAAATCGGATGAGATTTGACCGAGTTATGGGGCTGGTCATTTTTGACCCATGTCTATATACGAATCTTGGGGTAAGATTTGGACATGAATTTCGACCAAAAAATCGGTGTCGAGATTTGAATGCCACAATAATCTAGAGGGAAAACCATGAAGAAAAAGCCAAACTTCGTGGAAATCGGATGAGATTTGACCGAGTTATGGGGGTGGTCATTTTTGACCCATGTCTATACACGAATCTTTGGGTAAGATTTGGACATAAATTTCGACCAAAAAATCGGTGTCCAGATTTGAATGCCAGATTAATCTAGAGGGAAAACCATTAAGAAAAAGCCAAACTTCGTGGAAATCGGATGAGATTTGACCGAGTTATGGGGGTGGTCATTTTTGACCCATGTCTATACACGAATCTTTGGGTAAGATTTGGACATGAATTTCGACCAAAAAATCGGTGTCGAGATTTGAATGCCACATTAATCTAGAGGGAAACCCACGAAGAAAAAGCCAAACTTCGTGGAAATCGGATGAGATTTGACCGAGATATGGGGGTGGTCATTTTTGACCCATGTCTATACACGAATCTTGGGGTAAGATTTGGACATGAATTTCGACCAAAAAATCGGTGTCGAGATTTGAATGCCACATTAATCTAGAGGGAAAACTATGAAGAAAAAGCCAAACTTCGTGGAAATCGGTTGAGATTTGACCGAGTTATGGGGGTGGTCATTTTTGACCCATGTCTACACACGAATCTTGGGGTAAGATTTGGACATGAATTTCGACTAAAAAATCGCTGTTCATATTTGAATGCCAGATTAATCTAGAGGGAAAACCATGAAGAAAAATCTAAACTTCGTGGAAATCGGATGAGATTTGACCGAGTTATGGGGGTGGTCATTTTTGACCCATGTCTATACACGAATCTTTGGGTAAGATTTGGACATGAATTTCGACCAAAAAATCGGTGTCCAGATTTGAATGCCAGATTAATCTAGAGGGAAAACCATGAAGAAAAATGTAAACTTCGTGGAAATCGGATGAGATTTGACCGAGTTATGGGGCTGGTCATTTTTGACCCATGTCTATATACGAATCTTGGGGTAAGATTTGGACATGAATTTCGACCAAAAAATCGGTGTCGAGATTTGAATGCCACAATAATCTAGAGGGAAAACCATGAAGAAAAAGCCAAACTTCGTGGAAATCGGATGAGATTTGACCGAGTTATGGGGGTGGTCATTTTTGACCCATGTCTATACACGAATCTTTGGGTAAGATTTGGACATGAATTTCGACCAAAAAATCGGTGTCCAGATTTGAATGCCACATTAATCTAGAGGGAAACCCATGAAGAAAAAGCCAAACTTCGTGGAAATCGGATGAGATTTGACCGAGATATGGGGGTGGTCATTTTTGACCCATGTCTATACACGAATCTTGGGGTAAGATTTGGACATGAATTTCGACCAAAAATCGGTGTCGAGATTTGAATGCCACATTAATCTAGAGGGAAAACTATGAAGAAAAAGCCAAACTTCGTGGAAATCGGTTGAGATTTGACCGAGTTATGGGGGTGGTCATTTTTGACCCATGTCTACACACGAATCTTGGGGTAAGATTTGGACATGAATTTCGACTAAAAAATCGCTGTTCATATTTGAATGCCAGATTAATCTAGAGGGAAAACCATGAAGAAAAATCTAAGCTTCGTGGAAATCGGATGAGATTTGACCGAGTTATGGGGGTGGTCATTTTTGACCCATGTCTATACACGAATCTTTGGGTAAGATTTGGACATGAATTTCGACCAAAAAATCGGTGTCCAGATTTGAATGCCAGATTAATCTAGAGGGAAAACCATGAAGAAAAATGTAAACTTCGTGGAAATCGGATGAGATTTGACCGAGTTATGGGGCTGGTCATTTTTGACCCATGTCTATATACGAATCTTGGGGTAAGATTTGGACATGAATTTCGACCAAAAAATCGGTGTCGAGATTTGAATGCCACAATAATCTAGAGGGAAAACCATGAAGAAAAAGCCAAACTTCGTGGAAATCGGATGAGATTTGACCGAGTTATGGGGGTGGTCATTTTTGACCCATGTCTATACACGAATCTTTGGGTAAGATTTGGACATGAATTTCGACCAAAATATCGGTGTCCAGATTTGAATGCCAGATTAATCTAGAGGGAAAACCATGAAGAAAAAGCCAAACTTCGTGGAAATCGGATGAGATTTGACCGAGTTATGGGGGTGGTCATTTTTGACCCATGTCTATACACGAATCTTTGGGTAAGATTTGGACATGAATTTCGACCAAAAAATCGGTGTCGAGATTTGAATGCCACATTAATCTAGAGGGAAACCCATGAAGAAAAAGCCAAACTTCGTGGAAATCGGATGAGATTTGACCGAGATATGGGGGTGGTCATTTTTGACCCATGTCTATACACGAATCTTGGGGTAAGATTTGGACATGAATTTCGACCAAAAAATCGGTGTCCAGATTTGAATGCCAGATTAATCTAGAGGGAAAACCATGAAGAAAAAGCCAAACTTCGTGGAAATCGGTTGAGATTTGACCGAGTTATGGGGGTGGTCATTTTTGACCCATGTCTATACACGAATCTTGGGGTAAGATTTGGACATGAATTTCGACTAAAAAATCGCTGTTCATATTTGAATGCCAGATTAATCTAGAGGGAAAACCATGAAGAAAAATCTAAACTTCGTGGATATCGGATGAGATTTGACCGAGTTATGGGGCTGGTCATTTTTGACCCATGTCTATACACGAATCTTGGGTAAGATTTGGACATGAATTTCGCCAAAAAAATCGGTGTCGAGATTTGAATGCCAGATTAATCTAGAGGGAAAACCATGAAGAAAAATGTAAACTTCGTGGAAATCGGTTGAGATTTGACCGAGTTATGGGGGTGGTCATTTTTGACCCATGTATATACACGAATCTTGGGGTAAGATTTGGACATAAATTTCGACTAAAAAATCGGTGTCGAGATTTGAATGCCAGATTAATCTAGAGGGAAAACCATGAAGAAAAAGCCAAACTTCGTGGAAATCGGATGAGATTTGACCGAGTTATGGGGGTGGTCATTTTTGACCCATGTCTATACACGAACCTTGGGGTAAGATATGGACATGAATTTCGACCAAAAAATCGGTGTCGAGATTTGAATGCCACAGACGGACGGACGGACAGCCAGACAGACGGACATAGCTAGATCGACTCGGCTATTGATGCTCATCAAGAATATATATACTTTATGGGGTCGGAGATGCTTCCTTCTGCCTGTTACATACATTTGGATTTTGCACAAATACAATATACCCTTGTACCCATTTTTAATGGGTTCAGGGTATACAAAAAGTCAAAATATCTCATCTTTGCTATCTTAAGAAACTCTACAAAAATAAATCTTTATAAGACTCGAAATATATAGTTGCAAAACAAAAACGAAAGAAATAACTAAAAGCGAAATCGTTTTGGTGATCAAAAGATTTCACGTGAAATTAAAAATAGACCAACTGCAAAACATAAATTTGATCAGCTGAAAGTTGTTGTCAACTGGGCTGCTTTCCATTGTCATTAATACCCGCCCATAAAAGCGCAGCTAGTCATCAGCTTAAGTTGAGTGCTGCTGCATATACACTGACTGTAATTAGGGTCAGTTAGCTGAGCCTGAAGCTGGACCCAGAGCCGGCGGCAGCGGCAGCCGTCCATTAGCTCATGGGAGGTAGCCGCATGGTTCCGGCAAATGACAGCGGCTGTCAAATGTGCGCACTCGTAAACCTTTAGCCAAATGCCCTATATATATACTGGCAGCGGCAGCAGCATGGGGCATGCAACATCCATCAAAAGTCGCTGACTCCAGTTTTCCATATCCAAGCCAATTGGGTTAGAAGCATCACATTTCACAGCCAGACAATCTGCCAATCAGCGGAATTAACTTATTGCTACACATACGAGTCGCATTTAAATGAGTTAATGCACAAGCGAATACCTGCCACCAGGTACGCGTATCGATGAGACGTTCTTTGCTTTGCTCTATGCCGCAACTCCGCCAAGATAATGTTCATATTCATGATGAGCTGCCGTTGTGTCTGTTGCTTGATTCTTCTCTCTGCTCAGACTCTGATGTTGTTCAACTGGGTCACTCACTCGGGAATCGATTTGCGTTGTAAAAACAAAATGTATTACTAGGCCATCATTAGAGGCCATATTACGCTATGTCGTAGCATACATAAATGCCAAAAATATATATGGAAAGTGGAACTGTTGTATGGCGTGGGTTGTGGGAATTGTTTTGAGACTAGACTTTAGTCTAAGATGTTAGATAAATAGTTAGCACTTTTGTTATGCTCTTGGCTCTTGTTCAATGTTGGTTTTAGTTTTCTATAATAACCAACAAGCAACAAAGTTATAAGCTACAAAATAAGTGAGCAGCTTGTCTGTTTAGTCGCATAGAATATACTACTCGTGCGAAGCTTAAACTGGTTGCGAATTACAGCGCGAATTACTTTAAACGCGTTAAAATGAACGTTTTTGAAAAGGGTACAAATAGGCCGAGTCAAGCTGGATTGAAAGAACGACAGCTGCAACACCAGCAAATGGGCAACATGTTCAAGTGAGTGAGGCGTGGCCCAAAGATCAACAGGATGAGGACAAGAGTCTCAAAGAATTGCGATGAACTTGTAGCATATCAAACTATATTAACAGAGCACAACAGCGTTTGATGCAGAGATGATGCCCTACACTCTCGCAGGGGCTAAGAAACCAGAAGAAGTAAGAGATATGATCGACTATTAAGAAACTAAATAATTACTAAAGAATGCAGCATTCATTATTATTTTTAACGAGCTCTGCTTCAATTATGAACTTAAATTAAGTGAGCAACTGCTTGATTCAAGGGGCTTAGCCCGCAGAGATCCTGTGGCCAGATCTAAGGCTTGTTTATAATAAATAATTAAATAGTAAAAAATGATTTTTCTAGGACACAAGGTAGGCGAGCCGAACTAAAGGTGAACTCTAATTTTAGTAATGGGTATATTAGAGTACAGGGTATGTTGAAACTGGTTATTATATATCATTTAATTGATGTTGACTGTTTAAGGGATTGTTTTAATATATAGCTGGATGTCGAGTTGTCTAAAAGTCGGAGTTTTTTCTACTATTCATACTTTGGCGAAAATATATGAACTGCCTTTAGTTTCAATTCAAAACAAAATAACCAAAACATCGATAATATATTTTATATTTTCCAATAATTTCGAACAAATACCCACAATTGGACAAGCAGAAAACAAGCACAAATTAATGTAATTTAATGTGCATTAATTGTCAGCATGGAGAGAGATTTATTCATGTGCCAACTGCTAATAACAATAGTTAAAGCCAAATTGGACAGCACAAAGAGGCGGCTGCGGTTTTGTGCAACCGCATGGGCAGTGACATTAGAAATTATAATTTCATTTTCAAACAAACCGGCCCAGAAAAGCCACGACCAAAGCAACCGAAGCCACACGAAATTGAGCTGTAGCCACATGGCGTTGCCTTGACGGACACCAGCGGGGCGGACGAGCGGGTAGGCTGGGAGGAGTAGAAGGAGAAGGAGGAGCAGTTGCAGCAGCTGTTTAAATGGGTTAACTACACATGCGAATTAAGTGGGGCGACCGAGTCTATTAAGACTTTAAGGCTAAAACAAAAACGAAACAGCACCAAAAAAAAACAAGTAAGAGGTTCTAGTCGGGAGCTCCCGACTAGGGGATACCCTGAACCCTCTTCTTCCAGCATCAAATGCATATATATATTCTATTTTAGAAGCTATATGTCAAGTTCGGTGACTCTAGCTCTTATTATTTACCAAAATTGCCCAAAAAACAGGATATCGATATCGATTTTTATCGATTGCTTGGAAACGGGGCAAGTTATCGATTATCGGAAACAAACTCGATCTGCGCAGGCACTAGGAGCAATTACATCAAAAATTTCAAGTCTCTAGCTTTTATAGGTTCTGAGATCCTTGCGTTCATGGCTAGATCGACTAGGCTCTTGATGCTGATCAAGAATATATATACTTTCTACCCTTTTTACCCATTTTCAATGAGTTCAGGGTATAAAAATGAAAATAAAAAATAGCTAACTGAGCACAAGTTAGCCAGGTGAAAGAAGCCAAATTTAGCTAACAGCTGAACTAACTGCCATGCTTTAAATTTGTTTTTCAAATATATCGGCTTTTACGATTTATTTACGATATTTTTATAGATATTTTGAGGAGCTCATCTGCAATCACATGAGCTTTAAAACTCTAAAAAATTCAAGATTTAACCGATTTACCCTCGTTGAACTTAGCCTTAACACTTGCTCAGTTCTCGAACTACAAAACCAATATACTCCTTTCACTCTATTTCCACGAGCATAAAAAGAACACTTAAATCTGTGGCATCAAGCGGCCAATTTGACTCAGGGGCTATAATTTGAGACGGAGTTACAGCGTGCAACGTGCAACGTGCAGCCAGCCTTTGGGCCCACAAATGTTCTCTAATGATGTCCACAGAGAGAGATAGAGAGAGAGAGAGAGAGAGAGAGAGTGTGGAGAGAGGAGGGGAGAGGGAGAAGACTTTCAGCCTGGCCACAACTGATTGGCCTTTGTGTTAAATTGCCAGTCAGTGGATAATTGCTAATTATTAATAATTAAATAGTTGGAAAATATGAAAGACGAGCCAAAACGCTGGCGCGCTAATGATTGTCATTAGAGTTTTAGTTTACAGTCGCTGCGTGGCCCATGCCCCATGCCCCATACTCCGGGCTCCATGCCGCAGGCAAAGGTGCCACAATAGTCGAACATTTAGTTAAGCAGCTGTTGGAAGTTTTTGCTAACAAGCGAAGGGCGTGGAAGTGGGTAGAGGAAGCAAGTGAACAGTGATCTAGTCGAGGATGATCGACTCGAAGATACCCTTTTATGGACTTGAAATGGGAGCACACATTAAAAATAAAGTTTTCTTATACAAATTTTAGAACATTCTGGGCTATAAATCGATATTTATCGATTTTGGGAAATGGGTGCAAACATAAAATATAATACAAAATTATCAAAGCCTTGTTGAAGACCTAGGCTATAAATCGGTATCTATCAATATTAAGAAATGAGGTCGAACGGCAAATAAAATTATCGAAAAATTCTGGGCTATAAATCGATATTAATCGAATTATATATAATTATCAGATTATCAGAAACTTCTTAATGATCTAGGCTACAAATAGATAATTATCGATTTTGGAATAAATATTAATATGCCAATAAAAATGATAATTAATTTACTCAATTTTGTATATGTAACTTACCGTATGTCCTTCCAATATACCCGTTGTTCCAATCATTTTTCAATGGCAACAGGGTATTCGGTTTTGTGCAAATTTCTGCAAACGAAAACTTCCGTCATTGCCATCCGCCTTGGCACCAAGATAAACAAAATATGTGACAGGCAGCAGCTTAGACAGCGATTCACACCCGGCGTTGGCCAAGGAGGGAAGTCCATGTGACAGATAGACGAGTCGCCAAATATAATGCAGAGCTCTATTGTTCTTGGCTCCTTACTGACATAGTTAAAATTTGCTGTTGTTGTTGCAGCTGCCACAGTGCTTGTCACTCATTTGTCGCCAGCGAGTTGATTGTAATCTCATTATGCGAGCCACAACTGACGAATGTATCTGTCAGATACACACACACGCGCGCACAGACACACAGACACACGCAGAGCTACAGATGGCAGCTCTGTCTGCGCGAAGCAGAGCGGAAAAACTAAAAGCATTCAAAAACTATGCGGCAAATTGTCAAAGCAGGCAATTTTCCAGTTACACTCAGACATTGTTTTACATTGTTTCACACTGGTTAAATTGTTTACGCGTATTTATCTAGCAGCAGCTGCTATCTTAAACATAAAATCAACAAACTAACTTTAAGTACACAGTTAGCGCAACGATTAACTATTTGCTTGGCATACATTATTTGCTTTGCATGGCAATGTAATTCGATTTAAAATGTCTCTCGTATATTAATTCACTTATTTTTTTTTATATTTAGATGTAACTTTTTTCAAAGTTTTTAATATAGGAACTGTCAGAGAAATAGTTTACTAGCTAATTAAAATAGCTAGTATTCTCAAAAACGTTTCCAAAAAATTAATTAATATTAACAAAAAAAAAATAAAAAAAAATACCTATCTTAATATACTTATCTAGCGAATTCTAATAACTTTTTAGTAAAGAATTTCATTTTATCAAAAAAAAATTTTAAGAAAATTTTAGAAATTCATATGAGAACTCTTGTTATTATTTTCCTAACATTTTTACAATTTTATTCGATTTTAATCCTGGAATATTATCTAAAGTTATTTCATACAATTTTGTTAATATGTTTCGGAGATTTTTCTCAAGCGCCTAAAATGCATCAGAGAAAAATTATATTGTCGGCGGCGGCCGAAAATATGCTACAAAAATCTGTATATCAAATACGCCCGAGCATGAGCAAAAGACAAGATCTTGGCACACAGAGGATATAGACGTAAGTAAATATTATAAAATAGATGTACGTAAATATTATAATTATTACATTGAATTTCATTTTATTTTGTATACACGTTTTAATTAAATTCACTACATAATAAATACAACATTGAGCGTTGATTTACGTTCTGTTTTAGTTGAAATACTAAAACATTGGCACATTTTCAGAGTTTTGTTCTTGTTTTTTTTTTTTTCTTTCTTTTAACTATTTATCAAATTTCAATACTTGTACAGAATCAAATAGAAAAAGTTCCGATGGACACACAGTTCACACACACCAAGATCTTAAACGATTACAAAATTATGAATATATGTAGAAGCTAAAAATCGTCGAAAGATCATTATATAATAAATATATATATTGTTTATAAATTGTATTGCCTAAATAATAAACAAGCGAATCTCCTAACTGGTTAGATATAGTACTTAGCTAGAACAGCTGCTCAACAATTGTACATGCAGTTGGCGTATTGTCGTCCACAAAGTCACTCACAAATACACAAATAAATATATAGGATTATATGCTTTTGCAATTTCTAGGGTGCATTTTAGTTAATTAAATAATTGTATAATTTTTTAGTTAGTTGTTTTTGGTACACATTCTCTCTATATTGACCAGCTGCCTAGGTTGCCAAAACAAAAAGAGGATTTCTTAATTTAAAGCTGAAAGCAGCGGCGGGTTTTGTTTCAGTGGGAATCCGTTTTCGGGTTCATTTATATTTTACATAGTCAACATTTGGGCGTATTTGCCCCGCTGCTGACGCTGCTCGTCTCCAAATGTTGCATCAACAGCTGCTGCAGGTCCGCACGCAGCGCCCGCTCCTCGTTGATCTGCAGCTTGATCTGTGACATGTCCTGCTGCATCTGTCGTATGGCGGTCCACAGTTGGCGCAAAGTTGGTGTCATATCTTCATTCTCAAGGCCTGCCATTTGAATTGGATGTTTGTGAGGTTATCAACAACAACAAAAAAAGAGAATGGAATAAACAGAAATACTATGTTAGTGTGTTGTGTAACTAGGCAAGAAGCAGTTCAAAATGGATATAATGAGCGTTACTCTAGTGAATATTATGAAAATGTGAATATGTGTGGAATGAAGAATATGTATTAATATTTGATATGTTTCTAGTGAGTAATATGTGATGAGTTTTAAGTGAGTAAAATGAGTATTTAATATGTTCCAACTGAGTATTATGAGTACTCAGTGTTTTTCAGGTGAGTATTAATGAGTATATGATAAAAATCAAATGAGTATTGTGGGTATGTGATATGTGTCAAGTAAATATAATGAGTGTTTTGCATATATTAAGTGAATATCACAAGTACCTAATGTTTTTCAAATGAGTACTATGAGTATGTGTAATGTTTTAAGTGAATATATGAGTATAATAGGTATCTGATGTGTTTTAAATATATATTTTGAGTATTATTATGATATGTTGTTGTTGAGTATATTTGTAATTTATGTTGTGGCATGATACATTATTTGAATAGCTGCATATAATGTGTTATATCCTATTTTGAATGTGCTCTACTCTTAACAAAAATAATAAGTTCTTGCTTTTACATTGTAACATACATATCAATACTATTTTTAACTGCTCAGCAATCGCAACTCCTTGAAATTTTGTATTCTTGAAGTGCAACACATAATTTGATCTAAGGATTTAACAAAATAATTGACTTGAATTTCGTGAGCTATAGTGAAATAAATTAGAAACGAATCTACGATCGATTTTAATTAAATTATGTTAATGTAATATATATATATTCATATTTTTTTTATAAAGAGATTACCACACAGACACAAATACAAATACAAAATACAACAAGACTCTTGATAATATAAATGATTTTATTTGAAATTTTGAAATTTCATTACTTGAAATGAAGTAAATTCAAATCTCAATACAATACAAACGTATAAACGCATTTATCATAATTAATATAGTTAGATGGTAATTGTATTTGGTTAGACAACGTTTCACAAAACACTTACAGCATATTTTTGATTTTTGTTTTTAATATAATGCACAACAACAATGTACTTTCTTTCATTTATTTTTAATTCATTTGTTTTTAGTTAGTTTCTAGTTATTGCCAAGTACTTTGACTAACATTTAAAGCGTTTCAACTCATTTTTGATTACACATTGCACACTCTTTTGATCTCTTTTTGTTTTTGTTATTATTATTATTATTATTTTTTTGCTAGGCAGGTAACAAAGAACTTTCACTGGGAGAAGAAAATATCACTGCTAGGATTAGACGTTTACAAGCTACATAAGTATTCTTTAAAAGCTATGGCAAATCATGTATATCAAGTCACAAATATTCATATATAAATATATATAGTATAGAGTCTAGTAAATATAGTGTGTTCCGCGTATAAAAAGCCTTGGACGGAAAATGTAAAGCGTCGCTGATTTAAGGATCACTAACAGGATCTCGCTTTAAGTATCAGGATCAGGAACCAGCTGCAGTTGCACTTCAAGTACGAGTAACTAAAAGGGGGCAAGTTGTAGTCGGCGGCATGCTAGTACAAAACTTTACTCTACAATATCCAATCAAATTTTGTTAGCTAGTCTTTTTTTGGCTGAGTCTTTTTTTTTTTTGAGTTCTATTGCACCTAACTACTTTAAAGATCACTCAACTTATATTTACTATATGGTAATAAAAATATAAAAAAAAATACACACAAAAAATCGACCAGACAACTACACACAGTTAAGCAGACCTGTAAAATTCTTGATGGGCATTGAATGGGAAGTTTTCTTTCAAAGAGCATTCAAAATGTTGCTATTAACATTTAAATCAAAAGTTGGTATACATAAGAAAAAGATTTAATATAAAAACTTGTACATAAAAACTCTATTTAAGAAAATTGCTAGGGGTATTCCTTTAATTGCTTGACGCATTGTAAGAATCTAACTTTTTTGAATAGTTAATCAAGCACAAATAATACTAAAACAATTAAAGAATTACAGCCTGAATATTAAATTGAGTTTTGTCTAGCTTGAAACCAATAAAAATTTATAAATAAATTTTAAATATTAACTAAAATATTTGTTTAAAAAATCTGATTAAATAAAATTTTTTTTAAATATTTTTTAAAAAGTTTCGATTAATTAATAATACTTTCTTGTACTTGACAATTTTTGTATATTCACTAAGAGCATACAAAAAAAGCCATGAAAAAGAATTTCATTAGGGATATTCCTTTCATTGCTAATGAGTATAATGCTCAAACATACGAGTTTGAATTAAATATGTTGCTAGTATTTGAAAAATACTAGTCTAACTTGTCATCGATCAGGAATTGTAAGGTTTTACAGGTCTGCTTTAAGAACTATTATAACTAGGCACACAGTAACTAGAGACACAGAGTTGCCAGCCTCACTTAACTATTAAGGATTGCCTCAATTGAACTAAGCTTATGATGTTCTTTGTTGTTCTTGAAGCGTTGAGCAACAGCAAATTGAAATAAAATCAAATCGGCATATTATAAGGCAGCTATATAATATATATATATATATATGGCTGCAGAGCGGGCGCATTCAAAGCAAAGCGAGCGCAGCAGAGGCAGCAGCAGGCGGCAGCTATGAATGCGTATTGTATGAAGCGAATGGGGCGTGGTCGAGAGATGAGAACATGCCACAGACGGACTACTACTCAGAGATGGTTGATCTTGCGCCACTGCTTCATCACAAAATTACCGCAACACCAGCTGCCCGATTGCCGTTTGCTTCCATCCGGATTGAGCTCCAATGTGCCTGTCGCTGCGTTCGGATGGGCGCCGCCATTGCGCAGAAGCGAGGCAGTGCATCCACCATGTTCAGCACGCTCCACATCGCTCTCGTCCGATCTCTCGCCGCCCGCCAGCTGTGGCGTGCTGCGCTGCAGGGTGCTGGTGCGCAGAGCGCCGCCGCAGTTCATCAGGTAACCGCCGCCGAAGCCCGCATAGCGATGCGATGTGGATGTCTCAAAGGAGCGATTCAGGCGTCTGTCATAGAGGCCCGGATGCACGGCTGTGCCGTCTGGATTCGGCTTGACGATGGTCGTGCCGCGCGAATAGCTGCTCTGCTGTGCCAGCAGCTTGGGCGACGGCTTGCTCTTGCGCGGCAGCAGCGGCGAGGTGCAGACATTATCATAGCCGGAGCCGAAGCCGCTCTTCAGGCGATTCAGGGATTTGCGCGTGGCGCGCTCCTCCGACAGAGCCCGCTGATAATCCTTGATGCTGGGCGTGCCGCCGCCCGCTCCGGTCAAAGAGTAGCGCTGAGCAGGCGATGTATTTAAAGAGGAGCCCACCGAACTGGAGTACAAGTTGAAGCTATTTGGACTTGCCTCACGCCAAATAAACGAGGAGTTCAGACTGCCCGCCGAGTGTTGCCGCGTTTGTTGCAGACGTTGTTGTTGTTGTTGCTGTTGTTGTTGCGGTTGATGTTGCAGCAACAACTGCTGTTGCTGTTGTTGTTGTTGGTGCGACGCATTGGCTATAAAAGGCAGCTGCGGATTGGAGGTCGAGAAGGTTTTGCTCGTTTTCAGCTTGCCGCCGCGTATGGGCAAGCAGGGCGTCCACGGCTGCAAGGCTACATAGTTGAGGTCGAATTATAGTTGTTGTTGTTGTTGTTGTCGTTTTAGAGTACGTTGCAGTTGCGTGAAAGACAAAGAGAGAAAATGAAGATATTTGAAGAACGAAAAACGAAATACCAACAACGACAACAGGAAAAACGAAAGCCCACAACGAACACAAAACAAAAATGGAAAATGGAAAAAAATCAGAGACAAAAAAACAAGATAAAAATATGGACAACAACAATACATTGCATGAAGCCAGGGGTTGTATGGGTGTATGGGTGTGTTTGTGTGTGTGAATGGGTGTGTGCGTGGGTGTAAAAGTTGTACATAAAACCAGGACCAGCAATATTATAAGGTACAACATAAGCACAGGACAACAGTTCATAAAAGTTAGGAGAAAAAAGCAAACGAATAGGGATAAAGAAACACCATAACCAAAAGGTAGCTTAATAGAGATATGCTAAAACAAAGTGAACATGGAGGACGGGCGTAACAGAATTTGGTCTGCGGAAAGTCGTGTGAACAAAAATTAATCTTGAGTAAATATATATTGGGCGCAGTCAGAAGTGTAAGCCAAAACAATGATCTATAACTTAAGCTGCGATTACGGATAATAATATATATATATAATATATATAGATAATATCATATTAAAGAGAATGCCTTAACTTGAGAACAAGGCTGCAAGCCGGCTCGAATCCGAAACATAGCAGCAAATTGATTGCTCAAAAAACATCTGAGAATTGGATCCTTTATATATATCTATCTATCAGTATATTCCTCGAAACTATATGTATATCATTTGCTTTTTTGTTTAATAAAATAATATATAAACATTATAGGTCTCTTTTTTGAATTGCTTGGTAAAAAATTGGAACCAAAAAGCGAAGCATTGGTTCGAATTGTGAACCGGAACCACTAACAAAAATATTTCATGTATTTACAAGCATGATTCATAAGCATATCAGACAATGCTAACAACTAGTTAAACAGAGTATCATTGAACGAGAAATGCCCTTCTAAATGCGCCCCAAATACAGTATACAAGACTTATGGCTAATGACAGATAGTAAGAGTAATGATAATGCTAATGCTAATGACAATGAGTAGTGTATAAATGATCAGGCGAAAGCTAAATAAATATCAACTGATTTGTACATAAGTAATGATAAATTTAAACAAATATTATATTTTTATTATATGTATGTATTGTATACGAGACCAAACACACATTAGCATTGATAATAGATATTGCATGTTGAATATTTCGTTAAATCCAATTTGTATGAGCGCTAACTGCCAGAATTCTTAACACTTATCAAATCATATAAATTAAATCAAAATCAAATGTATTAAAACCATTTAGCTGTTAAAGTTATTTCTAAATTCTAATATTAATATCCAATTGTTAAAATTAAAAATCTAAACAATTACGCATATATGTATGGTAGTAAATGTTTAATTAGAGCTCTATCTCCCTCTCTCTCTCTCTCTGTTTTTTGGTCAATAGTTAAACATTTTTTTTGCTTATAAACTAATACAATTTTGGTGTAAGACTTCTTGATTATTTTTATAAAAATTGAATTTTTCCACTTGTGAAACGTTTAACGAACTTGTTAAAAATGAAACCAAACCAACAAATGTAATAATAAAAAAATTGTTCAATTCTTTTTAGCAGCTTTGCACATTTAAGTGGGCGTGTTTCGTGTGTGTATGTGTGTGTGTGTGTTGTATATGTGTGTGTGTCTGGTTGTGTGAGGTAAAGCATATTTGGCTATAACATTTTCTTGATGATGGGAAAAACTTAAAATATAAAACTTGAGCACAAGTGCGAATAAAAGAATTAGACACACAGAAATTGCTTAGCTGCATTCTTATTTTTTTTTTTTGTTTAAATTTTTCGATTTTGTCTAGATAAAACACATGGAAGATCGGCGGTACTTACCCGAGTGTATGGTATTCCGGGCGCTGTTCTGATAGGCGGCACAGTAGCCCTCGAAGACGCGCAATACTAAAGCGTCCTCCTCAAATGTGGGCTGATTCTTGCGGCCGCTACAATAGCTGGCCAAAGCGTTGTTGGAGCTGCCCGAACCGGAACCGGAACCAGAACCGGAGCCGGAACCAGAGTTCGAACCGCTGATTGTATTTAACAAACTAGGCCGCAAGGGCGGCGTCGGACGCAAACAGCTGATGGTCCAGTTAGCTGCAAGTATATAGGGATATATGTTAGTTGAATTTTTAACCGAGAGCAAAGGTGTTCCAAAAAAAGAACTAGTTCTGGAAAAGAGAGTCGGTTTTATTTTGAATTAATGTGTTAAAAAACGCTGCACATAAAACAACATAGAGATGGCAAACTTATTCCCCTGATGAAAATTCTTCGGAAAGGGACCCTACAATTTTCTTTCCTTTTTCGTTTTTCATACAATCAACATTCAAGTCATTTTTAAAGATCTTTGTTTTAATCCACAATCCACGCCCTTGGGGGATATAGGGTGAGGCTCTAAGCTTATGTCGAATTCTAGTGTTGAAAAGCGCCTAAGATTAAACAACTTTTATATGGCAATCTTATTGTAGCAACAAGTATTGAGAGAGATAACCGATATTTCATTTGATTTATGCGAATAAAAATAAGCACGCTTAAAATTTAAACCTGAGCGCCCGCCAGCTGTTATCGACTTTCTCACACCTGCCAAAAGCTAGTTTTAAACGGAAATGAAGCGAATTTGACAACACTGGCGGTGGACTTACCCTTTGTGCTTCCTTTCCTTGCGTTTGGCACCCCCGTTGCCACCGCCGCCGCCGCTGCCGCCGCCACCGCTGCTTGAATTGCCGCCTGACTGTTTTCCGTGGTGGCCGCTGCTGTCTTGCTGTTTGGTGTCGGGGCTAAATTTGATTTGTGGCTTAGCGCCCCCAGATGACTTGGTAGACTTGGTGGTTGTGGTGGATGCAGATGATGTGGTGGAGGCTGAGTGTGCGTGTACTGGTTGTAGCTGAGGTGATGATTGAACGACAGGCTCCGTTTGTGTTGTGACATCGATGTGGCCGCCGCCGCCGCCGCCGCCGTACTCGCTCCCGCCAACTGTTGCTGGCTGTTGCTGTTGCCGTTGGGCGTCTGATTGCGGCTGCCGGGCGGCAGCAACAGGCTGTGGCTCGATGGCGGAGACATCTGCAATAAAAGCGACACAAATATGCATTCAATAAAGTTGCTTCAAACTGGACTAAAATAATGATATATGGGCGGCTTTAGTTAGTTCTGATGAGAGAGAGAGAGAGTACTTGGCAGCTGACAGCAACAGTAACAGCAGCAACAATTGCAACATCAACATCAACAACAACAACAACAGGCTGCTCTCCTTCGTGCAGCAGCGCAGCGAGCAAAGCTTTCAGCAAGCAAATCAAATCGAATCAGTTTGTTTCTGTTTTTTTTTATATATATATAATTTTTTTTCATTTTTGTTTTGTCTTTTGTGTGTTGCTGTAGCGTTAGATAAATGTTTTGTAATTCGTTTAGCTTTAATTTTCATTTAGTTTTCGTAACTCGAATGCAAATTGAACGCCAGAAATAAGTTAGTGGGCGCAACGTTTGCAGTAGTTGGGTGTTCCATGTGGGTACAAAGCCAGCTATAGTCGACGAACTAGTTCATTTGGAATACAAAATTGTCTAAGAAGTCAAACATTAAAAATTGCTTGTAATTCACTCAATATATGCAACTGTTTATGAACTAGTTCACTATGTAAATTGTTCATTTGAACTAGCTCACGTTCCGATTTATGACAAATATTTGGCTGTTTAGATTTGTAAGAATATAAATTCTTGATAGATTGAAATATTCATTTGAACTAGCTTAAATATATTACTCTATGGATTCATTACGAATTGTTATTGAACATAATTGGATTGAGAAAATATGTTGAAACACCAGTTCTTTGAGTTGGAACTAGTCTAAAATTCCTGGTTAAATCTTTCTGGAACTAGTCTAAAATTCCGGTTTTAAAATTTTTTGGAACTAGTCTAAATTTCCTGCTTAAAACCTTTTTGGAACTAGAACCAAATTTTCTAGTTTATAAACTACAATAAGAAAATGCTTAAAATAAAAAAAAAAATATTTAACTGGTTCAAAATGCACCTCAATTGTTACTTTAACTAGGGATATCTAAGCTAAGAACTCTATGGCGAACCAGCTACAATTGGATTGATTTAATTTCGGAACAAGACATTGCATATGTTATTTTGGTTCCCTTGTAATCTAGTTCAAGCAAAATTCAATGCCAGCAAAAAACCTTTTCTTTCTGAACTAGTTCGAAAAAAAAACCGAATTGAAGTAAGCTTGAATTAGTTCCAATTACAAAGAGTAACAGATCATCTGCACTCTGCGTAATTACAGGAGGTTAGTCAAAGGCATGTTTTTGGATGACGGAATGTTTCGACTTGAGTGGAAAGCAGATTCGTTCAAATGAATTGAAATGATTTGAGAATTTTGGACGTGCTGCATTTGCCAAATTTGAATTAGAAAAAGATGATGTGGAGGAACGTGTGAGCAAAACGAATTTACAAAACAATCAAAACGGAACATGTCGTGCACGGAAACAAACGTGCGCCATGCCGCATGCCACCTGGATGTGATCCATCCGGGCGACCTGGCGACCTGGCGTCTCACATCGGTTTGCTTGCCTTCTTCGGTTGCTAAAGCTACGCGTGCCGCACAAATGGGGCAATCGAGTGACGTGGAATACGATGGCCGTGCGGCAAAAGCATCCCGCCGCGCCGCCTGACTGAGATCCATATCCTCCTCGCTGCACACCGGACAATTCGAGCAGGTCGAGGCTGTGGTTGTGGTTGTGTTTGTAGTGCCCGTGCTGGCCGCATAATCGCCGCAATTGTGGCACATGGAACAGTATATGGCGCCCTCGCTGAAACCGCTGGCGCCCAGCGAGCAATAGCAGCTGGAGCATATGGAGCCGGTTGAGCAATTGGAATCCTTGCTGCCGCTGGCCAACCCCGATGGCAGTCGCTTGTTGTACGCGCTGGCTATGCCACGCAGCACCTCCGGCGGCAGGCGTTCCTTCTTCCACCAGTGCGCATACATCCCAGAGCGAAAGGTGGGACGTGGCTCCAGATGGAGCTGATCTGCGGAGCAGCTGCCGCTGAATTGTAGCCCATTTGTTGCGGTCGTGGCATCATCCATGGAATTGGAGCTGGCCAGAAAAATACTTTTTGTATTGATTTGGATTTGTGTGGGCGCTATTTGATTGCTGGGTGTGGCAAGTAGCTCCGGTTGTGGCTGTGACTGTTCCTGTGGCAGTGACTCCTCCTCCTCCTCCGCCACCTGCTGCTCCTGCTCCTGTGTTTGTTCGGGCGTTAGAAACTTTTCGCGAAACATGCCGCAGACATCAAAACGCCGCTCCGGCTCCACATGATCCAGCACATCGACGCCACAGCACTCGGCGCTGGGTGGATCCGGTGAAGCTATGGTACAGCTGCCGGCCATGCCACTATCACTGGAACGCGGACTGGGACACTGCGAGCTCTCGCAACAGCGGCACTTGCATGGGCCGTGCAGCGCCGGCTGCGGCTGCTGCTGCCCCCGTCCAGCTGGTGGAGGAGGCCGTGGCGCAGGCGCAGCACTTGGATCCATCTGCAAATATTGATAGCTGATGCAGCGTCTAATGGAATCTCGTTTCGAATCCCGCTGTCTGCCACCACTCGCATCTATGCACAGCTCGTTGCTGGAGCTGCTGCGCGCGGCGGGCTCATCGCGTGTATTGCCCGTGCTGGGGCTGTCACTTTTGTGGGATGCACGCTGCCGCTGCTGCTGGTGCTGCTGCTGCTGCTCCGTGCTGGCCGCCACGGCCTGATCGTAGTTATAGAGTAACTCCGCCTGCAGCTGATCGGGCGCATTGAGACAGGCAGCTGGCAAGTCCATGGTGCTGGAGTGCACACACTCGTCCTCCGTCAGCTCGTCGAGCAGCTGGGCATCGACGCTTTGATTCTGCTGCTGCTCCTGGCGTTCACGCCAGCTGGGCACATAGACTTCGGTGTCGGTGCAGCGATTGAAACGATTGCCAACAAATATGCTCGGCATGCTGTGCCGTTCGGTGGGTGAGCCGGGCAGCAGCTGTGCGGCGGCGGCGGCGGCGGCAGGTGGACGCTTCACCAGCTGCGTCTGTCTGAGATCATCGTGAATGCTGGCCAAATTCTCGCAGGCCGTAAACGCGCCGCCGAGCCGTGCGCCATACAAAGAGCTCGCATCGGAGCTTTGCTGCTGCAGCGTGGAAGGTTGCGACTGCAACTCCAATCGCTGCTCCTCTTCCAGCTCCCCCTCCAGCTCCTCCTCGAGGCAGTTGGTTATACTGGAGCCACCCAAATTAATCGTAGCCGTCGAGGTATGCACACTGGAATTGCGCTCCGTGGATTTGCGTGCCAGCGCACGCAACGCCTTGGAACCGATGACGAGCGACTCCTTTTTGAGCTCGTGCTGCACGAGCAGCTCATCCGCATCCAGCGAATCCAGCTTGATTAGATTTATGGAGCTGCTGTGACGCTGCTTGCCATGATCCACAAAAGTGCCCGTGGAATTGCACGTAGATGCGACGGGCCGGTTCTGATAGAAGCGCACATACTCAAACGGATCCGAATTGCAGCTACGCAAATATTCATCGTCGTACTCATCGTCATAGCTCTCCGAATCCGTGGGCAGCTCGAAGGCATCCTGACGCTCCAGTTCCGATTCCTGCACATTGGCATTGATATCCTTCAGCAGCTTAGCGGTGGCCTTGTGGCAGCGCTTCTTCCGCAACGCAATCCGCTTGAGATCTATGCTCTGACGCGCCTGCGGATACAGCAGCATCTTCACAATGGCGCTCCTCAGCCGACCGGCGCGCACCAGCCGGGCAAAATGCGCACTCAGATTGGCATAAGGCGCTGTCGGTGGATAATTACTGGGCGGCAGTGTCAGAAGCGGACGCTGCTGCAGCGGCTGACTGTAGTAGGCGCACAGCGAGAAACGGGTGCAATAGCCGCGCGCGTCCAGATGCTGACTGAGCTGCTCAGTTGCCAAGGTTGACAAAGATGTGGAACAGTAATGAAAGCTTCTACAATTTCTATATATATTCTAAATTAAGGCTCGTTTGCACAGGCTCTTGGCAAAGTTCTTGGCACAGCATACAGTCAAGCCGCTTCCAACGAACTATCCTGGGACATTCCCAGATTTTTTCAAAGAAAACTTATCTTTTCTTTTATATAAAACTTTTTTCTATTAGGTTATTTTTCGACTTTGCCAAACAGTTGTGGCCAGACTAAATGCAGCCAAGTTAAACTACATTGCAAAGTGCCTGTTAAACTTGCCAAGTGGATGAGAAAACGGCCCTTAAGCTCAGCACTTACATGCGACGCATTCAGCTGCTGACCGCCCAGCGAGGAGTTGCTCAAATTACTCAGCTGACGCTTAATGCCCATGGGCAGACTGGGATTGTTGGCATTCAGTAGCTCCACCCACTTGTTGGCCTCGTTGGGGCCCTGGCAGACGGCCACAATGCGATCGATAAGCGGACTGCTAATCTCAAAGGCATGCTTTATGGCATCCGTATCCTCCAGGCGATTCACAATGATGCCCGTCAACGGTAATTTACCCTATACAAGAAATGATTTTATAATTATATTCAATTGGCACTCTATGCTTCCCAGGCTCACCTCATAGATAAAGGCGCTCATGCGCTGGCTAACGCTCAGTATAAGCAGCGTCTGGGGAAATAGCACAAAATAGCGATCGCGATGATCTGGGCCCACAGCCACGCTGCCCATGTGTATGATATCGCCCAGTGTGCTCAGCTCCTGACCCTGCCAGTTACGCACCGGGCCCGTGAGCACCTGCAGCTCCAGCTCCTTTTGGCGTCGCGTCGCCGAACATGTGGCCGCAATGTCCTTGTAAACGGCCACGCTGCGCTGAGTATCACCGCGATCCGGATGACTGCTCTCCATGTGACGCTCCAGCTCTTGCAGCATGGCCGAGTACTTGTCTAGGCGACGAAACGGCTTGGACAGGCCAGTAGTAAGCACTAACAGACCCGGCGTCGCAGCGCCCTGACGCTCCATATACTTCTCCAGCTCGTCCCTGTTAACGGAATGGAAAGTGAGTAAAGTGGAAGTTGAATAAGAGCCCCGCCTCATTGATTCATTAACAAGAAACTAGAATTCGAATAAACGAAGTTCGATCTGCTGAAGGCTGCAACATGTTCGATCTGGTTGAGTTCGACCGAACTTTCTGTCGAGTCGAACAAGTTTGAGCCTTGACTCGCTCGATCGAAATAATCGTTTGACTCAATGCAAGGCTTTATTTTATATCTCTCTTTTGAAACCATACTCACTTGTACTTGTCCAGTATGACTATGGCCTTGGGGTGTGCGGCACAGTAGGCCTGGTGGACTTTTTTCATGAGCGGCGCACTGGTTAGAAATAGTTTACCCACACGATCGTTGCACTCCTCAATCTGTGTGAGCAGCTCTTCGTGGGTGTGCACCACCTCCACAAAGTTGCACATCAACTGCGCGTACTCATCCTGGCTGAGTCTGTTGGAGAAGTGAGTGAAGAGGATTAGCAATCAGTTTAGTTTTCGGCTTATTTTATACTACTCACATTTGCGTCTGCTGCATGGGCTCCAGGAAATTCTCGAGCAGTCCCTGCAGCTCAGCCACATGGGCACGCTCCGAGTCGAGCAGATCTTTGAGCACCACAGATCGGTATTCTTGTATCTCTTCGGGCGGTCGTATGGTCTCGGCCAGCGGCAATTGGGCCTTGTACTCGTTCACATAGTTGCTGGGAAACCAGCCAGTCTTATCGTTCAGTGTGCCCTCCCACCAGCCGCCATCCTCGCGTTGTGTCACCGTAATCAGGTCGCCCTTCTTGAAGCACAGCTCATCATTGTTGCTGCCCATAAACGAGTATTCGGCGCGCACAATCAACGGTTGCTCCATTTTGTGGTTGCAGTGCTGCCGGCTCCGTTCAAAATCCTGCTCTAATTTCCTTCAGCTGTAACAAATGAAATGAAGATAAATAAGTATTATGGCGTTTATTTAAAAGAAGTTGAAAATTGATTTTCAATTGAAACCAATTTGGGCATCAAATATTATTTGAGTAAAAATATGAGAAGTTCTCTTCGGATCACATTTTGTGCTGTATAAGTTCACAGTTCATGTTTGTTGAACTTGAAAAATCAGCGTTTGCACAACATGAAATAGTTCAATGAAATTTTCTAAAGAGCCGTCATATATCTATCTATCAATTAGCTATACTATATATATGTCTGAGGAATTGCGCTCTTTTATGGCACCCACGCGAATGCGTTCTTCATTTCAATTCATTTTTAGCGCTTGCCATCTCATTATTATGGCCAAAAGCCATTTTCGGAAAAACATCTGTTCGCTCGCAAAAAATAAAAAAAAAATAAATAAAGAAGAAAAACATTCTTGACATTTTATTTTATAAACTGAAAGACTCGTGAAATGGTTGGGAACGATCTTTAGAAATTGTGATTACGAAATGTCGAATCTGTTTGCCCAAAGGCAATAAAGAATTGAATGAAATATTGTTTGCTTTAAAAGCGGTATATAAATCATAAGCAACAACAGCAACAGATTGACCATGTCAGGGGTTTCAAAACAAATTTACGAGCGCACTTTTTACGATATGTTCGAAAATTAACTCAAGCGTTCTGCACAAGATCCTAAAACTTAATAGCCCAAAAAAAAAAGACAAAAATCAGTTTTAGGACATAAAAATACAATATGTTGCATATAAAAACGATTGTGTGTGGATGCCTTATTTCGATTGTAAGCTAATATGTTGTGATTACAACAAATCCATTTTATATACTGCGTGACTCTGGGGAGCTATAAAAATGATCCTAATATTCTTGTTCTTCTGCTCAAATGCAGTTTATTTTTTCTCTCTTTTGTTTTATTTCTGGAATATTTTCGGGTGCAAAGTTACTTCGATTAGATAAGAAGCAAGTGAACAGATTAGGAACATGATTAATTATAGTTGGATATATTTTCTTTCTTATTGTTTTCATTGTGACTAATGGCCTGTCAATAGATATATTAATCTACCTATAAGATCTATTAATCATTTATTTAAGATCTAATAATTTTCTCATAAGACGAAATAATCTCCTCAAGAGATCTATTAATCTACCCATGAGATCTACTGATCTACATCAGTAGAACAAATTATTTGTCTATAAGATCAGTTGATCTACCTTATAAGATCGATTGATCTATCTTTAAGATCTGTAGATGAGATCAATGGATTTTCCTATGAACGATTTCCTGGGTCAGTTGATGATCTACATATTTGTAATTATAAGATTTATTGATCTATCCATAAGATCAATTGATCTATCCAAATGATCAATTGTTCTTCCTGTATAGATCAGTTGATCTTCCTATAATAGCTATTGATATATTTATAAGGTCTATTGAAATCTATCTATATCATCAATTGATTTTCCTATATAGATCATTTCATCTTCCTTTATAGATCACTTGATATGCCTTTTGAGATCTGTTGATTTATTCATTTTTGATCTACTTCTAAGTTCTCTTGATCTAGGTTGAAAGTTCTTATTTGTTTTCCCCTGTTGGAGGCTATTTTTCTTGTATTTGCTAACAATATGTTTCTTTTAATCAGATTGCAGGAAACTTGGAGAAGAATCGTCTTCAAAAAGAATTCTTAAATTTGTCGCCAGATTAATCTGCATTTTCTAGAAATTCTTATTAATATATAAACAATCTTTATGAAAATGTGTGGGAGCAACAGGTTCTCTTTAGTTTTTTTTGAGCCAATTTTATGTGGATGTCAAACAATTGCGAATCGCTAAGAAATTTTGTAGTACATTTTTTATTATGTTTATTCCAGATTAATCAAATATTGTTTTGTTTTTGCTTCATATGAATAAGCGCAGAAATATGAAAGAAAAACATGTTTTCATATAATTTTCCTGTATTTTGGCCAAAATGTGGTACGCATCCAAAAATAACAGCGCGACGAAAAATATAAATCTCGATGTGCCGACTTCCCATATGCCAATGGAAATCAGGCGATATCTGGTATATATATATACATATATATATATATATATATAAAACAGAAGTATGTGGGCCCAGACACTTGCCAAAAAAAGCACACACAATTTGTTCCATTACAGGTATTAACGAGAGTGTCTCACAATATGTTGAATTGGCTTTGGGGCTTATATGACAGCTGATTATGGCCAAGAGAATATAATTTCTCAGACAAGGTCACATTTATAAAAAAAAAACAAACATTTTAATTTTGTTGTTTTTTACACACACACATTAATATGCACTTGGCTCTTCCTCTTTTGCGCCTGTTCAACCATCAATTGCACGAATTTTCCGCCGCTTTTCACATTTGGCTGCACCGCACGCGTTCATCGCTTCCACAAAACTGCGACAGCGGCGATTGGCGACAGCCACGGCCCACAAAACGGTCAAAATGGCAACCCGAACATTTTCACGGCTTTGCACTGTCGCCAGTGTTGCCAGCTTTGCATTATTTTCCCACCAAAACTAGCTTTTTTCTAAACTGAATTTGCGGTAGATATTTAAAATAAGCGGAAAGCAAAAAATTCAATTCTTTTTTAATACTTTCGAGTGTTAAAATAAATCAATACTTATCTAAACAATTTCTAGACGAATGACACGAGTCTGACATCCCTAAGCTGTAAAAGATTCCAGCGTTTGTCAACACTGTTGTTAAATTTTTCACGCATTACTTTAACTTTGCCCTGATACCTGATGTATTGAAGTTTATAAAGTTATAAAATGTTATCAAAGACATTTCGAGTTGTACTCAAGCCTTGCTATACATAATTTTATTAAAAAATCGAATTTTAGAGCTTTTGTTATAGCTTGCTTCAAAAATATTTCAAATATTCACCAGCCAAATACAAATCAATAAAACATTCTAAAATGTATTTTATATAATTTATATTTTAATAAAATAGAAATTTAAGTCTTTAAAATCTTTCCTTTCACCTAGAACTAGATTTTACCGCTGCTCAAAATTAGCCAACACTGGCGCTGTCACAAAGTATGTGCTGTGCTCTCTCTCTCTCTCTCTCTGGCACTCTTTTAATGATCGCATAGCCCCCTGCTAAATACTTAACACACTCGCATATATCTACTATATAGTCTATATGGCCGGATACAGCGCATATTTTCATGAAAAACACACACATGACAAAACGAGGCAATCAAAATCAGAAGCCGAATCGGAATCGGAATCAGCATCGTGTATGGGGAATGCGAAACAACAGCACGCGCAGGTTGGTCTATTATATCAGAGGATAGGCTACAGGGGGTGAAGGTAGCGAAGCGGGGGCAGTTTGTGTGTGCTTGAGCATTTTCCTTTTCATTGAGAAATATTAACATGGTGTTTTTCTTTTGTTTTGAGAAAATCCATAAAAATGTTTTAGTTAAATCGTCAAAAAGATGGCAAAAAACAGTTGGCATCAGAGAAGCTTGCTGTTTGGCTGAGAAAATGCGTCATATTTGTGGGAACTTGAATATGACAAAATGTGTGGAAATATTTGGGGAAAATTTTGTGTATATTTAACGGAAATTCACCTGTCCCAATCAGTTTGTGTATGTTTATGCATGATTCGCAATTCGTATTCCAAAGTGAGATCAGTGAGCAACAGGTTTTTGGCATAGAAAGCAATAAAAGATTGCTGCGAACGGTTTTATGGAATAAGATACATATTTGCAAAAGAGATAAGCATTTGCCATAGAGATAAGAAATTAAATTAAACAGCTGGGAATAAATCATATTCGCTAAAAACTCGGATTAAAATATGCCATACTCGAAGCTGGGAAAAGTATTCAAGAAGAGTTTAATGGAACGTCTTTTGTCTTTCCTTAAAACTCTTGTCATAAAGTCAACGCGTAAGCCTAATCAAAGTGAGCTTAAAGCTCTTCTTCTTGAATCCACCCAAAAGTGTGGAAAATGCGTGGAAAATTAAAATCCGAAAGAAAACACAAAATTTAAAGGTGATTCCTAGGCCATAACATTTAATCAAATATATTTTGAAAGATATATTTATATCTTCTTCCTCCTCTCATTCTCTTCGACTTCAAGCACAATAAATTAGTGCTTAGCGTAACCCTGAAATATCATAATGTCTATTGGCTGGGGAAAACAATCATCAACAAAACATAAATTTCCGTAGGTAGACTATATTGCAGCTCATCAATGTGCATGGCCGCCAACGACAGTCAAAATGATGCAAGCAGAGGTCATGCCCGAGCACACAAAGAGTCGCGGTCGCAGCTGCGGCCGTCGTCGCAGTCGCAGTCGCGGTCGCAGTCGACGCCGCCGCATGCCAAACAAAATTTTAATTAATTCATTAAACTTGCACATGGCGCCGACGGAGATGGCAACAGCAGCCACAACAACAACAGTTGGAGGAGGCGTCATTCAGTGCCACCAAAGCGGCAAGAAGTGCATCCACACACTCACACACACGCACGCACTCACACACATAAGCTACGGGAGTGCAGATTGATGTGTGTATGCCCTGTAAACTTTGAAAAGTGTATCCAAACCGTTGGCAACACTTAAAAGGAGCATAAAGTTAGTATAGATAGATAATAACTAAAAAAAATAAGTATCGCTTTTTTATCTTCCCATCGATAATTTGGCGATAGCACGGCCATGTTAGTAGACGAAAGCCAATAGCTAAAAAAATAAAATTGATATCGCTTTTTTATCTTCCTAGCGATAATTTGCCGATATTACTGCATTTAAAGCTAAATTCCCCATATACTTGATCTACATACTCTATCTTTAGGCTATCGTTGTAAGATAGCCAAAAGCTAAAAAAAAATTGATATCGCTTTTGTATCTTCCTAGCGATAATTTGGCGATAGCACGGAAATTAATGCTAAACAACCCATATACTTGATATACATACGCTACCTTTTGGCAATGTTATTTTACAATAACCATAGCTAAAACAAAAAGAGTATCGCTCTTTTATCTTCCTAGCGATAATATGGCGATAGCACTGAAATTTAAGCTAAACAACCCATATACTTGATCTACATACTCTATCGTTGGGCAATATTAGTATAGAATAGGCAAGAGCTAAAAAAATGGTATCGCTTTGTTATCTACCTAGCGATCATTTGGCGACAGCACTGCAATTAAAACAAAATTCGCCATAGCCTTGATATAAACGTTAAGGTTTTAAAGCCAACTTTGTCTGATACATTCTTCAGCATTCTAGAGTATCTTGCAGTCGATAACAACCAACTGCAATGTTACTTGTTTCGAATATAAACATTTTGACTATCGTAAACGTATCTGCTTAGCGATACTTATTCGACGTTGGCATCACATGTTTACATTATGCGAAACAATATTTTTGCAGGGTATAGAGAGCTCAGAAAACGAAAAATAACAAAGAGCAACAATCTGAACGACAGATCGTGCTGTTATTATGGCAAATAATTATAATTATGGGGATGATGATACTGAAACAGCTTCCGGAAGTGCGCAATTCGATGAGGGAAATTCACATGGCACTCTTTTTCCTTTCTGCTTACGGTTCGACATTTTGGGCGACAGAACATGAAAACCCCAAGAAAATGTAAACAAAAAACCAAAAATAATCTTTGGGTTAGGTGCGAAAGAATTGGCAATTGAAACAAGCACCAAACTATACAATCTATGTAACATTTGTACACAAGAATAAACAAATCACAGCACAAAGTCAAAGAAAATGCAAGGAAAACACACAGAAGAGAAGAAAAAACAAGTAAGAGGTTCTAGTCGGGAGCTCCCGACTAGGGGATACCCTGAACCCTCTTCTTCCAACATCAAATGCATATACATATATTCTATTTTAGAAGCTATTTGTCAAGTTTGGTGACTCTAGCTCTTATTATTTACCAAAATTGCCCAAAAACAGGATATCGATATCGATTTATATCGGTTGCTTGGAAACGGAGTAAGTTATCGATTATCGGAAACAAACTCGATCTGCGCGGGCACTAGGAGCACCTACATCTAAAATTTCTCTAGCTCTTATAAGTTCTGAGATCCTTGCGTTCATACATACGGACGGACGAATGGACGGACGGACGGAAGGACATGGCTAGATCGACTCGGCTATTGATGCTGATCAAGAATATATATACTTTATGGGTTCGGAGATGCTTCCTTCTGCCTGTTACATACATTTGGATTCTGCACAAATACAATATACCCTTATACCCATTTTTAATGTGTTCAGGGTATAAAACACACAAAAACCAAACGAATGCAGTTCGACAGCCAGTAAAATCTTGTCACGGCTGGTTCTGCTGAGTTTTAGGTTTTGGGGCACTTGAGATTGCATTTCAGTATAGAGAATTATGGACATAATATAATTTGATTGCATCTCTATTTATATGCAAACTACAGAGACAGAGACAGACTTCCAATTGGACGCCCCCCATTTGTCGAGTTTCAAGTGGGCTGCGGGAAGTTCATGTTATTCCTCACATCAATGTTCTTTATTTACTCGTTCTTCTTCTTGTTCTGGTGTGGGCGGGCAGTTCATAATTTGTTCAAAACGAAATATCGAATTGCTAACCGAATGTGGCATATTTTGTATCGCATCGACACAAAAACGAGGTCAACAGCAAAACAGCGAAGAAAAAACAAGAGTGTCTTAATTGGGTATGCCCGACTAGGCGATACCCTGAACCCAACGCCAACATCTACAAATATTCCAGCTTCCTTCTATGCAGGCATTACGTTCTTAATTAACTTCGGTATTTATAGTCCGATCTTTATGAAAATTTTTTGTGTTTACTCCACAATTTTGGGTCTTATAAATTTCAATAAATTTGGATGAAAATAGCAAAAGATATTCACAAAAATAAATACAATCTTCAAATTACAAGTTTCTAGATTTTTGTAGTTCCGACTCAGCTCTTAATCCACATCAAAGATATTTACTTATAACTGAATACGTCTTCCTCCAAAGCGTTACATACTGCATGACATAATTATCATGCCCTCTCTTTATACTTTATCAGGGGTGAAAATAATATTTGCTTTGCATTCAGAAAACTGAAAAACCGAAGGCACATAAGTTCTGAATGTTGTCTTGCTCAGTTTTTGATTGGGAGGGAAATATTCATGAAACGATTTCATTAATGCACACAAAAATAACAATAATAATGCGATGGAAACTGAGTTGGAATGCCGCAGACAGTGCATTTCATTTATGAAACAGTTCCAAATGCTCTGCAAACAGTTGAAATGTTTTGACACGACGAGAAAAATATATATTAATATATGGAAAAGGGAGAGTCAATGACATATTTGGGATGAAATCATAAAATATATCCAGTATTTACGTCAAGCATAATCCAGAAAATATAATATAATTGAATATATATTTTTAAAGCTTTTTTATTTAAATTATATTTATTTTTCTTTAAGAGAAATAACTCTGAAGACATTTTTAAAAAGTCAACAATAAGCTAATGAGACAAGTCGGGCGTAAATATCTGTAATGCTAACTAATATTGTCCGGCATTGCGCGTCAAAGTGCTTTTCATGAAACCTAAAATAAATTATTTCCAAATTTGTCGAAATCCATCAAAAATGTATTTCTTAACTTTGGTATGAAGAGCTTTTACACCAATTTGAAGTCGATCAGTTCTTGCCCCATCTTTCACCGACTGGCGGGAGTTGTCGGAAAGGTGTGAAACTGGAATTCACTTGCGTCACTAAAAAACTAGCTAACTGCTGTACAAAATAATTTGGGATATGCGTCAATCAAACTTAATCAGTTAGATATAATAGATACTGATATTGATTTTCGACTAAATTTTATTATAACTCTTTTTCCCTGAGCTCGAGTAGAGGCTATGAAATTTAATTACTATTACAGTTCAACTTTACTCTCTAAAATAATATATGGATTTCTATCTAAACTCGAACTGTTCTATGCACAACTTAAAGCTCTCACTTTAAGCTTTTCCAAACGTTAGGAAAAGCAGAAAACAGACGTACCATCTTTTATGTGCTCCGGACTTTATGCTCATTGCAAATCCTTAGTCCCCAGGTGAATAACATAAACTGACGAAATTATTTTCTGCCCTTTCTTATTTTTTTTTGTAGACGTGCACATTTTCTGTTTTTTTTTGGCAACAGTTCAAATTTGTTTGCTGGGGACCTGTGAGTGGGGTCGTGTCAAGTGCGACTCCTAGAGGACTCCTTTGTGGTGTCATTTGCCCAGCACAAACAAACAACGTCGAGGACGAGGCATTGCCACTTGAAGACGGGCTGACTGCCTGCCAGCTATTGACCCTATGGATTATGTACAGCATAAGTGGCGGGCACTTCAACCTTTTGCGGAGTGCAACAACTTCAGCTTGGCAATAAATAACATTTGCTAGAAAAAGCCGAGCAAGAAATGTGTTGAAAATGTGCCCTGCTTGCTGCTGCTGCTGCTTCTTCTTCTTCTGGCAGAGCTGCAGTCGCGCAGTGCAGACAATGCAGCGCCAAGCAGCAGCAGCAGCAGACACCCAGTAGGAAATTCTATGATATTGACAGCATGGGTTTTTACATGCCGTGTTTTTTTTTATACTGACATTGTCAAAAGTCTCATGGACATCCAGGACTTTTCTGATGACCTGCCATGACAGTTGTCTTTTAAGATACGATACATGTAATGCTTTTAAAAGAAATCCTTAAGTGAAATATTACTATGGTTGACATGTTATCTTGTCCACCTGGGCTTTGTCATAGAGATGCGCTTTGGCTGTATGAGTGCGTGTGTGTGTGTGTAGCTTGTGTGACGCATCCAATTGTGGAGAATGGGCGATGCCACTGAACTTTGCCTATGCAATAGTTAAGCGTTGCCACCTATGAGTCAGACTGCAGCACGCCTAGATCTATGCAACTCTGTACGGAAGCTCAGCTTCTGCTTAAATTCTATGTTATGCTGTTGTTCATCTTACCTTTAACTTTGTTACGTTTTAACAAACATTTGTTGCGCTTCTGCTGCTTGTCGTCGTTCGTTGTGTGTAATCGTTGTTGTTGTTGTTGTTGTTTCGTTTGTCGTTTTTGCACGCACAAAATAGACGGATGAGTAATGAGGCGAAGCCCCCTTTTGGCTGCTGCTCCCCGCACAATTTTTTTTTTTTTTTGCTTTTTACTTTTATCTAGCGCGGCTGCTGTCGCCGCCGGAGCGCATTTGCTTAGGCACGCGCATTAATATGACTAAAACACGCGCTTTCACTCAATATACATATGTAAATACATACAAATATATCTGTATATATATATATATAACACAGTGCCTTTTTCGTTTGGCAAGAGAATTTCTATTTCTGGGTCTGAACAGCGCCGCAGACACTAGAAAAACACACACGGCCACACTATACCGTACCAAATGTCGCGTAAATACTGTTGCTGCTGCCGATGCTGAATAGACGTTCTGCTTTTCGTGTTGCGATAACAATTTGTTTAGTTTTATAGCTGCATTTGTTGTTCAATGCCACTTTTAATTTGATAAAACTAAAATGTGCAATAATTTTCGACAGCAGCGACTAAACATAAATAAACAGCAGTGTGACCGCACGCGGCAATTACTAAAATACCTAAGTACTCGAATACAAAATACCAAAATTATATCGAAAAACTGTTACGATATATCGACAGAAAAAATTTAAGATGACAACAGTACTAAGTTGCTACTCTGACAATATTCGTTAAATAAATGCTGAACATGGCAAGCAACACGTTTCAAATTTAAGATAAGTTATTTATATATTTGGATATTAGTTTCCGTGTAACCTAGTTTAAGTAATTATTTTGTAAAATATCGCGAACTAATCGATTACTTTACAGTGCTGCAAAACGTCGCTATCGTTTCCAGTGACAGTTTCAATCGCAGCTAAGTTTGCTCACTTCTTTCTTTCCAAAACTCTGAAGATGGTGAGTGGATGTTGCTATGAGTTGTGCATTTCAAAATTGATTTAAACCAATATAGAAAATGCATAAACAAGTGCAAATGTGTAAATCTGAGCGGTAACTGCGTGGCATGCAATACAGTAAATTGTGGCATGCTTGAAATAAGCAAAAGTGAGCAAACCGACAAAAAAGCGACGACGGCGTGCAAACATAACCTCTGCCATGTGTTTAACCTGATAGCCACCGTCTGCAGTTGCCGCTGTCCATGCACGTGCAATTATATCCAATATTTATAATTGTTTTTATCTCTGTTTAACTATTTTAGTCGAATATCAAGAGGAAGAAGACCAGGAAGCTGCGTGGTCACGTCAGCCACGGTCATGGCCGTATTGGCAAGCACCGCAAGCATCCGGGAGGTCGCGGTAATGCTGGTGGCATGCACCATCACCGCATCAATTTTGATAAATACCATCCTGGTTATTTCGGCAAGGTCGGCATGAGGAACTTCCATTTGCGCCGCCAGCACAAGTTCAGGCCCGAAATCAATTTGGACAAACTGTGGTCTCTGGTCGGACCTGAGAAGTTCGCCGAACTGGAGAAGGAGAAGAGCACAAAGGCGCCAGTTATCGATCTGGTTCAATTTGTAAGTTTTATTCCATATGCTGGAATAGAGAAACAATTCGCGCTTGGATTTTTGTTTGACATGAAGAGACACCGAAGGCGATGGGCGGACTGAATGCGACCGTACAATTGCTCTCCTCGTGTTGCGAAAAGCCTTTCAGATCAAAACAAAAACCACACCTGGATTACAAATATTTAGCGCCAAACTTTGAATATCAGTTAATAACGTGTTTCCCTTTCCCACTTTCTTCCTCCAGGGCTACTACAAGCTGTTGGGACGCGGCCATTTGCCCGCTCGCCCCGTCATCGTTAAGGCCAAGTACTTCTCCAAGAAGGCTGAGGACAAGATCAAGAAGGCCGGCGGTGTCTGCCTGCTGAGCGCCTAAGTTTAAGGTGCGTCCCAAGCTCTTGCTAATATTTACATTCTGTGCTTAATATATTTTTGCTCTGCTTGCAGATATTCCTCTTCTAATTGCAACTGAACGTAATACATTCGACCATCAAAAATGTATTTGTTTTTTAATAAATTTAAAAGAAAAAAACAATTTATTGTGTATTCATATTTCTGCTGTGCTCTTTGTTGTTGTTGCACCTTGTGACGTCGGGGGTGATTTATTGCATCGACCCAATGCCTGTGGGAAACCTCACGTGTGCATGCGGGCATATATTATATAGAAATATACACGTTTCTAATTAAGCGTCAACATTTATGAGAATCGTATAAATATATGATGTATATATATGTTATCGCTTACATTTAAACATAATTTGAATGCGTCAATATTTGCGGTTTATTGTGGCAACAAGTGTGAGTTTTTTATGTAAAGCACCGACCTTGGCATACCCTGTAAAAAAGGTGTTCTAATATTTTAATAGTCAAATCTGACATGTTTAATTTTTGCAAATATTAGAAACGAACATCTTCCAAATATTAAAATTAGAAATAAAGAAATCGCACACAAATTATTTCACCAGTTACACTTTTAAGAAAATATTCAGTTTGTTTTGAAATAAATACAGTATTAAATTTTTTTATTAAAAATAAATTATAATTATTTGATTTATAGAACATACGCCCTTTTTAACGATTTTTGCACGCTACAGGGTATGTGCATGGAAATTTTCTAACTTTGCTATTTGGCGAAAAGTCTGGCAACCTTGTCGCTATAACGAACGGCAAGTCTCGCAGTTGCAGCCAGATATTCGCATTGCCTGCTGCTGAACGGTTGTGTCGAGCGCACTCGAAAAAGAAGAAGCATTACGTGTAGGTCAAGGTAGCACTTTATCTGTTACATTTCCGGCACCTGTGTGGGGGAGGGGGGGGGAGCGTCCTTGAGTGAAGGACGGCGCAATTAAAAGTGAACATTAAAACGAGTTGTACAAAAAAAAAACAAAACATAGCCATTGTGAATGGGGTGGGGGGAAGGGCGAAAAAACAAACGGTGAATCAGTACTGGAAAACAGATTGCGGAAAGTTTTTAATTCATTTCCATGACGTGCGTATTTTTGCAGTAAACATCCCCCCTATTACAGCGTTACATAACGAGCAAAGAAGAAATGGCCCAGAAGGTATTGCGAAATGTGACGCACTGCATCTTCGACATGGATGGCCTGCTGCTGGGTAAGTGTTGGACCTTTATGGGATATATCATAGTTTACACATGCTTCTAACCAGACACTGAGACCCTCTACACGAAGGCCGCCCAATTGGTGCTCGATCCGTATGGCAAGACGTACACGTTCGATGTAAAGCAGCAGATAATGGGTCTGCAGACGCGTCAGGTGGCCGAGTTTATGATTAAATGCTACGACCTACCGTTGACATGGGAAGAGTACGCCAAACAACAGACGGACAATGCACGCGCCCTCATGCGCGATGCCAAATTGATGCCAGGTACTAATTATTGATTCCGTATTCGCACCTATCCTTGCAGACACTGAACGCATTTACGAGGAGATCACCAGGCAAATAGCTGGCACCTTCAATCGCTCCTATCCCGAGGCGGTGCGTTTCAAAGTAATGGGCACCACGGAACAACGATCCGCCGAAATAGCCGTCCAAGAATGCCAATTGCCCATAAGCGTCGCTGATTTTCTCCAGCGCTATCACAAAATGTGCTGCGACCGGCTGCACAAGGTGCCGCTGCTGAAAGGTTAGCACCACCTCCGTTAAGGCCGTATTCGTGTAGAGATCGGAACCAGTATACACATCTATATAACGCTCATGTCGTCCATTTGCCAATTGCCATTGCTTTCGTACTAGATCTCTAAATTGGCTTAGAGTCGGAACTTGCAACGAAGAGCTCCTAGTTGTGGGTTGTCCGAGAGCACCAGTTCTTAAGGAACTTGGCTTTTAATTTGAAAGTTATATCCTTTATTTCTTATAATTAGTGGAAGTAGAGAATATGCTCTATAAAGCGTAAATTCATTTGTGTTCCTAGACTTACAACTAAACGTAATCCTAAACCTAAACCTAGATTTAAAATCATGTCTAGCTCTTATTACCTAGGAGAGTCACGAATGCCACCTTCTGCCTGCCTGCCTGCCTGTCGACATACATTCGCACAAAACCCACTTTCAATGGGCACAGGGCATAGCAATATATGATACTAAAATGTTATCCAAATCCTTTGCAGGTGCTGAGCGGCTGCTACGTCATTTGCACGCAAACAAGGTGCCCTTTGCCTTGGCCACCAGCTCCGGCGCCGAGATGGTCGAGCTGAAGAGCACACATCATCGCGAGCTCTTCGATCTGTTCCATCATCGCGTGTGCGGCTCCTCGGACAGCGAAGTGAAGAATGGCAAGCCGGCGCCAGATATCTTTTTGGTGGCCGCCAGCCGTTTTGGCGATAAGCCCGAGCCGAAAAACTGTCTGGTGTTCGAGGATTCGCCGAATGGCGTCGAGGCGGGCAACAGCGCCGGCATGCAGGTGGTCATGGTGCCCGACGAACGGCTCTCGAAGGAGCGTTGCGCCCATGCCACCCAGGTGTTGCGCTCACTGGAGGACTTTAAGCCCGAACAGTTCGGCCTGCCGCCATTTACCAATTAAATAGTATGTTTGACCAATGTCGCCTATCCGTGTACCTAGCATAATTACTAAGCCTAAATACAGATGTGTGTGTTACTAGCATTCACTCTCTTTAATTTAGCCTACAATTGATGCCATAATACAACTCTGTACTCTTCTGGTCGCTTCATCTGCCAACCGCCTCCAAGTGCTTCTGTATGTCTGGAGCGGATTGGTTTCTCAGCGAGATTGAGACTTCCTTGCCTTTGCCTGAATTGCAATTGGATACAATATGTACTTAAGATACTTGGTTTCACTACTTACCATAGCGTGCCCATAGTCTCGGCTGCACGCCGGCGCATTCTCTTACCAAAAAGGCCAAGTTGGGATTGTTTCTTTTCAGATTGGGATAAAATTTCTCAATATATTCCCTGTCAGAATTTTTGGTTTTTATTAGATTATGTAACTTAGGAGTGAAAGATGCTTTGTAATAAACCTGGCGCCCTTGGAAGCATCACATTTTGGATCTAATATTATGCGCACTTCCTTTAGTTTAGCCGTAAAAGCAGCAAAACTGGCTAAACTTATACGCATCTCAGCGGAATATTGTGATAAGCTGTCAAAAATCAAATATGAACTGTATAGAGAGTTGCCAGATCGTTTTGTTTGCTGTGTTTACATTTTCGATGAAAACTTAAGACTGTGGGGCAGCACTTGTTATCGATAAGCCAAAGGCCGTGCAACTCTGCTGTTTGGCAAATTATTCTAGAATTTGTTTACGCGTGTATTTCATGTCAATTTATTTACAAAACAGCGACAATATGACATCTGTACATTGTCAACTATGGATGGGCAGCGTAAGTAATACATTTCCAACTCTAGAACGTTACAATATACCTTTGTGACATGTATTGCAGCTGGAATCGTACATGACGGAAAACTTCATAATTGCCGCATTCCGCAAAATGGGCGAAGATCCCACAACGGTGCGTCTCATGCGCAACAAATACACTGGTGAGCCTGCTGGCTATTGTTTCGTGAATTTCATATCGGATGATCATGCGCTGGATGCCATGCACAAGCTAAATGGCAAACCCATACCCGGCACAAATCCCATTGTCCGTTTTCGTCTGAACTCCGCCAGCAATTCATATAAATTGCCAGGTAATGAGCGTGAATTTAGCGTCTGGGTGGGCGATCTCAGCTCAGACGTGGATGACTATTCGCTGTACAAGGTCTTCTCCAGCAAATACACATCGATCAAAACGGCCAAGGTAATACTGGACAGTCTGGGCTTCTCCAAGGGCTACGGCTTTGTGCGCTTTGGCATCGAGGATGAGCAAAAGTCGGCCTTATACGACATGAACGGCTATGTTGGCCTGGGTACCAAACCCATTAAGATCTGTAATGCAGTGCCCAAGCCAAAGGCTGAGCTGAGCGCCGCACTAGGAAATGGTGGCAGTAGCTATGGGTACGGCGGCCCCAGCACAACCTCAACGTCCTCGACTAGTGCTGGCGGCGCCGATTACTCGCAATATTACGATCCAACCAGCACCTATTGGCAGGGCTATAATGCCTGGCAGGGCTATTATGAGCAGGGCGCTGCTCCTTCAATTACGGATGCTGCTGCCTACTATCAGCAAGCCATGTCCCAGTCACACTCGAATCCGCAGACTCTCGCTCAGCATGCGGAGGCTTGGAGCGCCCAGCGCAGCGCCCAATATGAGCAGCAGCAGCAACAACAGAGTGCACCGCTTAATAGCGCTGCTGCAGCTGAGGAGGACTACGGTCTGGAGGAGCATAAGTTTGTGCTGGACGTGGAGAAACTTAATCGGGAGACAATTGATTCAGATCGACATCTCTATGATGCTTTAGAAAGCTCTAAATGGCTGCCCATAGAGCAATTGGAGGTGTTTTAGGTTTTAGTTATAATATTAAATATAAAAAATTTTAAATATAAAATTATAAAAAACTGCATCTGTGTTGCCAAGTTTTTGTAAAAAAAAAAAATAGGGCTAACTTTTTTTTTTTCATATTGCCGCAAGCGCATTTTAAATAGCCAGATTTGGCGAGAAAAAGCAGAAGCTGGCAACACTGTCAAAAATTTATCTGCAAGCAATGGCCAACATACGTTCAATAGAGATGTGTTTATATCGATTCTCTGGCAAACAATATTGATATCGATAGTGGTCCAGCTCTATTACGTTGCACGATTTTTCTTACATTTTGCGAGAAAAATCACAAATTTATAATTAAATGGCGCCATTTAAACGGGTACGCCAACCAAAAATAACAACACAGGCGTTGCTTGATTTCGATTTGGGCGAAAGTTCATCGGACAGCGATTTTCTGCCCGACATTGACAACTGTTCGGATGGATCAAAGGACGAAAGCGACGGCGACGGCGACAGCAGCGACGCCAGCAGCAGCAGCAGCGACAGCAGCGATAGCGATGCAAATGCAAATTCCGGCGATGAAAGCGAAGATTCGACGCTGCAGCTGCGTCAGCTGCTAGCTGAGAATAATGCACAGCAGGAGGCCGCCGCAGCAGTAGTTGCCGCCGCACCCGTTGCCCCCGCCCCACGTGTGAATGGTTTCAACATCGAGCCGGTAGCGCCGCCAAAGCGGATGTGCTGCGTGTGCCTGGGCGAGCGCAGCGACGATGTGAACGAGATTGTCGAATGCGATGCCTGTGGCGTCTCCGTGCACGAGGGCTGCTACGGTGTCAGCGACAATGTTAGCATCTCCAGTACAAACTCTACCTGCTCCACGGAGCCCTGGTTCTGTGAGGCATGCCGTGCGGGTGTCTCGGAGCCGGACTGTGAGCTCTGCCCGAACAAGGGCGGCATTTACAAGGAGACAGATGTGGGCAAATGGGTGCACCTGATATGCGCACTGTATGTGCCGGGCGTGGCATTTGGCGAGGTGGAACAGCTCAGCTCGGTGACGCTCTTCGAGATGCAGTACAGCAAATGGGGCGCCAAGCTGTGCTCCCTGTGCGACAATGCGCTCTTTGCGCGAACGGGTGTCTGCATTGGCTGCGATGCGGGCATGTGCAAGACGTATTTCCATGTGACGTGCGCACAGGTCGCCGGCTATCTGATTGAGGCACATCATGAGGATGATGCAGCGGATCCGTTTTATGCCCACTGCAAGGTGCACTCGGAAAAGGAGATGATTAAGAAACGTCGTCGCAACTATCATACGCTGCGGCTAAACATGCTGCAGCAGGCCAAGCAGCGGGCGCTGCTCCAGCAGCAGCTGATCGAGGCTAATCCCAATCCAGCCCAGGCGCGCATACAACGCAAGCTCCTGAAGATTCAGCACAAATACGCGCAGCACAAACAGCTCAAGCCAACGCCGTGGGTGCCCACGCAAAAGATGTCACGTCTGCTGACCAGTTCCGCCTCCGCTTGCCGGCGTCTGCTGGCCAAGGCGGAGTTCATGGCCGTGGATGTGCAGCATCTGGAGCAGCGCGAGGCGAACATTCAGGCCTTGCAGGACATACGCAAAAAATGGCATATAGCGCCCGCATTTAGCGTTGAATTCACAGCCTACTATATGGATCGCATAGTGCGCATGTCGGAGTTCAAGCAGCAGCAACAGCAGCTCCTGCAGCACAATTCCGCGCTTAGCCAGGCGCAGGATGTGCTGCGCGCCAAATATGACAGCGCGCTGGAGGAACGCAAACATGTTAAAGCCCAGCGCGATGCACTGATCGCGTCTATCAAAGCGCTGCACAACAGCCTGGCGCAGCTGTCGCCTGGCCTCAGCGCTGGCCTGCCCCATGTGGAGCTGATTGCACGCCCGCTGCCGGAGCAGCTGCCCAAATTGGCGACGACGCCGCCAACGCCGACGCAACGGCCCATTTCGGTGCCGACAGCGGCAGCGCTTAAAATGGGCGTTGGCTTTCCGCTCGCCCATCTGGGCAACAAGCTGGACAACTCCCGTCAGCTGAGCACCCAGCAATCCCAGCTGCATACCAGCAAGGCGGCGACAATTGTGCCCGCCGTCAGCTGCGGCATATGCAAGCGCAACAACGATCAGCATCTGCTGGTCAAGTGCGACACCTGCAATCTGCATTATCATTTGGGTTGCTTGAATCCGCCGCTGACGCGTCCGCCCAAGAAATCGAAACAGTATGGCTGGCAGTGCTCCGAGTGCTGTGACAAGTCGGATGTATCCGATGCGGTCACCGAAATCTCACCGGGTCCGCGCAAATCGCGCACGCGCTTCAACAAGGACGGGCATTTGGTCTATGTCGAACGCTACTCGCTGGACGATTTGCCCAAGGAGACGCCACAGCAGCTGAAGCGTGCGCTCAACAAAACGCTGCCCGCTGCTCTCGACGCTGGCGAGGATCTGGCCAAGTCGCCGAAGCGCAGCAAGCTGCAGTCGCCGCGCAAGACGCCCGTGAATGGTAGGTAGCAGTTGCTGTCCTAATCTTTACTAACTGCCCAAATTCTCCACAGTGCAAGCCGCAGTGGCCCACATGGAGCTGACGTTGCCACAAGCAGTCGCCACCGTTGCGCATTTGTCCGGCTGCGAGGACTCCATCGACGACTCCAGTGGCAAGCAGTCGTCGCGCAAGGGCAAGCGCAAGGATAAGCACAAAAACAAGCACAATTTGTCATCGGATACGGAAAAGTCCTTCAACAAGGAACACAAGCGCAAGCGCAAAAAGCGCGCACATGCCGATGAGAGCAGCGCCTTGGACAATGCCAACTCCGGGCGACCCATTAAGATTATCTTCAAGACGCTGCGTTTGCCCGGCGAAGATGCGCCCGAATCGCGCAGTTTTTATGTGCCCGCCAATGCGGTGCGCTCCGTGGACGAAGCGTCCCGACCCACCTCCGTGGAGACTGTCGAGGATGTCATACAGCCGGAGCAGCCCGCCACCACGCCCATTGTCCTGGTGTCCACAGTAATAACGCCACATGCTGCCATAAGTACGCCACAAAAGGCCAAGGAGACGGCATCGCCACAGCGCAAGGTTAGCCCACGGAAGTCGACGGCGCGCAAACAGCGTGTGGGCAGGCCACGCGTCTCCAATCCCAAGGTTAATGTGGAAATCAATTGTTGTGTCTGCACACAAACCGGCAAGGCCAATCAGGTTGTGACCTGTGATGAGTGCCATAAGCACTATCACTTCGCGTGCCTCGAGCCGCCGCTCAAGAAATCGCCCAAAATACGCGGCTACTCCTGGCACTGTGCCGACTGTGATCCCACGGACGAGGAGGCACTGCCAAAAAAATAGTTCTTACCAATTAACTAATTAGTTTTCTACGTATACAAATATTATTTATGATTAGGTTTTTCCACACAGCCCAAGTATTTACGATTTTTAAATGTCACTACTTTGTAAGCTAGAAATTGAATGGTCGGAACGATAATGTCTAGCCAGAATTGTAACTATATATATTCATATTCATTATCATAATTCTTTGACTGCCCCACACTATGCCTATTGACTATCATAATAAAATAATTTCATTCAGGTAATATGTATTTATATCCGAACAAGTTCAAAGAAATCGTATTGGTTCGCTTCACGAAAGAAAGTATTAGATATAAGATATAGGAGATAGATATATTTTCTCTATATGTGAAATACTTAAATCTAGCAACATTATTCTTGGTTCTTGGTACCCTCAAATATCCTATATAGACATGCGCCAAATATATGTATGTATGTGTGCATATATTTTGTATGATTATATTTAAGACCAAGCTTACCTCTCGTTGCGCTGCAAATTCAAAATTAAATGTATTCTTAACTAATGCTCTCCTACGCGATTCTCATAAATTTAAGTAAGTGACAGCAGAAAGCGGCGGCTTCAATACTGGAGGAGACGGCTTCAACTATAGAGGAAGCGGCTTTAACTAAGGAGGAGGCGGTTGCAACTGTGGACTTCAACTAAGGAGGAAGCGGATTCAAATATGGAGGAGAAGGGAGCTTTTACATTGGGTTCGTATGATAAAAAACTCATGCATGTGAATTTACAGGTGAGTACGTGATTGAAAATATATAATTATCCCAATAGGCATACTTTCATATAACTCCCTCTTGGTTAATAATATACCCGCTCGGCTCCTTTTTGCAATAAGAAATATATCTATTTATCTCAAGCCCAGAACAACAAGCATTATATAATAATTATATACATATATCTAGGTGACAAATTAAGAGCGATAATTATATTGCTTTGAGAGAGACTTGGACATGTAAGGGCCGTCTAGGGCGTAGCCCAGTTTGCGGTAATAGTTGCGCGTACCGACGCCCGAGATGACCGCGATCTTTGTGCTGCCGTGCTCCTCGCGGGCAATACGCTCCGCCTCCTCCATGAGCAGCGTGCCAAACCCCTGGTGCTGGAACTTGGTTGGATCACGTGAGCTGACCGGCACTACAGAGCCGTAAACATGCAGTTCGCGCACAATGGAGCACTCGCCCTGCAGTTCCGGCCGGAAGGTGTCCGGTGAGCATTTGCGCAAGCGTAACAGGCCCACAAGTATATCCTGCTCGGGATCCTCGTATGAGATGAACGTCTCCCAGCCGCCGTTGGCCACATAATCGCGTCGTATCAGCTCGATCTCATACGGACGAACCTTGTTGTGTATCTCTTGGATGCCGACCTCGCGTGTGCGTACATCCCGGCAAACGGTGCCCAAATCCTTCATGCGCGCCAGAGCCAATTCACGCAGATTGCCGTGCTCCACGCCCGAGCTGCGGACGTAGACGTGAATTTTCATATGTGATTAGTTTTGTTAGGGCTTCATGGACTTACCTAACCAGAGGCATGGGTATGTCACGCTGAACACGATAGACGCGTGTCCAGGGTGGCACCAGAGCCAGTATTTTGGCCACCAAATCGACAAGCATCGACGGTGGATACGACTTGTAGCGACCCGTTTTCCACAGCTCGTAGAGCCCAGTGCCACGAATGACAAGTGTGGGATAGATTTTGAGGCCATCCGAGCGAAAAGCGGGATTCTCAAAGTACTCGATAAACTGTTCAATGTCGCGCTCAAAATCCACATTGGGCAGATCGGGCATCATGTGTGTGACAATCTTGTAGCCGGCATCTTTGCCCATGTTGAATGTCTCGCAAACGGCGCGCACCGTATGCCCACGATTTGTGTCCCTGGCCACATCCTCATAGACGGACTGTACGCCGATTTCCAGGCGTGTGCAGCCATAGTTCAGCATATCGGAGATGTGACGCTTCAGGCAATAATCCGGACGTGTCTCGATAGTGATGCCAATGCATTTGGTGCGGGACTTCTCGGAATAACGCACCGCTTCCGCCACGTTGGCGCTGCTGTGCCCGGAGAGAGCATCGTGCAGATTGCGTATAAAGTAATCACGATATTCCTCCGGCAGGGCCATAAATGTGCCGCCCATCACAATGAACTCCACTTTGTCCACCGAATGGCCCAGCTGCTTCAGCTGCTCGACGCGATGGCGTGTCTGCAGGAATGGATCATAACGTGCCCGTATGGCGCGCATTGAGGTCGGCTCATAGCCCGTATACGATTGTGTGGAGTACTCGAAATCGCTGTCCGGTCCGCCGGGGCAATAGACGCAAATGTTGCCCGTAAAATTGATGTGCGGACAGCGATGCGGCTTGCACATGACAGCAACCACGGCAATCTACAAATATTTATAATTTTAACTACTGCAAGAGTTTATTTGATATTTGCTTGTGGGCCATTTTCTTACGCCGCTTGCGGTTCGTATGGGCTTGGCACGCAGCTTGGGCAGCAGTATCTTCTTGGCATCCTGCGGCACGGCTGCTATGATGTCCACCAGTCGCGGCGAGCTATCCAGTCCATATTTCGATGATATTAATGATTTCATGCGATTCAGATTCACATCTTTCTTGTCTTCGTGTGCCTTTAGTAGTTCCTGTATGATTTCACCGATGACAAGCACCTGACGCTCCTCGCGACTGAGACCGATAGCTGCAGCGCATGCAAGTAAATAAACTTTTATAAAATATACATATTATTAACAAATTGTAGCTAACCCAGCTTCTTTTTCTGCTTCATTTTGTTGCTGGCGTAATTTTATAAATATCGCACGTGTGGCGCTGCAGCTGACAGACAGAGAAGTTATCGATAAGTCACTTCACTATCGACTGTTGCGTCATGACGTCACAACCACAATTTGCAATTGAAAAATGAGACCTGAAACCAACGGCCTTTTAACCTATATGAAGATTTTTTACATTGGACGTATAAAAGTTTACATATATATAAAATTATTTTAGTATTTCCAATTGAGTTACCAATTAATTTTTTGACAGCTAAAGGAATTTAAAGTCACATGAACCCTACAGTTTCAACCATATCCATTTTCGTAGCTTGTGACGTCACTTTCAGTTTGTAAACAAAAACTACCTTTTTCATTTGCATAAGCCAAACTTCTGTTATCGCTATCGATATTATATCGATGCCTCATCAAGTATCCTAACGTTGCATTACGGGAAAGGCATCGGTTGGGGTTATTTTTTGTTAGAAGAAATTTCAGTGCACCAGGAAAATGACTAGCTGCGTGCAGCAGCAAAAGGAACATGAGCAGTTGCTGGAGCAACTAAATGCCAGCGATGATGAAATGAACGACACAGGCGACATCGCCGAGGAGGAGGAGGACGACAAAGATAAACAATTGCTTACAGAGCCAACATTTTGCTTTTCGGTGTGTATACAAAAAAAAAATACAAAAAAAAAATATTGAGAAAAACCTTGCCTAATAATGCATGTGTGCTTTCCACTGCAGAACAGCAACGCGTGCTGGGTATGCAATGGCTATTATGGACCCAATTTCGGCGAACCGCTTTGCGGCGCCTGTCATGCATTTTTATACAACGCACAACGCGCCGAGGAGCTATTGACGGAACTGTCCGACGACGAGGACTCGGGCAATGACGAACCGCCTTTCAAGGACAAGCAGGAGGATGATGAAACTGAGAATGATGCGGACATAATGGGCTTTGAAGATCTAGAGGATGCGGAACCGCCCGCACCGCAACAACAACAACAGCAGCAGCAGCAGCAACAACAAATACAACAACAACAACAACCGGCAAACCAAGAGCCGGAGCAGGAACTGCAGGAACTGCAAGCAGCACAACTACAGGCGCCGCCAGAGCAGCTGTTGGAACCGCAAGCAATGCCAGCGCGACGCGGCACACCAGAGCATGATTTCGAACATGAACGTGCGGTTAATCCATTTCTGTTGCCCATCAAAAGGCCACGGCCCACGGCGCCGCACGCGCTACCGCACTACATGCTCGAGCTGGCCGATGGACGTGCCCGTGCGCATGAGTACAACGCGCCGGATGCGGGCAGCAGCGGCGGCAGCAGCAGCAGCGGCAGCAAATGCATCACCAGCCGCATACCCGTCGAGGTTATGCTAAAGATATTCGCCTACCTGGACGACATGTCGCTGTGGATGGCCAGCGAGGTGTGCAAGCAGTGGCACGAGATCATAGTGAAGAACACGGCACAGAGCATGTGGAAGACATACATCAAACAGCGCTGGCCGCTGTTCGAATGCCTCACCGAGCTGCCCGATTGGTACAAGCTGTATGGTGCATTGATGTCGGCGTGTTTCTGTCGCACCTGCTTGATTGAGCTGGGCAGCCAGTCGCCGCCGTCTGGTGAGCTGGGAAACGTGATACGCAATAATTTTCTGCGCGGCGAGGCAAATCTATTGCACAGCTACGAAGCGGAGGGCATTTCGGCCATACCATTGGATCGCCAGAATAATTATTGGCAGGCAACGATACTTGGACCGCCTGGCAGTCCCTATGAGGGCGGCAAATTCTTTCTGTTTATATACTTTCCTGAACGCTATCCCATGGCACCGCCAACGGTGCGTTTTCTAACCAAAATACTGCATCCGAATGTGTCCAGACATGGCGACGTCGGCATTGACATATTCCAGCAACAGAACTGGTCGCTGGCCCTGAATGTGGCCAAAGTTTTGTTGTCCGTGCAGAGTCTCCTCACGGATCCCTATACCGAGGTGTGCATGGAGCCGGAACTGGGCTATATCTATGAGCATGAACGATCGCGTTTCGAGCAGCTGGTGCGCGCCTGGACCTGGAAATATGCCATGCTCGAGCTGATGACGCCACAGTGAAGCAATAAATTAGCCAAGTAGCCTTGTTTTGCTTTCATGGACTGAATGTTGGAAACATCTAAGACACCCTCAATTAAGTTGTTTTTGTATATTTATGTAACTATTACCATAAATGTATTTAGTTTAATGCTGCCATTTATATTGGCCTCATCCCATAATATAGTCAAAATTATGCTTAATATATATAACACTTGGAAATGTTTAAACCTAAATTTTAATGTTGCTTGCGGAAATGGTAAAATCTAGCTATATGGTACAATATAGCTGACACCGTAATTTCCAAGATCTTTCATAGATATAAGTTTTCCATGCAGCATTCTTTCGTCCAGCTTCAATGAAGGAACTCTCCCAATCTTTGCGCTTTCTCAATACTCGCATCACAAGAGGTAAACAGAAATTAGTGAGTCAGCTTTAGTCAGTTTTATATATATAGATTATATGTTTTACAGCTAGATTACAATTAAGCAGATGCGACGCCTTCTACTTCGTCCAGGACACCTTGGGTATATCGAAGTGCTCGGTGAGTGTGTCCAGATGTTCATTGAATTTCTCTACGCGCTGTTTATGCGTCGTCTGCGCCTTGTCCATGATGCGTTTGTTGCGCATCTTCTCCTGCTGTTTCTTGGTGGCCAGCTCCGCTTTGGTTAGCTTCCGCTCGTAGCCGCTGGTCGTGGCTGCGGCAGGTCCGTTTACAGTTTCAATCATTTGTTGTTCGACGAACGCTCTCTGCAGTGCATCCTTCTCCTTCTCCTCTTCCTTGTTCTTGTGTTTCTTCTTTTTTTTCTTGAGTTCGGTATCGCTTTTGAGTTTTAGTTTGCCTTTGGCAGCATATGCATATGCGTCGGACATTGTTTTTATTTTGTTTTCCAAAATAATGCAAGCGATTTGTTTTTTATTGATGACGAGGGCTGACAAACGTTTCAGTATCCAGGGCTAAACATTTTTTTTGCGTTCGATAGTTTCCCACTATCGATAGTTACATGCAACGCTGAATTTACCGTTTTATTTGTGCGTCATGTTGGTTTTAAGAAGTATAGAAATTAATAATTGTTTCTTGTTTAATATTGGACAAATCTATAAAGTGCTCGCAATATAGATTAAGTGAAAGCCGAAAGTAACAGTTAAAGCCGAAAATCAAGTTGTTTCTATTGTCTTGCATTGCAACGTTACAATTTTGTCTCTTTGGAACTTTCGCTCTTTGCGGCCACCCACGCGTCGGAGGTCCGTGTAAAAAAAGCTCGCATGCCCACTGCAAATGTAGTTGTGCGCGGTTAGGCTGTCGTGTACTTGTTAGCATTCAGTTGAATCCCAACGAGCGACGGAACAACATCTCGTGTGTTGTGCACACGCGCTCAAGGCGCGTTTGTAAATATTTAAAAAATTTATTCATAAATTGCTAAAACTCAACATTTTACCGAAGCAGTTGTATTAAAAAAAAATTAAATTAAATCAGTGCTGATCGTGTGTGTCAAGTGCGAAAATTTTCGGAAAGATTCAAACAAAAATTTACAAAAAAAATTCTAATATTCAAAAAATAATAAAAAAATTTTCAATTGTCTCAAAAAAAAAAAAAAAACCGTAAAGTGCGAAGGTGAAAATTCTGCCCACTCTCTGGCAGTCTCTCAAAAACTAACGGTTCAGACATTAGGTGAAAAAGCTCGCTCAACTCGCACATGCGTGTGTGTGCGTGTGCGTGTAACTGTGGACTACTCTGTGTGTGTGTGTGTATGTGTGTGTTGGTTTTAGCATCCTGTAGCAAGTTCTTCACTCAAGGATAACAGTCGTAAAAGCACAACAATGTAATGAAAATATCAGAAAATATCATCATCATCGTCGTCAAGCAAAAGTATTACATTTTTATGTGCTTGTTCCGAGGATACATGTGCATTTGCCACTGTGCGTGTGTGTGTGTGTGCTTCTGTGTGTGTGTCTGTCCCCTCAATGGTGCCCTTTTCTTACGGCTTTAGTCTCCAATGTTGCCAGTTCATAAATTTTCATGTCATTTCTCGTTTAATTCGTCCATCAGCGAATTTGCATGTTTGAGATTTACAGTTTCAATTTCGAATTTCGAACATTTTAGCCAGCGACCGTTACACAAGCTGCGAGATCTAACGGTCGCATATAGCATGTAACAGGTAACCAATACAAGTGCATAACGCTCTCTTACGCTCTTGGCTCTCTCTGCCTGAAAAAAAGGCTTAAAAAAAAGCACGTCGTGCATATCAACAACGAGCTTCAATGTCATAAAATAATGTTAAGTTCGCATTAAAAACAAAAATCTTTTGTTGAGATTACTCTGACAGGCTTTGGTGGCACATCAAAAACATGTTATATGTATTCCATTTGCATTTAAGTGGGATATTTTTGTGGCATCAGGTTTTTTCGAGTGCCCCTCAGTTATTCAGACTAATAATCGACAAGGTTGCGGATTCGGTCGGAAGTCTTAATCGAAGGTCATAATTCAGGGCTACTTTTTAACTTTTGGTGGATAGTTTTTGTAAATACGCTGAAAGCTTTTCAAGGTGGACAAAGGACAAAATGTATGTTAAAGAAAACCAGACTTATTCTTGCCCATTTATTCTGAACTTCAAATAACTTCAAATAGTATTAAGAAGAGTCATATAGAAGATACTTTTATTGAAAATCTAAGACAATTTATATTGAGACTACAAATATGATAAAGGCGATGTCTGCGTAAGGAAGCTTTATGTTAATCAAGCTTTTACTTTAAAGATCTTTCGCTTGCTTGACGCTTGTAATTCCCAACAAGTTCAAGCTGCGCACAGAAGAAACAGTTAAAGACTCTAGCTGAATAATATAAGAGTAAATGTGTTGCCTAAGTAAACCACGAATGCAAAGTTTATTCAGCCTCGAATTTAAAGTAGACATACAACTATTTCAAAGGCAACTAAACTATGTTCTCTGAGTCAATTTTGTTAACTTTATAGCCTAGCTACAATTTTACATTTTCGACAGGAAAAGTGAAAAAGTGGCCGCACGTAAAATGCTTGTGGTGCAAATAACTCAAACATTTGCCACATGTGTGCTGCAAGGCTTTTGCGTTTAGTTTTATTTATTTTTTTTGTTTATTTATGGCCAAATTGTGTGTTGACGTGCCAGAAAAGTTGTGCGAACTTTTTCATTAGAAGTCGAGCCTAAAATGCCTGTCGCATGCAAAATCGATTTGCGCACTTCATATGCGATGTGCTGTTCTCTAAAGTTTTCGTGTCAGATGAATTTTGAATAATTCAATGGTTGCTGCTAAATGTTTTATTCAACATGTCGCAACCGCATACAGAGATTGATTTAAAATTCGCAAAATGTTGGTGTAAAAGAGCTGCGGTTACAGATGCGTTATGCGTTATTGAAATGCCATTAGCGCGATTTCAATGGGCAACGCATACGCGGCGTATGCGCAATCTGTCGAATAGCATTTATCCTTGGCCAGCGAAATGCAGTTGTCTGTTGTTCAGCGTGTGCAAATATTAGCATAAATGTGTGTGCATTGTTGAACAAATATTTGTTTTGTATGCAACAGACAGCACAGCACACACACACACACACACACACACACACACACACACTAAACACAACAATAAAAAGTAATCAGCGCATAATAAAAATGCTTAATTGCAGTTTGAAGTGAAATTTCAGTTCGGTTGAGTTGATTTCTGTTTTTGGGTCTAATTGAAAAGCGTTTCTACAAACGGGAATTAATTGAAAAGCCAATGTACCTGCATGCTAATCAACAATTGCAACAGTTTTGTGGCCAGGCCAAGCGTAAGTCAGCATAACAACTGTGAATCCTTGGCGCAGCAGTTTCTAGTTGGCGGTGCTCTATGAAGGTGAGTTCACTTTGATAACAATTAATCAATTTGCCAACCAGATGAAAAATGTTTGTAAAGCCGGAAAAACTAATAATAATTAAAGTTCATTAGTTCTAGTCGGAAGTGTTCGACCAGGAGATAACCTGAACCTTCTTTCGAACCAACACCAAATGCAGCTCGCGCTCGGGGTGGTGGAAATAAGGATTTAGTTGGGCGTCGGTAGCTATAAAATGAAATATACTTGATCTGTATGCACTATTCTAGAGGCTACATCTCAAATTTGCTGACTCTAGCTCTTGAAACCTACGAGATTTAATAAAAAAAAAAAAAACAGTATTGCGATATTGATTTTTAACGATTGCTCGAACTCGTACTGCGCGAGCAATAGAAGGACCTTCGATCAAAATTGTAAGCGTCTAGCTCTTAAAGGCTCTGAGATCCTTGCGGACGGACAGACAGACGGACCTGGCTAGATCGACTCGGCTATTGATGCTGATTAAGTATAAATATGCTTTATGGGGTCGGAGACCCGTTACATACGCAAACCATCATACCCCATTCATACATTTTCAATGCGTGCGGGGTATAAAAAGTTGTATGCAACCACCTATTTTCCACGCTTGCGAGTGAAATAGATGCTTTTAAATACTTCAAAATGGGTAATTACTGTAATGTTATATGCAGAGCTGGACAGCTCTTAGACTTGCGCTACGCGTTGAGCATCAATCAGTCAGTTAGTCAATCCGTCAATCCGGATAAATAGTTATGTGTGGCCCCTCAATGCCACTTTAAAGCTCGTTAAACCAGCTGCACAATTTTCTCGTGCGCATTTGCCTAAAATGGAACCGCATTCAAGAATTACGCGCATAATTTAAAATTGAAATGAATTCGACCGCAGCCAATAAATGCGCTTTTAATTCCGCGCACACTCTATTATTTTATTTGCATACTACTTTTAGCAGCATTTCGTATATATTGTAATTATTTACTAGCACGAATTGTGCCACAGACGCGCCACAGTCTCTCGGTTCTGTTAAACCGACTGTTAATTATAATAATTAAAATCGAATTGATTTTCTGATGAAATACAAAAACAAAAAAAAAACATTTAAAGTTGCAAAGATTCCATAGGAGGTAGAGTCTCTCGACTGACTCTGACTTGGTTCGGTTTTTATCTAAAAAAAAAAAACATATTTAAGCTTTAATATTAACTTGAAATCTTAAAATAATATATATAATTAAACAGTTCTGGCTTTTTATACCCTGAACCCATTAAAAATGGGTATAAGGGTATATTGTATTTGTGCAAAATCCAAATGTATGTAACAGGCAGAAAGAAGCATCTCCGACCCCATAAAGTATATATATTCTTGATCAGCATCAGTAGCCAAGACGATCTAGCCATGTCCGTCTGTCCGTCCATCCGTCTGTCAGTCAGTCTGTCCGTCCTTCCTTTCGTCTGTCCGCCCGACCGCCTGTCCGTATGTATGAACGCAAGGATCTCAGAACCTATAAGAGCTAGAGACTTAAAACTAGACTAGATGTAGGTCCTCGTAGTGCCCGCGCAGATCGAGTTTGTTTCCGATAATCGATAACTTGCCCCGTTTCCAAGTAATCGATAAAAATCGATATCGATATACTGTTTTTTGGGCAATTTTGCTAAATAATAAGAGCTAGAGTCACCAAACTTGACATATAGCTTCTAGAATAGTATATATATATATGCATTTAGTGTTGGAAGAAGAGGGTTTCGGGAGCTCCCGACTAGAACCTCTTACTTGTTTATTTTAAATATGTTTTTGTTTAGTTTCTAATAAAATCTGATTTAATTGTTCGACGCACAATGTCGACTTCTCGTTAATAGACACAACTCGTATATATATATATAAAGAGTTGGAAAAATTGTTGTATGAATTCTCTATATAAATACATGATATGTGTTCAGTTTTTTTCAATCTGCCAGCACAAAGAGAATAGTCCAAGCTTATTTAAAGCTGCTTTTGTTAATTTCAAATTTATTTTTTATATTTTATTTAATTGCATGCACAGAAATGTTACTCATCATTGCTTTACATCCTCTAACAGGGTATCGCTTAGTCGATCACATTCGCACCATCACCGTGTCTGAACAATTGTTAATGATTGTTTTCATTCAATTGTTTTTGCTCTCTCAAATAACGAGTACTCATTGTGGGCTGCGTGTTTTATTTTTATGAATCAATGAATATTTATGGACTATGTAATTTGTTGTTTTGCTGCACGTAATTAGAATACGAATTTTTATTTATTTTTCTTTTTTCCACAAAAATATGTTATTAACAACTTTTGTGCGCCGTTTGCACAAATATTTGAATATTTGAATATTTATATTTCTATTTGATGAGCTAAGTCAATAAACTTTGTGGAGCCAGGCGCGAGCTAAATAGTATCGTTAGTGAGCACTGGTTTTGGGGCGTGGCACATAATGGGCGTGTAATGGACACGGTTTGCCATAATTAGCAATAGACCGCCCCCCTCTCGCCCTCTCTCTCTCTCGCCGTCTCTCTCTCTCTCTCTCGCTGTGGCCATTATTAGCCTAATTGCACTCAGTGTAGCCTACTTTCGTGCGCGGCGGGACTTATCGCAGCCACTGTGGGATTATCAAATGGTATTTCAGTTTACATTTAGAGCGCATTCAATTGATTTATTCATGGCCAAACCTTGAGCCTGACAGCCTGCACTTGCCAATAACAATAATATTAAATAATAATTGATTTTTCAATATTTGCTTTATTTATTTAATTAATTTTGTCATTTGTTTGCCAATTCCTTTACTTTGACATATTAGGACTTATTTAATTGGCACAAAAACGAATTCTATTGAAAAATTTTGCTTTATTTTTGTTATGCGCTTTTATTGTTGCTATTTTAATCATTTTATATTTCTTTGGCTTTTTCGGCCATTTATTTGTTACGGAATTCATATATTTTTTGCTTGGACTAAAATTTGTGAATACGATATTATTTTGTTATTAAATATTTATTTTTAAGGCACAAAAACGTGCTGCCCGGTTCTTGTAATTTACTTTACATATTTATGCGACGTACGAAACAAAGACAATAAAACTTTCACACACACACACACACTCACACACTTACACACACATACAAACGCCAGCTAACACATTTGGCAGCAAAGGAAAAGCAGGAAAAACGCAATTTAAAACAAGAGGTTCTAGTCGGGAGTTCCCGACTAGGGGATACCCTGAACCCTCTTCTTTCAACATCAAATGCATATATATATTCTATTTTAGAAACTATATGTCAAGTTTGGTGACTCAAGCTCTTATTATTTACCAAAATTGCCCAAAAAACAGGATATCGATATCGATTTTTATCGATTGCTTGGAAACGGAGTAAGTTACCGATTATCGGAAACAAGCTCGATTTGCGCAGGCAGTAGGAGGACCTACATCTAAAATTTCTCTAGCTCTTATAGGTTCTCAGATCCTTGCGTTCATACATACGGACAGACGGACGGACAGACGGACGGACAGACAGACGGACATGGCTAACTCGACTCGGCTATTGATGCTGATCAAGAATATATATACTTTATGGGGTCGGAGATGCTTCCTTCTGCCTGTTACATACATTTGGATTTTTCACAAATACAATATACCCTTATACCCATTTTTAATGGGTTCAGGGTATAAAAAGCAGAAGAAAAACTGTTGCCACTACTTTTGTGTTTGCTGCGGAAAAACTCCAAGGAAAACTGAAAAAGGACAATGCCCTGGGAAAAAGTACAACTTTTGCCAGATATGAGCAGCTGATGAAATGCGTACAACAATGCAGAAAGTAACCAAGAAATTGTCAGGTTTCAGTTGTAAAGAATTTTACTTAAGCTTAATTAACTATGCAAGGAAGTGTTGGCAACTCGTGAAAGGAAAAACCCTTGTGGGCGTATTTATACTGGAATTAAGAACAGCTTTTTATCGTATCGATTATTGCGTTAGTTGGTTGAAACCGGAAACGGAAGTAGGCGGTAGTGGGCGGATAAGCTTGTTTTGCTTTTCTAATGAAATCATAACCTAATTAAACGATAACTTATCTTTTATATATATATAGAGCATTAATATATTAACTTATCGAAATGCGCGGTTTATTGAAACTAAGCGTAAATATGTTCTGAAATCGTTAGTTAATTGTTTTTTATATCATTGTAGAGGGTATTCTAATAGAACGCATAGAAGCAGACGTTTCCGACCCCATAAAGTAGATATATTCTAGATCAGCATCAACAGCCGATTTGTTATATAGCCAAGTCCATTTGTCTGTTCCAATCCAAACAAGTCTCTCACTTTTCAAATTATCGTCTTGAATCGATTTTCTGTTTCGTACATTATATGATGAAACCAGCCGGATCGAACCACTATATCAGATCAGTTCTTTTAGGAGTCGATTGCAAAGAAGCATGGCAAAATATTTTGTTTTCCAAGATATTTTCATAAAATTCATTATAACTTAAAACTTTTCATATCTGTAAATCGACGTGCCGAAGATAGAAAGAAAGTAAGTACTTTCTCGTTACGATTCATGATACTCTTACTCTTCTCTCAAGTGCCTCGCACAGCATTGTACAGTCTTAAGTACTTAATAATCTTGCCAGGGACTACCCCAAATGTAAGCGCGTGTAGTTTAACTTAACTTTCTTTTTAATTCTTATAGCTACGATAAACAGTTAAATCAATACTGCTGGGCAATAGCATTGCAATGGATAAGCAATTGAAATCGAATTACAGCTTACTATAATAAACTTGCCAGGGACTACCCCAAATGTAGGCGGTTGCCTTTTATTATCATAACTTCATTTATATTCCTTATAACTTAAAACTACATTAAAGAATATAATCGATTGTTAATTAAAATCGATAAACAGCTTACTTTTATCCAAAAAATTATTGCTTTGTTTTCGATTAATTATTAAAATCGAATTGCAGCTTACTTTCAAGCTTGTCAGGGACTACCCCGAATGTAAGCCTGTTTCTCGTGTAGGTAACCTTTTTTTTTTCATATGTTTTTTATTTTAACGAGCTCATCTCAGGCGACGCGTTCTGCTCTCGGGCATGAAATGAAGCATCTCGTGGGTGCAAATGCTAAAGAAAGTGCGACAAGGATTTCAATACGTCTCCCTCTCTCTCTGTGTGTGTGTGTGTGTGTGTGTCAGCTAGTGTTTGTGTGTGAACTACGGCACAGTGTGGCGACCATTTTAAGTATTTTATATATATATAAATATATTTTTTTTGGCACAAATAACTCGTGAAAAATGAATGAATAGGGAAAGTTTAAGGTTTTCATTTCACGCCGAATAGCACGATTTTCGCTGCATATTTTAGGGCGCTACATTTGCACCTTTTTCCATATATGTATTATGCGTCTAAATTTGAATTTCTGTTTTTTTTTCGGTTGTTTTATATGATTACTTTTTGCGCGTGCCTTGGCAAAGTTTCGGCTCAGTTTATGTGTACCAACTCGTGCTCGAGCTGGCAGCCTTCTGACCAGCCACCAGCATTACCTTCACCTTTTTGCACGCACACACACACACACACAGATATACACACACACACACATGCATACACATGTATATGTATATGCGCTGACTGGCACGAAAGGTCACCCAAAAGCAGTTGCCTGGCTGCCAATTTATAAATGTTGTGTGTCTGCATAAGTGTGTGTGTGTGTGTGTGTGTGTGTGTGTGTGTGTGTGTGTGTGTGTGTGTGTGTGTGTGTGTCTGGGTGTGTGTGCGTGTGTTTTTTACTCATTCACACACACACACACGTACTTGCTGGCTTAAACTTTTGCGGCACACTAAAATTGTAATATTCACTTTTTATGCTGAGGCTGCTAAAAAAAAAAAGACTTGCTGCGGTCTTTGCTCACATTTTTCTCTTTTGTAGCTTTTTTTTCTACCCTTTTGGTTTTTCGGATACTTTGTAGTCTCTCTTTTCATGATTGAGGTTTGAGGGCAACTAACCAAAAAGTATAAGTGTATGCACAAAATATACCCTAAGAAATGCGGAGCATGCTTGGACCTTATGTTTAATGCATGGTAGAAATATTCGCATGGATATATATTTGCAAATTTGAGTCTATATTAGCGTTATCTAAAAGTGAATATGATAAATAAATGAATGCATAAATAAATGAATGAATAAGTGAATGAATAAAACACGTAAAAAAGGAAAAAAAAATAAATGAATAAATAATTAACAGTAAATAATTAAAAAATAAAAACAAATAAATAAATACAAATAAAAATAAATGAATATAAGTGAATAGGCAATATATAAATAACAAAAAAAAAGTTATATAATAAATAAAACTTAATAATTAATAATTAAAAATAAATAGTAATAATTAATAAGTATACAAGAAAATTAGTAATAAATAAATAAAAAAATATATATATATGACAATATATAATAAACAAAAAAAATTAAGTAAAAAAAAACACATAAGCCATATTATTATAAAAAGCAATAAATAAATAATATATGTTATATAATATTTAACAATAAATTCCACTTAAAAATTATATTAATAAATATAATATTTATCAATAAACTCAACTTCAAAGCGCGACACGCGCCCAACGCTAATTGAAGCTAATTTAAGTTAGGCTCTTTTTTTTATAGATATATTTTCTGTTATGTTTGCTTCAAACAAATACCAATATATGCTAATCATTGTTGATTGTTTAAGCAAATGAGTGTTAATAAGATTTTGTGGGCAATTCATAAACAGTTTAGCTTATGAACTCATCAAATCAAACAAGTTTCACGATATGCCACTCGACAGACAAGTTAGTTATGCCTATAAATTGAGCTTGACGCAAAGACGACAGTCAGAAGTTGCCCGATTGTCAAGATGAAAGCTGGTTTATTTCTAACTTTATTTGTGCTGGCTACCGTGCTAAGCACCGAGGTCTTTGGGGCTTTATCCCAGGGCAATTTCAAAAGTGACGGTGTGTAGCGCGATTTTCAAATAATATATATAAATATGTAACTAATATTTCGTGCATCTCAAAGCACATCCGGGCAAGTGTGTGCTCGATGCCAACACCATATTGAGTAAGGGTGAAACTAAGACCCTGCCCAACTGTCAGCTTCTCACTTGCAACGGAGACGGCGCAGCAACTATTGCAACGTAAGAGTTAAGGTCTTCCGTTTTTCCTAACTATACTAAAAAATATGTTCTATATACCTGCAGCTGTGGTACTAAGGCAGTGCCACCTCCATGTAAATTGGGCGATGCAAAGTATCCCGATGCCGATTATCCCAAGTGTTGCATCAATGCGGTGCACTGTCCCACTGGAGATAGTGAAATCTAACAATGCTTTTGTTTTTTTTTTTTTGTGAAAAATACATAATATAATCGCTCTGAGTATTACGTGAGTTTTTGTGCCTCTTCTATAGTCTGTTAAGTATGTGATTTTTCAAATTTTGATTCTATTGTTATTATGGTCTGTCTAGAACTTGAGATACCAAACTTTGTTTGTAATAGATTCAAGTAAAATACACAGATAAGGTATAGTCTTGGGCTTTGGGATGTACACACAATTCGTGGCCATTTGTAAGCCCTGAAAATTTCAAAAAGATCGGAACATAGAGACCGAAGTTATTTGAGGAAGCATATGTCATATTATGGGGCTAAGGAAAGAAGAAGCTCAGTTAATGTATAAATGAGGCATAACTTATATATATGTGTGTTTTTGTATGTTTTGTATGCATGCTAAGAAGCTAGAATGTTTGTAAGGGCAGTTCGGAGCTGGGCTCAGGGTAGCTCCTAGTCAGGCACTCCCGACTAGAGCTCTGCAACAATTTTTTTTTACTTTCCATTTAATTATTTCTTTCTGCTTGATAATAATGATTGCTGGAACAGCTTACAATTGTTATCTTTATAATTATAGTTAATTATTAAAATGTATATTGTTGTTAAGACGCGAACTCAAATGACATAGGTCTTGCTATTGACGCGCTAATCAAACATTCGAAATCAAAATAGCTACTAATTAACGATGTGGTTTCCGTTTGTCTATTGACTTAAGCCCACCTAGGTTATCTGTACATGTTATAGCCAGCTACACGTGTATTTAGTTAAGGGCACACTTAATACAATTACAAACATACACGGTACACACACAATCTCATAACTGGAACGACACCAGGTTCAATTAGTTTCAGTTAAATGCATTCGACACGGTCACCAAATCAATTTGAATTTGTGGCTTAAGATACAACGTTTCTGCTGTGTGTGTGTGGGGGTGTGTGAATGAATGTGTGTGTGAGTGTGTGAATGTGTGTGTGTGTGTGTGTGTCTAATGCCGTGCTAGAGATGAGCAAAATAAAAAAACGATAGTCAAACAAAATTAGTGGAATAAATAATATTTATTATTTTTATTTTAATTCAACTTTCTTAAGCTCCTCTTAAAGTTAACAGCTAGTTTAACAAGTTGTTTCAATTAATTTGTTTTGAACACGTTATACCGTTACTATTTATATAACTGCAGAACATTTATTATTAATTTTTAGTTTCTTTTAATACATTTTAAATACAGTTCGTTATTTTATATAATACGGTACATTTTAGTCAAAGTAAGATATTTGCATGTTAAATTCTTGACATGAAGATAAAATTTCGCTTTTTCATGAGGCGTTGCCAACATCCTATATGAAGCTAGGGTTGCCAACCATGTTGAAAATTCCTAAAATAACATAAAAACGGGAATAAAACAATTTGAAAATAAATTTCTTATAAACTCTTAAAAATTTAAACAGCAATGTGAAAGCGAGCTTTAAATTTAAGTTTTAACTTTAAATTAGTTACACAACTCTGAATTGTACATAAAATCTACGCAGCCTCAGAGGATTTCTAGGCAGAATATATGCAATATAATATGCTAAATAAATTGTATTCAATTTGGAATATTTCTAGGCGTAAATCGATTTTGCTTTGCGTGCTTAAATTGAATAGCAAATAAATGCAAAGGTCAAACAATATTCAAAATGAGGTCAAATCGTAGCTGTCGAAGCGATTTTCAACGGCACGCCGAATATTGAATACCCTAGCCGATTTATGAGTTGAACTGCAAAGTTTGTAATTTCAAGAGCAAAACTGAAACTCATTTCAGACAAGAGCTCATTTATTCATCGATTCTGCTACAGAGCTTTGTGATATATATGATATATAGAGATTTCCAATGATATCGTAGGCTTTTGCGAATGAGAGTGCGCCTTTGTATAAGAGACATGCTAAGCCTTGTAAATGCTTAGTCTTCTCAGGATAGCTTGAAAAACAAAAATGTTATTCATATTAGGCCTTACTAGGCTGTCTGATTCTATGTGTTACACATTACATAACAAAATTTGAATACCCTTTGGAAGTGTATAAAAAAAAAGTGGCCTAAAACTGTGACGGTCATGCGAAACGTTTAACGCAGCGCCCGAGCTTAATTTGGTCAAACGACGAACCACCAAAACACCAAACCACCTACCACTACACACACACACACACACACACACACACACCTACACACCCCACACCCCACACACACGCACAGCTGGCAATTAGTGTTGTGTGTGCGGTTTCAGTTTCAGTTTCGACCCGGCTGCGCTTATCTTTCCGCTTGCAGTTGCTGCCCCAGCTTGGCGCTTATTGTTGTTGATGGTTTTTGGGGCTCGCTCCCCCTCAGTAGGACGCGGTGGAGGGGGGAGGGAGCACAAAAATCGGCCCCATCATAACGACAAACTTCGTTTGGCAAAAGTATGTTACAAAAATAGTTGGCCTAATACTTGGCCGGGGCCATGCTCGTAAAAAATAATAAACAGAACGTCAGTTGACCACGCCAGGCCAAAGTTAATAGGGACGCAGGCGCAGAGCTTTTGGAGCTCATAAACCAGAAAAATAGCCCATAATAAACTGACGGGAGCACTTTGGAGCCATAAAGTAGGCAGCTAGAACTATGACATTCCAGCTAAGGCATATACTTAGGTTGGCCGCAACCTAACTTCTTGATAAAGTCAATTTACGAGGTGCTTGGCTGGCATTTTCATGTACTCCATGGTCAATTCATGTGTGTGTGTCTGTGTGTGTGTATATGTGTGTGCGTGTGCTTGCTTATTTGCAAAACTTATTTGTAGTTGAGCGAATTTTTTGGATTTCTTTCTTAGCACCTTTTTATTTTGCTGTCCTCCCGCTTCAATTTATGGAAAAGTTTTATGTAGGCAAAAAAATTTAGGGTTCTATTTGTGGACGTGCTCGTAATTTGCAGTTTTTTTGAATGTCTGCAGCACTTAAAATCTCCTCCATGGTCACTTTAATGGCTTTCCGTTAGTGAAATTATTGTTTCATAGTTTGAAATTTAAAAGGTTTAGAATAAGTTTGGAATTTTTAGAGCTAGCAATTTGGATTGTGCTTTGATACTCGTAGACTGCAACGCCTTGCGCGTCCTCCATGGTCACTTTAAGTGATTTACCTAACGAAATTTCGTTTCTCATCTAACTTGAATCAAGCTGAATAGCTGAAGAGATTTGTAAACTTTAATGACAACTGTTACCTGGGGTCTTTTGGTTGTCCTCCATGGTCACTTTATGTAGAAAACTCTCCTGCTTTGTTGCGTGAATTTGTCTATATGAGATGTTTATGTTACCTTGGGCATTCCAATTATCTCCATGGCCACTTTAGTTGCTTAACAAAGCGAATATATTTTGTTGTTAAACGAATTAGAATCCAGCATTTTGCTTAAGAGAATTTCAATGTTGGATTTGGAGTGTTTCTTTTTACAAATAAATGTTACCTGCGCTATTTTTTGGTTGTTCTCCATGTTAACTTTATGTAGACAACGTTGCTTAAAAGCATTTGTGTACTTTGAAGTTGTGTTTTTATGTGATGTTTATATATGATGTTTGTTCTTTGAAGTCTGTGAATTCTTCTCCATGTTCAGTTTTGGTGCAAAATGAAGCAAAGTTCGAAGATGTTCTGCCTCTAGACTTTGTATATAATGTTGTTCTGGATGTTGTTTATGAAGTAAAGTGCCTGTCTGTAAATTTAAACGCTAGATGACTTCGTAAAAGCGGGTTTTCCCAGCGCTAAAGTTTTCTGTTTTCTGTGTTTTTTTGGTGGGCGTTTTATTTTTAGCTGCTCGCTGTGTATTTAGCAGCGCAGTCGCTAGAAAAACAAACGCATCAAATATTGAAAATATTTATTCATTTTGGTTTTGCGAGTGATTCACATTACTTGACACAAATGATTTCACGTTCGCAGCACTTGGGATAATCGGCATTGGGGAATTTTGTGGCGCCCATCTTGCAGCCAGGGGGCGGGGCCTCCACGCCGCAGCTGTTAGATGCGAAATTGGTTATTTAAAGAAAATATAGTTTTGTTAATTGCAAGTGCAACTCACGTGTGTATTTCGGCCATGCTATGCTCTGCACATATAATGCGCGCACATTCCATATCGGGATATTTGGCACGCTCACCCGGATTCAATATGAGATTGGGCTTGATGTAGCACTTGCCGGGATGTGCCGGATCCTTGAATATGCCACGTGCAACAGCTGCCTCTGTGGTTGGCAGCAACATTGCTGCCAGCATCAGCAGCAGCAACAAAATTCCGTTCACAAATAGTTTCATCTTAGCGCGGCGCACTCAAAAATCGAACTGATTCAGAGAGCATACGAAATGGCAGCCGGCCGACTTGATGAGGCGGTGCTTCCAACCGGACAAGGGCAGGGGTCAAACAGGTTTCCGATTGCGTCAGTGCATAGTGGCTGCAATATATATGATATTGTTAACAAATGCTAGGTGTGGATCGAGTTGGAATGCAAGTTCTCTCTTAAATAGAATCTTAGTAATATGTACATTAATGTGGAAATAAAGATGAGATAATACTACTGAAACATGTAAGATGATAAGGTTATTAAATGAATATTAAAAAATAGCAATAAAAAATTCCAATAAATAAATATCAAAATAAATATAAATATTGTAAATGAATATAACATTAATTAATTAAAATATAAACAAAATAAGAAAATTATTAATATATATTTGTTATTTATATTATTACTATTAATATATTTTATTTATCTTATTATTTAATTAAAATTAAGTGTATCAACAGCAAAGTTTTACGTTTTAATTCTTAATATTAATTTTATTTTTTACATATTTAAGTTAAGTTTCAAAAGATTCCATTCCATATCAATATTTAGGTATATTTTTGTTTATGTATTTTGTTTTATATATATATTTTTATTTGTAACGCATAGAAGAAGACATCTTCGACCCTATAAAGCATATATATTTTTGTTCTGCAGCCGCGTTGTTATATACATGTCCGTCTGTTCGTCTACTATGCTACCTGTATATTTACAATATCTTATAAACATCGGGCCACTATATCAGATATAGTAGCTGCTATAGAAAAGATAGCTGGAAAGCAGTATCTTATATGACAATATATTCTGCTAACCATGTAGCCAAATCTTTGGCTTCTACGCTTAAATAAAAATACTTTACTAATTATTTATTTATTTACATATTTTATTTATTTTATATTTTTAGGCTAATTATTTTCGTAATAAATTCTATATATACCCAAGCCTCTATTCAATAGTTTATTATATTGTTAATAGTGTTTATTTAAATCGAAATAATATATTTAAAATATTTAAAATAAAATAATATATTTTATTAATTCTTTATTTCTTTATTATATTGATATTTTATTATATACTATATTATTCATTATATTTACCTATATATTTTGGGTTATATATTCTTATAAATATAAATGAAGTTTATGCCATTTCTTAATAATTTAATTTAAAATAATATATTTAACTAATGTTAATGCAATTTTGTTCCACTACGCTGATAGGCGGCAAATGCTGATAAGTAGACAGCTGCACATTGCCAAATGTGAACTCTTGGCCCGTGTTTTATTTGTTCCTCAAACAAAAAAAAAAAATTATGAATATATTGTCTATCCAAATAGTTTATTTTAACGATAAATACTAATAGTATAATAATACACTTATTTAATTTTGTTCGCATATAATCATTTAACAGAAAAGACCAAAAATGAGTTAATTATTATAGTTAAACGAATCATTTCCAATTTGAAATTTCAATCACAAATAATATGACGCTTGCAGCATTTGGGGTATTCCGCATTCCAGTGCTTGAAAGCTGTGTAACGACAATCGTTCGGTGGGGGCACATAATCGCAACTGGTCGAAGAGCATATAGAATCAATCAGATATCTATTATATATGTATGATTATTATGTGTAACATACGTTTGTAGCATGCCCCAGCCATCGCCCATGCAGAAGATCTGGGTGCAGGGCAGCGAATCCAGTTTAACAGATTCCCCCAAATTCATCAGCACTACGGAACTGCTCATATCCACAACACAGCGTCCAGGGTATGCTAGACAGATAATTAGGAACAAATATAAAATAATATAAAATATATATTCATAATATTATATGTGTATTATATTACGATATAGTATAATATAAGTATAACAGAAAAACATAGAAATAGTCAAATATGCATTTTAGATGCATTCTTAAATAGCTTCGGTGCTCATTGTCCGATCGGGTTCAAATTTTATTAAAATTAGTGTATTTACCCAAAATCAGATTCTGTCTTTGGCAGATGCGAGCCCATATACTAACATCTTTAATATTTTCGCAATAAACCTAGGCTGAGAATCAATATATCTTATCCTTATAGATAGTTCGAATAAACCTATTGAATTGATGATAATCTTAAAGATGCGTTATACGAAAACTTAAAAGTTCTCAACAGATTGAAGGCTGCGACTTTCCTTCGAGTCGGCTATTGCCTTCCTCTGGCTGTAATAATTCTTTACAAACTTCTCGAACATTTTTGATAAGTGCAGAGCACAAAATAGCACAAAATAAAGCAAATCTGAAATAGATTTCATACTCACCAGTGTCTCCATAGTAATTAAGTGCGTTCAAGGCTTGAGTCTGAGTAAGATACTCGAAAATGAAAATAATGAGGACAGCTTTGAAAACAAACATCGTGTGCTCACATATATCTCTATATATATATATATGTGTATATATATATTTGCATATATAGTTATTGATTTCTAAAATGTATTGCATAGACTGCTTTGGTTTGGTTTAGTTTGTGAATTGAGTCTCACGAACAGATGATTGTACGCTCACAGCAATGCGGATAGGGCAGATCCATATTGATATAGGAGCCAAAGCGACAAGTGGTCGGAAGGCCGCTAATAATACCACAGCTGTCAAAGGCATTAGATACATTTAGGCATTAGATACATTCGATTGCAGCTGTTAGTACGCACCTTTGAAATATCGTGGAGCCTTGGTAGCCGCACACAATCTGACGGCATTCGTGCGTGGGATCCTTTATGCTCGCACCCTCATTGAGTATCAGCTCCGATGAAATTACGCACTTGCCCGGAAATTCTACATACAATGGGTATTATCCAATATAAATATTGCGACACATGTACACATGTTCATACTTTCATTATGATAAATGCCCACCCATTCGGCGGCTTGAAGTCCGAGTGTAAAATATGCAATCAGTTTTAATAAAATAAGCAAGTGCATTTTCTCTTTTTATTTATTTTTAATTTAAAATATAATTTTATAAATAATTCATGAGTAATTTGGACAAATGCTTTGACAGCTTTTCAAAGAGCTACTAAGTTTAATTTGGCTCGATCATGTTTAATTTGAGGTTAGGTAGAAGTAAAGTTAGGTTATGTAAGGTTGAAGTTGACCAAGAGAGTTTAGTTTCTTCACGTGTAGGTTGCGTTCTTTATTTAACAGTTTTTCATTTATTTTAAGGTTATGTGCAATAAAAGCAGAATTATGTAAAGTTGGGTTAGGTTTGATTGCATTGGCTAAGTGAGGTTAGGTTAGGCACTTGTAGTTTGCATCGCAAGGAACTTTATTAAGGTTATGCTGCGCTACAAGGAACATGTATTTCATAAATGGAATATCCAAAAATTGGCAAATGTTTTTGACAGCCCCTTGATAATATTTTCTTTTATGAAAAACAACTAGACGCCTCTGTGGCATATTGACTGCATTACTCTGTTTTTTTCAACGAGTAGTCCTTCGATAAAAAAAATGTACGTGTTCCCATAAAAAGTGCAGGACAAAGGCAGGGAAAAAAAATGGAATTCTGAATTTTTAGCTTGCTTCATTCACCACGTGATTCAAGTTTTGTTGGTGCATAGTTGTTCTGCGAGCCATGAAAGGATTTTAGCCATGGATAACTTAAATCTTTCAGAATGTCCTGGCTGACACCTTTTTTTTACTTGAGTAGTTATTGTTAAGCCACTCATGCGAGCTGTTACATATTCCATCTGCTTGCTATAACATTGACACAAGTTTAAATGGTCTCAGCGATTAAATTGAGTGAGAAGATTACCGGTTCAAATCCCACGTTAAGTTTAAGGTTAACGGTTCAAATCCCACGTTAAGTTTAAGGTTAACGGTTAAAATTACATGTTCAGTTTAAGGTTAACGGTTCAAATCCCACGTCAAGCTACAGATAACCTGTCCAAATCCCACGTTAAGCAAAAGGCTACCGGGTAAAATCCCACATTACGTTAAATATTACCGGTTCAAATCCCATGTTAAGTTAAATATTACCGGTTCAAATCCCTTGTTAAGTTAAAGATTACCGGTTCAAATCCCTTGTTAAGTTAAAGATTACCGGTTCAAATCCCATGTTAAGTTAAATATTACCGGTTCAAATCACATGTTAAGTTAAATATTACCGGTTCAAATCCCATGTTAAGTTAAAGATTACCGGTTCAAATCCCATGTTAAGTTAAATATTACCGGTTCAAATCCCATGTTAAGTTAAATATTACCGGTTCAAATCCCATGTTAAGTTAAAGATCACCAGTTCAAACCCCATGTTAAAGCTAATCTATTTAATTTGTTCTAATTTTTCTACTTTTTATTGATTTAAAGTAGCAACGCAGAATTTGACGAGAAGAAAAAAACATGAAACTAAGCCAAATAATATAGACTTAACATTAGACAGTGTTGCATTTAACACGACGTGGACAGCATTTGGGATAGGGAGCATCGGGGTACTTATAATCGCCATATTCGCAGCCCTTGGGCGGATATTTTGTGTCACAGCTGGGCGCAAAGAATGGGAAATTAACTGTTAGGTATACGAAGAGAGAAACGCATGGAGCTTACGCATAGACCAAGGCCCAGCTGTTGCGGCCACAATAAATTTCAGCGCACTTGCCAGGATAACGTGCGTACTGATCGCTATCGATCAGCAATTTATCGCCCTTGGGCAATTTAACAAAACACTTGTTGGGATAATCTGTGGGCAGGTGGGATAATAACTAATTGTTAGACGAAATGCCTGGGCTTACCGTCATGTTTGAATATGGCATGATAGGCATCCGCATCGACAGGATGTTCGCTGTGCAGCAGCAAGACAAGCGCCAGGATCAAACAGACCATCAACGGCGACATTTTGTGTGTTCCGTATATTTTTGTGTGTGTCAGGAAATTTTACTTAGATATTCAATTGGTGTGTGTTAAATTTGTAAGGCCTGCCCTGATGCCTGCCGTCTGCCGCCTGCTGCTGTCGATTTCATATGCACATTTTAATTAAAAGCATCAGCAGCAGGGTCGAAGCTAGAGCTGCAGATACATTTATAGATGCAGATACAGATACATTTATCGAATATGTTAATCCCGTTATGTGCAGCTGTCTGTGTGTGTGTGTGTGTTTCCAGATGTTGTCGTTGCCTTTGCATAATTCGATTAAACAACGTTGACGCCCACACCCCCCCCCCCCCCCCCCCTTGCCTGCAGCGCAATGCAAACATTTGCTGTGTGTTTGTGTGCGTTGTCTGTCGGATTTTGATTGCTGCTTTCCCCTCAACGTTGCCCCCTCTCAGTCTGCAATTATTTAGCTACCCAATGTAGACAAATTAGTGGCCATATAATTGATGCATGCATGTGTTCATGTGTGTGTGTGTGTGTTTGCGTGTGTGTTTGCTTGTGTATATTTGTGTGTGTATGCTGTTGTTATTGAGTGTTTAGTTGTGCCAAGTAACTTTAAATCCATTGCTGATGTTTTTGTTTTAGCTGCCAGTGCTGCCCCCCGCCCCCTGCCCCCCCACCCACACCTCAGCCTAGCTCTTTCTCTCCTCTCTTTGTCTCTTTGTCTCTCGACTCTGACTTGATTACATTTGGCCATGCTGGCAATTAGGCAAGCGGCCTTCATTGTTTGCCAGCTGAAATTAATTGAATCGAGTGGCCTCAGCTGAGATTGAAATATGCAATTCCCCCCTCCTTCTGGCCACAGTTTGAACTATCTGCTGCGAAACAAATAGTTTTTGTTGTTTTGCAAAGCTTTGAAAATAAGTTGAAATTTAAAGAATGCTATTTCACATGGTTAAATTCTTTGCTTTGTTTTAGAAATGGCGATTCAATCAAAATAAATAAACCCAAATAGATGGCCCATTCAGACCGTGTGTACACACTGGTGGTCAGCGCCAGGTCTGGACTGTTTAATATGGTAAATAGACAGAAATTTTTGGCAGAGGCATCAATTTAGCTGGATCGATCAGCATTTAGATACAAAAAGGTGCAGCTGCCTAGATATAAACATCGATTTGCATATATACGCAATCAACACGTAAACGCAGCATAAATAACAAATTGCCACGCAAATGAAGGGGTGGAGATGGGTAGGGGGGTGCAGGTGTTGGCACCCATCTACCTTAGGGTCAACATACAGCAACGGTCAATGGCAACATTTTATTGAGCCACGTTTTTTGTTGTTTTTGCCCGGCCAATGGAAATTTTGTGGGCGTGACAGGCGCCCAAGCAAACAGCTTTGGCCTCAAGCGATTCAACTGTACGTATATATACATATATATATTTAATATATGTAAGCTTTCACCTGTGTGGCAGCACTGGCCCAGTTGCTATATCTCTGTACCCCTCTCTCTCTTTTTTATGCACACACATAATTATAATTTCAATGAGTTTTAGAGTTCATATCAAAGTGAATGAGATGCGAGCGAAATGTTTTATTTTTATTGCCTTGTGTTTTTTTATGCCTGACCCGTCCGACAACAGCCTCAAAGTTTATTATCTTTTTTAAATATTTTTGCATTATGTATGGGAGGCTTTTAATTTTTGTGACGTCACAGCTGAAGCCGCCGGCACTTTAAGTTCATATGAGCAGCTTTTTGTGTGCGTGTGTGTGTGTTGAAGTGTGCTAATGAGTGTGTGTGTGTGTGTGTGTGTGTTTTTCCATCATGGAGCTCAACTTTTTAAAACGGCATTTATGTTTTTAGCTGGGAAAAACGTGCTCTAGCACACAGACATAACATAGCATTAAATAAAAACATTGTTTAATTCATTACAAATATTTAAAGCGATAAAAACAGATTTTATTTATCGAATTATATCGTATAAAAAGCATGTAGACACAACTGAGTGTTTTAATAATTGGATTTAAATGATAAATAAGTGTGTGCAATTCCAAAAGAAAGTGTCATATAAATAAAACAAGTAAGAGCTTCTAGTCGGAAGCTCCCGACTAGGGGATACCCTGAACACTCTTCTTCCAACATGAAATGCATATATATATATTCTATTTTAGAAGCTATATGTCAAGTTTGGTGACTCTAGCTCTTATTATTTACCAAAATTGCTCAAAAAATAGGATATCGATATCGATTCTTATCGACTACTAGGAAACGGAAGAGTTATCGATTATCGGAAACACGGAAACTCGATCTGCGCAGGCACTAGAAGGACCTACAACTAAAATTTTAATACGAACGGACGGACGAACAGACAGACAGACGAACATGGCTAGATCGACTCAGCTATTGATGCTGATCAAGAATATATATACTTTATGGGGTCGGAGATGCTTTTTTCTGCCTGTTACATACATTTCCATTTTGCACAAATACAATATACCCTTTTTACCCATTTTTAATGGGTTCAGGGTATAAAAAAACGTTGCATTTATTTATTCTTAATGATTATTAATTTCGATAATTAATTCCAATTAATGTCTATAGCTTAATACATTGCATTTATAAATAATTAATTTCATTAACTGTTATAAATGCAGATGTCAATTGAGCTGTAAAATTTGTTACATTGCGTATACGTAATGCGCATAACGCATACGTAAAATTATTTAAATGCATTTAGCATTTGTGTGTAAATGATTTATTTTTTAAGCTATAAAGCATTATTGTAATGCAAATACACTTGTATGTGTGTGTGTATATATAAAATATTCAACAAAATTTCGCTGCTACAAATGCTTGATAAACTGTAAAATAAACGAATTCAAATAAGAACAAGAGCAACAACACAATAAAGTGCCGTAAACAAAATTTCATTCTGCCCAGTGATTTTTATGCTAAAGCGCGCGGGGTGCAAATGTAAGGGAAAATCCAATAAGTGAGCTGCACAGTGCATAGTGTATAGACCCCCCCCCCCCCCCTCCCCTTCCAGCCGCTGCCTAACCCTGTCTAAACTGCTGGGCACACTATCTCGCTCTGTCTCGCTCACTCTCTCTCTCTCCTGCTGCTGTTTCAGATTTGTTTGGGTGCTTCTTCCGCTGCTTTCTAGTGCACTCAAAGTAACTGTAACAGCAGCAGCAGCCGAGAGGCAGAGGCAGAGGCAGAGGCAGAGGCAGAGGCAGAGGCAGTGGCAGTGGCAGCGGGCAGAGTAACTGCAGCAACAACAAGCACCTTCAATGACCTTCAAATACACAAATTGACTCAACTATTGTTGTTGTTGTAGCTGCTGCAGAGCAGCAGCTCTGCTCTGCTCTGCTGCTGCTGCTGCTCTGCTGCGGTTTTACGTTGTTTGTTGTTGTTGTTACTTGCAGTTGTTGTTGTTTTTGCTGCTGCTGCTGCTGGTTTAGCTTATGACAGCGCTCCGCACTGAGTTATTAAAATTTGTTTTTGCCAAAATGCACATTTGCCAAAATATTCTACAAGCTGTTTGTTCGCCTTTTCTTTTCTTTTGTTGCTTTTGTTGCGCTTTCAACGTTTCTGTTTTGTGTCAGCTACTCAAAACGTGCAACAACAAAAACAACAACAATTTAAATAACAATAACAACAATGCGCGTGGTCTTGAGTTCATTTCTTGCTTGTGCTTGCAATTGTTACAAAAATACACTTGAATGCCAAAACGTTTACCAAAAATAACAAATAAATGGAATTTCCGTTAAATAAAATGCTAGACAAAAGCACTTGAATTTCTGACGCGAACAACATATAATTAGCTTACGTATACAATTTTAAGATATTCTATATATGCCATACAAATATTAACTAATCTAGATTATTTTTCTTGCAGGTAAGGAACGCAGTTTGATTTCTTGTGTGTAAATATTTGGCAAGTAATTAAGTTTTATTATAATTATAACAAATTGTATATGAATATAATATAAGAAATTAACCGGCGTTGTCCGTGTGTTGAAGCATTAATGTTGATATTCAAGCTTTATCCAAGCTTCAAGTTACTCGAACTGCCTACACGCCTTCTTGGAGGTTCGAACCCTGAACTTTGAACCCCTCGATTGCAATTTTGTGGGTTGTTGTTAACTTCCGCTCATTTTCCATTTCTTTGTTATTGGATATGCCCTTGTAGAGGGTATTAAAGTTTTGTATTAAAATGAGAATCGCATAGAAGGAGACATTTCGGACCTCATAAAGTATATATATTCTAGATCAGTATCTATGCAAAATACTCTTTTAGTATTAAGGCTATTGTCTGGAAACTTTATATACGTATATCTAGTCGGATCGGACAACTTTTTGGTTTATCAAGATATCTTAGCCAACTTATAGGTTTCACTATATTCCCCCAAATGTGTAATAAGTCCTATCAACATCGGATCACTATATTATATAGCTGCTATAGAATAGATGGGTCGAATGGTAGAATCTATTTTGTTGTCAAACTTATCATTTTCGAGCTTCATTCTTCTTCTTGCATATCTGAAAAAGGGATATGTCAACAAGGGTCTTAAATCCTTATCCTTATCCATTGTTTTTTTTATATTTCTTATTTTTTAATATTGTTTTAACACATTTATTATCATGTTTATTGAATTTAATTGCAGCTCAGCTTATAAAAGCTCTTTAATTGTTTCCATTTAATGCATTTGGCTATTTAAAATATTGTTCGCATTGTATAAAGCTTAAAGAAACGAAAGAAATCCGCATTAACTAGACCCAAGCGCTTATCCTTGGCATTTACAGGTGCGCTGTCCTGTTGTTGTTGTTTGTTTGTTTGTTGTTGTTGTTGTTGTTTGTTGTTGGCGTTGGCTACGAAAAACCGCGCTTGTTGAATTATTTAAGACACAAGTGCGCTGCCCAACCAGTCCACAGCCAGACCCCTTGCGCCCACCCCATGCCCCGCCAGACTCCATCGGCTTGCAACGATAAAGGCAGGCAGATAAAAGTGGCCTACTTTAAGGCGTGGCTGGGGGGGCAGCTTGATTATGTCTCAAGTCACTCCACGTAGCGCCAGCCACAAAAAAGAAATTAATTAATTTTTAAGCGTAATTAAATGCAAAGCAGCACTCGGGCTCAAGCCGTGGCCCAGGCCTCTCGCTGTGCGCTTTGTTTGCGCGCGTCCATGAAGGCAAGGCTACGGCCGCAAGGACATGGCCTATAAGAAAGGAAAGAAAGAAAAAAAAAGGAGCCCAAAAAACAGCCCAACACAATAAACGGCAAATCAGTTTTGGGCCAAGTTTTCTTTTTCATATGAATCTCCTGCGCTGACAATTACAAAATATATTCGAGAAACCCGAGAAACCACTCGAGTGCCGCTTAATGGGCTTCAATTTCGTTTTCAACTCTCATTTTGTTTGCTTTTCGGTTTTGGCCTGGCCAAAAGGTTGGCCTAAAAAGGCGCAAGACTCAAAGCTGACAATTTTCACGCACACACACACAGTAACATATGGGTGTGTGTGTGTGTCTGTCATTGACTTTGGCCAATCAACACGCAGGCAGCATCCGCAGCGTTGGCCAATTCCAAAATCCAATGCCAATTCGTAAGCCAAAAATCTCAAATCAGACACCGACTGTGAGATACCCTGCTTTTGGCAACTGAATGTGCGCGTACTTTATGGAAAGTGTGTACACATTATTTCAGTGAAAAACTTGGCCAAATGCTTGGCACGTTTTGAACATACCCTTTCAGCACATGGCGTGCAGGGTATATATCATGCTTTGCTCAAATTCCGTATTCAGCTTCGTTTTTTTTTGTTTTTTTTTTTTTTTTTTTAATGGCTTTCGTTTCGTTTGCTGTCCGTTTGTTTTTCTGGTCAATTTCACTTTTATGCTTCGCAGTCAACAGCCAAATGCTTTCTTCTTCTTCTATGCGAATATGCACACACTAACCGAACATACATTTATATATCCGTTTGTATATCTAGACAATATTTACGTGTTGGTTATTTTTAGGCGTGTGTACACACGAAAAATAAAAACAATTACGTTGACGTCGCAGTCGCAGTCACAGCCTGTTCATGAATATTTAACATACAAATTTGCTTCCAGCGAACGTTGAAAAACCCCAAGAAAACAATAATAAGATACACAAAGTTCCAACTAAACGCATTTAATAGTTGTTAGACTGTGCTTGTGTGTATCTTTAAATGTGTGTGCGTGTATCTCTTTAAGATACAAGTCCAGGCTCGGAGCTTGTGCTTCATTTCTTTCTGGCTGGGTTTGGAGTTTGGCAAAAGAATCTGACTCTGCTTTCGAGTAAAACTAACTCGCATACTTAAAAAGGGCAAGAGAATATATATATATATTGCCTCCCTATCTCCCCCTATCTCCCTCTACCTTCCCACTATCTGAGTAAGATTTCCTCGACAATTGGCCTCCGATTTTGTCTGATGCATAAAAATCCTTGAGCCCATTAATGTCTATATGTACAACTCCTTTCAGCCTTAAATCTCACATAAAATATTACATTGACAAAAAAAAAGCAATATTACGAAATTCGCTTTCCCTTTCTTTTATATATATATGCTTTATACACATACTTTGGCGGCAAGAATGAACAATGAAATGGAAAATGTTGAATTGCTTGGCAGGCACAACACATTCGTTTGCAATCAATAAACATTGCGTATACGCAACGTGTGCGACTGGCTGCAAAGACGCAGCCGCAGGCAACACACAACACACAGAGAAAGAAGCGCAATTCATAAATGTTGAGTAAAGGACATGGCAGAGACATTGCCCGGGACGGCAGCACCTGACTTGCCCCCCGCGCCCCACCCTCACAAACACCTGGACATGTTGAACGTTTTTCTTTTTAAAAAAAAAAAATGTGGATCAATATTTTCGCAGCAGCAGCAGCCCAAGACGTTGACGTGCCAGCTGTGTGTGTGTGTGTCCTTGCAAGGACAATTGTGTGCGGCATTGTTGTCAGCCGTCGCGTATGTCTGTGTATGTGTGTGTGTGTGTGTGTGGCATGCCACGTTGTCCGCGCCACAGTTTTGCAGACCGGTTTTCTTTTTTTTGCTTCTACCCAACTTGACCCTAGGAAATCAGCCCACACCAAGCTATGCACGGACACTTTTCAAGTGGCAATTAGCCGCGTGCTGCAACCAACAAACCAACAAACCCCCCCGCCCCCTGCTCCCTTCGCCCCGCGCACCTTGCCAGTGTAAAATGAACACGCCAAATCGAACGCTATTTTACCTTGAAACCCAAAGCAACAACAACAACAACAACAACAGCGACAACCAAATATCAACAAATTGCGGCTAAAATGTTTTAAGCCAAATACCAAAAGGCCAAATAACAAAATGCAAATTGTTTACAAATCGAAAAGCAAACTAATTGCGTTTAAATTACAAGCAAAAAAAAAAAGAAGAAATGTTTGCTTTTATTTTTGCTGGCATTTTTTCACGATTCTTGCCAAATGTTGTAAACTAACCAGATGCTGCTGCTGTTGCTGCTGCTGCTGCTTCTTCTCACCTGATTTTGCGGCACGTGGAAATCTTAGCCAGCTCCTGAGCTGGCCCAAAGCAAACTTAGGTCAAACAATTTTGAAATGAGCTTTGGGCAGCACTTGCAAAAATTGCCACGGCTTTGATTAATTAACTTAAAACAGCTATTGCCAGAAACACAGACACACAGACACACACACACACACACGCAGACATCGCCTGACATTGGCATAAATTTAATTGATTTGCGCGGCGTGTGGCATGTGGCATGTGGCATGAACTGTATTTGCGACCGCTGCCTTTGCTTTGGCCTTAATGATGAGCAGATGAGCTACATCAGATATAGTAAAGATATATTTACAAGATAGATATATCAAATAAATATATGCAGCTGCTTATATTACATAGTTAATATTTAAAAGCCCTGACTAATGCCTTGCTCAAAAATTGAATGCTACCAAATTAAACTGTGGCTTTTAATTTCCAACATAAATTTACCTAGATTATTTAACGCTTAATGCACAAAATCTCAGCAGCAATATCATGGGCTCTTCTTATTTTTTTATGCTTACGACACGCGCCAATAATAATAGCATATAATTTACATGGCAAACGAGGCGTATGCGCAATGTGTGCGCTGTGCTTCAGGCTTCAGCCGCAGCAATCGAATGTTTAATAAACTCGAGCTGCTCATTTTTATAGGATTTATCAGCTTGAAACGAAGCTTAAAGCAAAAATTGTTGATCAACAAAATTAAATAATAGATAAAAGTTTTTGAAAAAAATCTTTGTAAAATAAATCCAGTTGAAGAAAGTACAAAAAAATATAATTTAATTACAAATTGTAGCTTGGATTCAGTTGAGCCAAGGCACGAACCACAACTGCAGCTTATCAGATACACGAACCGTACCTCTAGTCGAAGCATTAGCTCGACTATTTTATATTATTTTTGCTTTTGGCTGGTTTTACTTATAGTTTAGTTTGGCTTAGAGTCTGCTGAAATGGGAGCAACTGTTTCCGGCGCTCCATGTCAGCGACATGCGACACAATTATGCTAAATTTCCGTGCGGAAATGTAGCGCACCTTGTTGCCAACATTTTTTGAATGTCTGCCATTCCACCAAAAAGTCTGCGCCGCACCGACCCGCCATGCCACGCCCCCGCTCGGCTGGCTGGCAAAAGTTCAATTTCGCATTCAATTTGCCATTTCCACAGAGGCTGCACAGAAAATTGGCAAAATCCAAAAAAAAAATGAAGAGAACATGAGTATTCAAACAATTTGAGTTTTGTACGAATGAATGTTGTGCACGGCGTATGTCTGCAGGTGTGTAGGTGTGTGTGTGTGTGTGTGTGTGTTTGTGTGTGTTTGCGCTTTTATCGCCAACGACTTCAACTTTGTTGCCCGCGGCCCGTTGCGAGGGCACACACAAACTTATATAGACAGTTAAACGATAACACACACACACACACACACACACACACACACACATACACACACACACCAATGCACACACACACACACGCAGTCACGCTTCGACTGCAACGCCAACCGCGACGTGTCGAGCATAAGTAATGTTTATTTTATTTTATTTTTCCTTATGTAAAACATCCAAAAAAAAAAAACAAAGTGGGCGTCGCGCTGAGCTCCGCCCCTCTCCCGCCTCTGCCCGCGACACACTCACGCAAATTGCCAAAAACTGTGTTGTACAGTGGTGAAATTTTGAGGCATTCAAAAAAGTATAAGCCCTTAAAAGAATCGATCGCAAAACCTTTAAAAACGCTTCATGCCACAGGCAACTGAATGCAACGAACTGTGGCAACAAGCCAAAAAGCCATAAAATAAAAGGCGCTTGCAAGGAAATATGCAATACAATTTCTTTTCGATCAATACTCAATACTTCGAAATTCCAAGCCTTATACTACAATAATAGCAATATATTTTAAAGCTATGCATATCGATTGTGGTAGATAATACTAAAATACCAGACTAAAAGCCTTAATTTCGCAGTTCAAGCAAAAGTGCTGCAAAACGATAAAGATAATAAAGGCATACAGTGCTGGAAAACAGCTACTAGTTGCTATAGATCAGGATGTATCGATACTTTTGATAAGTCTTAAATGCATATTCATGAGTTTATAGTTGTAAGCTGAAGCTTTTGGTACTTTTGACAGTTCTTGATGCATATTCACGAGTTCATAGTAGGATTCGCTGGAACTTTGGATAATTTTGATATATTTAATATCATGTATAATATCATAAATATGAATCAGGCAAGTTTTTAATGTTTTAAAGAAACTAAAATAATTAAAAGAAATTAATTAAAATAAATAAAATAATATAAGCTCAGCATTCGATTAATTGTTATTGAATCTAATTCCGATTATAAAACAACTTATCGATATACATGCATATGTATGTATCGCAGCAACGTATCGATATTGTAGAGATAAATGATTAAGGGCATTCACTGCAGGCTCTGAGAAAGAGACAAGAGAAAGAGACTGAGAACCAGTGTTGCCAACTGCAGTTACATAAAAGTAGCTGAAACCAGTGTTAAAAAAAGCACGAAATCGCTGTCTACGCATTCTGAGCTTTAGTTGGCAAACTAGAGTAGTACTTTTTATTGAGCTATCAGAAAATAGCAATATTGATTGAAAAAGAAAATTGATATCTGAAAATAGCTAAAATGTAGCTATAAAATAGCTAAATTGGAGCTCAAGAGCTAAGAGCTCAATTAAGAGAGACGAAACAAGCTGATTAGCTCGCTTTAGGGTTGCACATATATTGATCGGTAATTTAATCACAAAACTGCTCGTAGCTTTAATATGTTTAAACAATAAAAAAAAAGATGGAAAATCGAAAAGAACCTTCGCTGTGCAATTTGCAACCACTGTGCGTTGCCCTTTAATTGTGCGGGCTGTTGCTGTTTTTTGCATATTATTGACCTGCATTCAATTATACCAAATCGATGCCGTAGATATCTGCCACAGCAGCTCGTCATAAAAAGGAAAAACAACGTAAATGTGGCAAAAGCATTGTTGTCGTGTAATTACGTTACATTTGTGCTCTTGTTGCTTTTGGCCATTTTCATTTTGTGGCCAATTTCCAAGGCACAACAATGACAAACTGTGGCCCAAATTATACGGGCGGTACGTAAAACAGCCGGATATGCCGTTGCCGGACTCGAAATCGAATTCGGCAGCCGTATACGCCTTCAGATATCTGCCACAGCTGTTTCTCTTTTCGTATATACGTTTTAAATAGTTTGCCTGCAGCTTAAAACGAAAGTCATAAAAAAGAAGGGTAGATTATAATGAAAATAAGCCAGCCACTTGCAGCTATTCGCGTTTGTGAACAGACATCACTCATACGCCACGTGCAACGTTGCTGCGGTAAGAAATGCCTCGGTCCGATTTTAATTAAAATATGCTAATGCTTATGCGAGCTTATGCATAGATGTGCATACATATATATATATACTATATACATATATACATTTTTGGCTAAAGCTGCTTAAAACACGCTGCACGTTGAATAAGTTCTTCATTTTCCATTTGCCATTCTTAAGGTCGAGCAACAGGCGAAGTTGACAGTCAAGTGACGCCATGAAAAACAGCAAAGAGAAAAATATGTTTTAGATAACATTAAGATTTCTTTAATGCAACACATACTATTCCTGGATTTCCATAGCTATCGATAGGTAATCCGATAGTTAATCCGATTTTTTTTTACTAAAGATCTCTACGATTAAGAAATACAAAAATGTATCAATGTAGGCGATAATAAAAAAGGGATATCAATTCCATGAGGATTATAGTCTTTATTCTACATAAAACAATAAAAAATCTATTTATTAAAAAAAAATTGCAATTTAGAACATTTCTAATAATGCCAACTAATATCGATAACAACAAAACCAATCGATTGTTGTTGTCAAAACAATCGCACGTTTTACAGCACTAATCTGAATGTAGGGTAATTATTTATTTGATAAGGTACATTTCCATATCAAAGGACTTTTTTAATTGGCGTGCGTTTTAAATATTACCGATACAAATATTTACATGAGCTGCTACAGTTAAATCTAGGGACATTTTTAAAATTTAGTGTGCTGGTTAAATTTGGCCATTACAATAGCGCTAATTTTGCAACACTTTTCAGTAGGTAGAGAAATTATTTTTTTGATCAGATACATTTGCATATAAAGGATTTTTATTTGAAATATAGCATGCGATCAAAAAGTTAGCAGTTTTTTTAGTTTATGAAACTGTGCAACTAACAAAAATATTTGAAATTGTACAACACTGCTCTTTAAGTAGGGAAATTACGTTATGAGTATAAGGTTTAGTTCTACATACAATACTATTTGCCAGTTCTGCAAATGAAAAGCTTTATACACATAGCTTAACCCGATTTAACTAGTCAGCTATAGATTTTAGTTTAGTGGAAATGAAAATCTAATCATATTTAAACACTATTAGCACTCGAGTATTTTCCAAATTAACAGTTTTTAATATGCTGCCCCAATTGTTAACAAGATCGGTTCACATTTGTCGATGTCCGTATTGGCAAACACATTTCAAGTCACCAATGTCCACGTTTCAGAAGCAATATTTTAAGGAGATCGGTGAGTCCAGCGAGCCGGCGGATAAGATTTCAGTGATCGGCACCGGGCAGGTGGGCCTTTCGTGTTGTGCATTTCTGATTGATCGACGATTGGCCCAACATTTGGTGATGGTGGATTTGCGTCAGGAATGGGTCAAAGCGGAAGCTCTCGATTTTTTGCACGTATCCAGCTTGTTGGCATCGCCCAAAATAGAAACCTGTACGGATGCCAGTTGCACGGCTGGTTCCAAGTATATTATCGTAACGGCCGGCACAAGACCAGCCGGCAAAAGTCGCCTAGCTATTGCCAAGGAGTCGGTGGAGATATTGTCGAAGCTGGTGCCTAAGTTGGTAGAAAGTAGTCCGGATGCGACTTATGTGATTAGCTCGAATCCGGCCGATGTCATGACCTGGGCGGTGCGAAAAATGAGCGGCTTACCCAAGGAGCGTTGCATATCGTCCGGCTGTCATCTGGATTCGTTGCGATTTCGTTATTTGCTCGCCCAGCGTCTGGGCGTGGCAGCGTCCGAGGTAAATGCCTTCATTGTGGGCGAGCACGGGGATAGCTCGGTGCCCGTTTGGTCGGGCGTGACGGTGGGCGGCATTGCATTGCAACGCCTTTTGCCAAATATCGGCACAGATCAAGATGAGGAGAAATGGCAACAAGTTCACACAGATGTGATCAAAGCTGGCTCATCGGTATCCAAGATCAAGGGCTACACAAACTGGGGCGTCTCCTTAGCCATTGTTGACATCATTCAGGCCATGATGACGAACAGCGGACGCATCCTGTCCGTGGGCACCGACATCCAGGGCCTGATGGGCGTCAATGATAGCGTGGTCATGTCTCTGCCATGCATACTAGGCACTCACGGCGTACAGAAAGTAATTGAGTTGCCACTAACTGAATTTGAAAGGAATATGTTTGAGAAATCTACAGAGGTTTTAACGAAGGCGCAGTGTGCCCTCGATCTCTGACAGCTTTAATTCAAATATATTTTAGTGTAATGCATCATTAAAGCATGTGGCCCGCCATTTCGGGTCTATTGTATTTAGATTTTGTCATCAATTCCTGACAATCGAGTCGATATAGCCGTGTGGAGAAATCGAAATTTAAATTTCGAAAAATTCCCTTTTATAAATAATGTCTCTGTGAATTTGGCGATCGCTTTTCTGGATTGCATCAAAATATCTTCGACCTATTTTATAAATCTAGGAAATATCTGCCTGGCTGTGAGTATAAACTCACAAACAGCGTATTTATTTAAGAGTTATTTTTAGTCGTTATGCCTTCTCTTGTCTGCTCTAAAGCCTATTTTCCACTCGCTTTATATACATATTAACCCACTCGACTCGGCTTACAAAGCGCCACCTTCTGCATCGAGAATATACGAGAGTAATATTTATAGTATATATATACGTGTGCACATTATAAGTTGAGAACTCGACTTAAGGACTGCCTGGAGAGTTGGGCAGCACTCGAACTTTACGAGGCTCTTACAGACACACAAACACAAATACACACACACACACATGTCTGGCAGGCCACGCTCCATTTGATGCCAGGCGATGTGAATGCAAGCAGCTCCCAAAAGTATGCAATGAAAAATTGCAACAGAAATTTTTACACAAGCAAATCAACGGCGAAGACAAGAAGCTGGCGACGCCAATCGAGCGTTAAAGCCACAGATACACACAGACAATAAGTGCTGTTGTTTATGTGTGTGTGTGTTGCACACAAATCAAATTAAGTTATCTGATTGCCGTGTAAAAATTGCAGCTGCGGCAGCAGACACTTGCTACCTTCGATATTTGGCACACACGAAAACACACACAAATACCAGATATAAATCATGTACCAATAAATCGCATTAAAAAAGTGAAACTTAAGCGCAGTCACAGTAAGGTTCAGGCGAATCACGATGTTTCCACTGTCAGCATTAAATTGCAGTAAAGTCAAAAGCATTTATTGGATTCAATAGATGCACCAGACTTCAAATTGCTAGAAATATACTCACGTAATTGATTTTCTTGTTCTCTAGCAACTGATTATATTAAACGTACCTCTGATGTGCTGCGCTAAATTAATAGTCGAGAAGGGGTCAGGTTTTGAATGCAAATATCGATAAACACCTCTATATTATATATCTATCGATATACATGATTATATAGTATATGTATCCATCTATCGATATACATGTTCCTAGTAAATCTATCTATATCTATGTTTATAGTATATCTATCTGTCTACCAATATACATGCTTTTAGTTAATCTATCTATCTACCGATGCACATGTTTATGGTATATCTATCCATCTATCTGCGTATCCATATACATGTTTTTAGTATCACCCGATATACATTTTTGTAGTATATGTATCCAAATATCGATAAAATGTTTGCAGCACATCTATCTGTCTATCGATATACATGTCTACTCTATATCTATCTATCGATATACATGTTTATAGCAAATTTATCTATCAATCGATACACATGTCTATAGTATATCTATCTATCGATATACACGTTTATAGCATATCCGTATATCTATCGATAAACTTGTTAATAGTATAGAAAACTCGTGTTTTATATCAGCTGAAATGCTATAAAAAGAAAAACTAATATTGTCCAATATTTTACTCGCTCTGCAAAAGTGTTCACAGATATTGGAAATGTAGTTAAAGCCAAAGGCGTGCATTCAGCTCGCCAGCCTATATGTGGCCAATACATGTTACAATTACACGCTCACGGCCACAGTCGCAGTCGCCGTCACAGTTGGCGTCGCAGTCGCCGTTGCAGTTGCCGTCGCATGCATATTCAGATTTCCAGCCTCGATTGGCAAAGTGTCAAAGGTTGTTTTGACTGTCGAAGGACGCGAGCGCGCGCCAAATGCGTTTATCCGAAACGGGAAATGTTGCCAAATGGCTGCTAAATGCTGACTAGAAAAAAAAAATAGGTGAGAGAGAAAAGAAAAAACAAAAAAAAAAAAACTATACAAGGTTAGTTAAATGGCCAAATGCCACATGGCCGAAAGCGCCTTAAAGTGCGCAACAGGACGATGTGGCATTAAATGTCCGTGGCATGCGCTCTCTCTATCTCTCTCTCTCTCTCGAGCTAATGATACTTGTCATTATCAGCACGCGTGGCTGCTGTCTTATCAGCGACATTGAGCACATTCATTAAGGCACGCACACACAGATACACTCGCACACACACGCACAAAGCACGCCGAGATTACGTATACGCCCTGTGCTGCTTTTAAGTGTTTGCTTTGCTGCGTGTCTAACTTAATGTGGCTACAACTCGCCCCTCGCCCCGCTACCACTCCACGCTTAAGTGATAAAAATAAATCGCAACCACGCCCACAATTTGCGCGAGGGCTGCACTTAAATCTGTACTTGTTTCGCAGCATGCAGGCAAGCGCACATTTTAGCCACGACTTTGGCGCGTTTTAAGTGACTGTTACTTGGCACGACAGCCCCTCGGCTAACTCCCCGCTTCCCACTCTTCCTCCCCCCCCCCCCCCCCCCCGTTAGTGAGTTATCTTTAGCCAGGCCTGAGAGCAGCCTGTTTCTGTTCCCGCCCCGCCCGTGACATAACTTGTTGCTCTGCTTAACTTTGCTCTCAATGAATTTTATAGTTTCGCTTTCGCCTTCGACATTTCGCTCGTCCTTGTTGTTCTTAAATAAGCACAAAATTGTCTTTGACTTTTCACGTTGCCTGTTCCTGCTGCCACCCAGTTCCTCCCCCCTTCTCTTGTTCTTTTTTTTTTCTTGAGCCCGTCCCGGCTGACAAAATGTTGTGTGCATTTCGAAGCAGCCAAGTTGGCTTTTGCATATTTAACGAGCGCAATTATTGGGATGACTATCCAAGTAAGTTTGTATTCATTTATGAAACATCTGATATATATATTAGATGGCCGAGTCTCCCTTTTCTAACTTTCTAAAAGACCAAAAACTTTTGCACAAAGTCGAATTTAATGGCCGCCTTAGTTAAATGCTGAATAGCTGCTTTCTTCCGCAAAGTTTTGGACACAAATTTCAACTAAAGTCGTAAATTACAGTATTTTTTAAACAAAATTTTTGCCATTTATGGGCAAAACTTTGGAAGTAGTTGCTAAATTATCGGAAGGAAATTATCGATTAGTTATCGATATGTTGCTTAACTGAAAATGAAATTTAAGCCCAGATCCTCGCTTGTCTTATTGACTTTAAACGCAAAATTCTTGACCCATTTTCAAAGAATTACAAACTGAGTTCATCCCATTAATGGAAAAATAAATATTTCTTGTAGTATATACTCATTGCTCTGAATAAATCAGGCATTATGAGTAATGATTGCAGATGATAAACAAATTTTGAGTTCAAAGATATTTTACGAGCTTTTATGTATAACAAATAAACACATTTCCAGACACCTTAAATAGTACTTATGTGTATATTATACACACTCTGAAATGTACACACACACAGTGCATCATTCTATGATTAATAGACACAGGCACATGCTACAAAATTGAAATGATGTATTCACAGCTATTAAATAAACAGAATACACATAATACTTCTGTATCAACCGTTTGTAGATACTTATAAATTATATATTTATATATATATATATATATATATGAGTATAAATTCCAGAAGCCACATTGTTAAGTCTTTACTATGGCGATTATTTGATTCTGTTTGTCGGTCTGTTCATTAGTTATTCTCTGAGAACGCAGAACTTTACCAATGAGCATTAAGCTGAAATGTCAACTTTAAACATGATTCAACAACTAACCAAACAACATTTACCTAAAGGACTGGGGATTTTGCGATTGACTACAGAACGTATTTATAAAATTTTCATCGAAAATGGGAGGACTACCGATTGGATATCAGGCAAAAACGTTGATACAACTAGTTTACCGTATACCTTCATCACTTAATACTACAAATTTCCGGTTTCTAGATCTTACGTCAGTCAGTCCGTTAGTCAATCAGAACGCTAATCGGTCAGTCAATGAGTCACTCAGCTAGTCAGTCCGTCAGTTATTCAGTCAGTCAGACAGTCTATCAGTCAATCAGTCAATTAGTCTGTCAATCAATCAGTCATTCAGTCCTTCAGTTAGTCAGTCAATCAGTCAGTCTATTAGACAGTGAGTAAGTCAATCAGTAAGTCTGTCAATCAGTTAATCAGTAAGACTGTTAATCAGACAGTTAGCCAGCCAGTCAATCACTCCGTCAGTCTGTCAGTCACTCACTCTGTCATCCAGACAGAAGGTCAGTCAGACAGTCAATCAGTTAATCAGTTAATCATACAGTCAGTCAGTCAGTGAGTAAGTCAGTCTGTCAGTCACTCAGTCTGTCGTCTAGACATTAAGTCTGTTAGACAGTCAGTCAGTCATTCAGTCAACCAGTTAATCATTTAGTCAGTCAGTCAATCAGCAGGTCTGTCAGTGTTAGATAAACAGCCATTTAACATCATGTGTTTTTGTAGCTTCTGTTGCTGTTGTCCAATTCAATGCAGTTAGTGGAAACGTTTTTTAAACTGCGCTGCCTCCACCTCCAGGCCACCCCCGCCCTCTCCTACCCACGCGCCCTCTCTCGTCTGACCACCTGCTGCTGACCAACTGTCGCCATCAATTTGCACTCGCGCTCTTTCAATCAGAATCTGAATCAGCAGCGCGTCGCTGAGGCCAGTTAGCGCCTATGGAAGCGTGCGTAACCTCAAATAAAGGGGGGCGTGCTCTCCGCCCTGCCCCCAAACGACCTTCCCCTTACACCTGGCGACCACAAAAGCCGCGCTGTCCACGCGACAGGCACTGTTTGTGCGTGTGTGTGTGTGTGTGTTGCCTGTTTTTTGGGGCAACATTTGGATTTGGATTTTGGTTTTGGGTTTTTGGAATTGTAGCCAATTTTTGTTGCTGTTGTTGCCAATTAATCATATTAATTGGTTGCAGCGCCAACGATTTGCTGTTGTTGTATGTAAATTTATGCTGGCTAAAACTGAAACTCAACACGCACGCACCCGCAGCAGCAACTATTTTATGGCCCAGTTGGCTGCAAATTATGTTTAACAACAATTGGCCAGGCGCTAACAACAACAACAGCTTTGTTGAAGCTTTAAAAAATCTAATTATCTGCTTCAATGGCGAATTTTAATTAAATAAGTTTTTGCTGTTGTTGTCACCTGTTGTTCTTGCTGTCGATGCTGTCGCAAAGTTAATTAAAAAGGAAACGCATGCCACGCCCACACACACACACATCCTTTTTTCTACCTTTTGCACTCGCATCACACACATAAATAACTTTTTGCCAACTACTTCAGCCAAACTTGGCGAAAACAAAAAATTTGTTTTCATATTTAACACGACTGCAACAAAGATTTAACTAGTATATAACTTTGTAAGTTTTCCAGTGGTAATTATGAAACTTATAAATTATACAACTTTTGCTCAAATCTAGACTTAACGGGCAATAATGTGCTGGCAAGCATTTGAATTTACAAGACAGTTTAATTAGTTCAGTTTAAAACTTATGAAATTAATCTTATTTGTCGCTGTGCAGCCAATTTATATAAAACGAGTTTCCACCAAGTGCCTTACTCCTCGATTCTCAGCAATATAGTAGGGTCTGCAGTTACCATTTGCACATGAATTTCGACCTAAAATAATGTTGCCAGATTTGGATGCAGAATTGATAATGAGGCCAAACCATGAACAAATAACCAAACCTTTTGAAAATCGAATGATATTTGACCGAGTTATGGGTGTGGGAAGTTTTCACCTATGTCTATATAAGATATTTAAGGGTACCATTTTGACATGAATTTTGACCAAAAATAATGTAACCAAATTTGGATGCAGAATTGATAATGAGGCCAAACCATGAACAAAAAACCAAACCTTTTGAAAATCGAATGATATTTGACCGAGTTATGGGTGTGGGAACTTTTGACTATGTCTATATGGGATATTTGAGGGTACCATTTTGACATGAATTTTGACCAAAAATAATGTAACCAAATTTGGATGCAGAATTGATAATGAGGCCAAACCATGAACAAAAAACCAAACCTTTTGAAAATCGAATGATATTTGACCGAGTTATGGGTGTGGGAAGTTTTCACCTATGTCTATATAAGATATTTAAGGGTACCATTTTGACATGAATTTTGACCAAAAATAATGTAACCAAATTTGGATGCAGAATTGATAATGAGGCCAAACCATGAACAAAAAACCAAACCTTTTGAAAATCGAATGATATTTGACCGAGTTATGGGTGTGGGAACTTTTGACTATGTCTATATGGGATATTTGAGGGTACCATTTTGACATGAATTTTGACCAAAAATAATGTAACCAAATTTGGATGCAGAATTGATAATGAGGCCAAACCATGAACAAAAAAGCAAACCTTTTGAAAATCGAATGATATTTGACCGAGTTATGGGTGTGGGAACTTTTGACTATGTCTATATGGGATATTTGAGGGTACCATTTTGACATGAATTTTGACCAAAAATAATGTAACCAGATTTGGATGCAGAATTGAGAATGAGGCCAAACCATGAACAAAAAACCAAACCTTTTGAAAATCGGTTAAGATTTGGCCAAGTTATGGGTATGGGAACTTTTGACTATGTCTATATGGGATATTTGAGGGTACCATTTTGACATGAATTTTGACCAAAAATAATGTAACCAGATTTGGATGCAGAATTGATAATATGGCCAAATCTTGACCAAAACTCCAAACCTTTTGAAAATCGGATGATATTTGACCGAGTTATGGGTGTGGGAAGTTTTGACCTATGTCTATATAAGATATTTGAGAGTACCAATTTGACATGAATTTTGACCAAAAATAATGTAACCAGATTTGGAAGCAGAATTGATAATGAGGCCAAACCATGAACAAAAAACCAAAACTTTTGAAAATCGAATGATATTTGACCGAGTTATGGGTGTGGGAATTTTTGACTATGTCTATATAAGATATTTGAGGGTACCATTTTGACATGAATTTTGATCAAAAATAATGTAACCAGATTTGGATGCAGAATTGATAATATGGCCATATCTTGACCAAAACTCCAAACCTTTTGAAAATCGGATGATATTTGACCGAGTTATGGGTGTGGGAAGTTTTGACCTATGTCTATATAAGATATTTGAGAGTACCAATTTGACATGAATGTTGACCAAAAATAATGTAACCAGATTTGGATGCAGAATTAAGAATGAGGCCAAACCATGAACAAAAAACCAAACCTTTTGAAAATCGAATGATATTTGACCGAGTTATGGGTGTGGGAAGTTTTGACCTATGTCTATATAAGATATTTGAGAGTACCAATTTGACATGAATTTTGACCAAAAATAATGTAACCAGATTTGGATGCAGAATTGAGAATGAGGCCAAACCATGAACAAAAAACCAAACCTTTTGAAAATCGGTTAAGATTTGGCCAAGTTATGGGTATGGGAAATTTTGACTATGTCTATATGGGATATTTGAGGGTACCATTTTGACATGAATTTTGACCAAAAATTATGTTGCCGGATTTGGATGCAGAATTGAGAATGAGGTCAAACCATGAACAAAAAAGCAAACCTTTTGAAAATCGGTTAAGATTTGGCCAAGTTATGGGTATGGGAAATTTTGACTATGTATATATATGATATTTGAGGGTACCATTTTGACATGAATTTTGACCAAAAATTATGTTGCCGGATTTGGATGCAGAATTGAGAATGAGGCCAAACCATGAACAAAAAAGCAAACCTTTTGAAAATCGAATGATATTTGACCGAGTTATGGGTGTGGGAACTTTTGACTATGTCTATATGGGATATTTGAGGGTACCATTTTGACATGAATTTTGACCAAAAATAATGTAACCAGATTTGGATGCAGAATTGATAATATGGCCAAATCATGAACAAAACTTCAAACCTTTTCAAAATCGGATGATATTTGACCGAGTTATGGGTGTGGGAAGTTTTGACCTATGTCTATATAAGATATTTGAGAGTACCAATTTGACATGAATTTTGACCAAAAATAATGTAACCAGATTTGGATGCAGAATTGAGAATGAGGCCAAACCATGAACAAAAAACCAAACCTTTTGAAAATCGAATGATATTTGACCGAGTTATGGGTGTGGGAATTTTTGACTATGTCTATATAAGATATTTGAGGGTACCATTTTGACATGAATTTTGACCAAAAATAATGTAACCAGATTTGGATGCAGAATTGAGAATGAGGCCAAACCATGAAGAAAAAACCAAACCTTTTGAAAATCGGTTAAGATTTGACCGAGTTATGGGTGTGGGAAGTTTTGACCTATGTCTATATAAGATATTTGAGGGTACCATTCTGACATGAATTTTGACCAAAAATTATGTTGCCAGATTTGGATGTAGAATTGAGAATGAGGCCAAACCATGAACAAAAAACCAAACCTTTTGAAAATCGAATGATATTTGACCGAGTTATGGGTGTGGGAAGTTTTGACCTATGTCTATATAAGATATTTGAGAGTACCAATTTGACATGAATTTTGACCAAAAATAATGTAACCAGATTTGGATGCAGAATTGAGAATGAGGCCAAACCATGAACAAAAAACCAAACCTTTTGAAAATCGGTTAAGATTTGGCCAAGTTATGGGTATGGGAAATTTTGACTATGTCTATATAAGATATTTGAGGGTACCATTTTGACATGAATTTTGACCAAAAATTATGTTGCCGGATTTGGATGCAGAATTGAGAATGAGGTCAAACCATGAACAAAAAAGCAAACCTTTTGAAAATCGAATGATATTTGACCGAGTTATGGGTGTGGGAAGTTTTGACCTATGCCTATATAAGATATTTGAGAGTACCAATTTGACATGAATTTTGACCAAAAATAATGTAACCAGATTTGGATGCAGAATTGATAATGAGGCTAAATAATGAACAAAACTCCAAACCTTTTAAAAATCGGTTAAGATTTGACCGAGGTATGGGTGTGGGAAGTTTTGACCTATGTCTATATAAGATATTTGAGGGTACCATTCTGACATGAATTTTGACCAAAAATAATGTAACCAGATTTGGATGCAGAATTGAGAATGAGGCCAAACCATGAAGAAAAAACCAAACCTTTTGAAAATCGGTTAAGATTCTACCGAGTTATGGGTGTGGGAAGTTTTGACCTATGTCTATATAAGATATTTGAGGGTACCATTCTGACATGAATTTTGACCAAAAATTATGTTGCCAGATTTGGATGCAGAATTGAGAATGGAGCCAAACCATGAACAAAAAGCCAAACCTTTTGAAAATCGGTCAAGATTTGGCCAAGTTATGGGTATGGGAAATTTTGACTATGTCTATATATGATATTTGAGGGTACCATTTTGACATGAATTTTGACCAAAAATTATGTTGCCGGATTTGGATGCAGAATTGATAATGAGGCCAAACCATGAACACAAAACCAAACCTTTTGAAAATCGGTTAAGATTTGACCGAGTTATGGGTGTGGGAAATTTTGACCTATGTCTATATAAGATATTTGAGGGTACCATTCTGACATGAATTTTGACCAAAAATAATGTAACCAGATTTGGATGCAGAATTGATAATGAGGCCAAACCATGAACAAAACTCCAAACCTTTTGAAAATCGGATGATATTTGACCGAGTTATGGGTGTGGGAAGTTTTGACCTATGTCTATATAAGATATTTAAGGGTACCATTCTGACATGAATTTTGACCAAAAATAATGTAACCAGATTTGGATGCAGAATTGATAATGAGGCCAAACCATGAACAAAAAACCAAACCTTTTGAAAATCGAATGATATTTGACCGAGTTATGGGTGTGGGAATTTTTGACTATGTCTATATAAGATATTTGAGGGTACCATTTTGACATGAATTTTGACCAAAAATTATGTTGCCGGATTTGGATGCAGAATTGATAATGAGGCCAAACCATGAACACAAAACCAAACCTTTTGAAAATCGGTTAAGATTTGACCGAGTTATGGGTGTGGGAAATTTTGACCTATGTCTATATAAGATATTTGAGGGTACCATTCTGACATGAATTTTGACCAAAAATAATGTAACCAGATTTGGATGCAGAATTGATAATGAGGCCAAACCATGAACAAAACTCCAAACCTTTTGAAAATCGGATGATATTTGACCGAGTTATGGGTGTGGGAAGTTTTGACCTATGTCTATATAAGATATTTAAGGGTACCATTCTGACATGAATTTTGACCAAAAATAATGTAACCAGATTTGGATGCAGAATTGATAATGAGGCCAAACCATGAACAAAAAACCAAACCTTTTGAAAATCGAATGATATTTGACCGAGTTATGGGTGTGGGAATTTTTGACTATGTCTATATAAGATATTTGAGGGTACCATTTTGACATGAATTTTGACCAAAAATTATGTTGCCGGATTTGGATGCAAAATTGATAATGAGGCCAAACCATGAACAAAACTCCAAACCTTTTGAAAATCGGATGATATTTGACCGAGTTATGGGTGTGGGAAGTTTTGACCTATGTCTATATAAGATATTTGAGGGTACCATTCTAACATGAATTTTGACCAAAAATTTTGTTGCCAGATTTGGATGCAGAATTGATAATGAGGCCAAACCATGAACAAAACTCTAAACCTTTTGAAAATCGGATGATATTTGACCGAGTTGTGGGTGTGGGAAATTTGGACTATGTCTATATGGGATATTTGAGGGTACCAATTTGACAAGAATTTTGACCAGAAATTATGCTGCCCGATTTGGATGCAGAATTGAGAATAACGCCAACCCATGAACAAAAAACCAAACCTTTTGAAAATCGGTTAAGATTTGACCGAGTTATGGGTGTGGGAAGTTTTGACCTATGTCTATATAAGATATTTGAGGGTACCATTCTGACATGAATTTTGACCAAAAATGATGTTGCCAGATTTGGATGCAGAATTGAGAATGGAGCCAAACCATGAACAAAAAGCCAAACCTTTTGAAAATCGGTCAAGATTTGGCCAAGTTATGGGTATGGGAAATTTTGACTATGTCTATATATGATATTTGAGAGTACCATTTTGACATGAATTTTGACCAAAAATTATGTTGCCGGATTTGGATGCAGAATTGATAATGAGGCCAAACCATGAACAAAACTCCAAACCTTTTGAAAATCGGATGATATTTGACCGAGTTATGGGTGTGGGAAGTTTTGACCTATGTCTATATAAGATATTTGAGGGTACCATTCTGACATGAATTTTGACCAAAAATAATGTAACCAGATTTGGATGCAGAATTGATAATAAGGCCAAACAATGAACAAAACTCCAAACCTTTTGAAAATCGGATGATATTTGACCGAGTTATGGGTGTGGGAAGTTTTGACCTATGTCTATATAAGATATTTGAGGGTACCATTCTGACATGAATTTTGACCAAAAATAATGTAACCAGATTTGGATGCAGAATTGATAATGAGGCCAAACCATGAACAAAACTCTAAACCTTTTGAAAATCGGATGATATTTGACCGAGTTATGGGTGTGGGAAGTTTTGACCTATGTCTATATAAGATATTTGAGGGTACCATTCTGACATGAATTTTGACCAAAAATTTTGTTGCCAGATTTGGATGCAGAATTGATAATGAGGCCAAAACCATGAACAAAAAGCCAAACCTTTTCAAAATCGGATGATATTTGACCGAGTTATGGGTGTGGGAAGTTTTGACCTATGTTTATATAAGATATTTAACGGTACCATTTTGACATGAATTTTGACCAAAAATAATGTAACCAGATTTGGATGCAGAATTGATAATGAGGCCAAACCATGAACAAAAAACCAAACCTTTTGAAAATCGGTTAAGATTTGACCGAGTTATGGGTGTGGGAAGTTTTGACCTATGTCTATATAAGATATTTGAGGGTACCATTCTGACATGAATTTTGACCAAAAATAATGTAACCAGATTTGGATGCAGAATTGATAATGGAGCCAAACCATGAACAAAACTCTAAACCTTTTGAAAATCGGATGATATTTGACCGAGTTATGGGTGTGGGAAGTTTTGACCTTTGTCTATATAAGATATTTGAGGGTACCATTTTGACATGAATTTTGACCAAAAATTTTGTTGCCAGATTTGGATGCAGAATTGATAATGGAGCCAAACCATGAACAAAAAGCCAAACCTTTTGAAAATCGGTCAAGATTTGGCCAAGCTAAGGGTATGGGAAATTTTGACTATGTCTATATATGATATTTGAGGGTACCATTTTGACATGAACTTTGACCAAAAATTATGTTGCCAGATTTGGATGCAGAATTGATAATTAGGCCAAACCATGAACAAAACTCCAAACCTTTTGAAAATCGGATGATATTTGACCGAGTTATGGGTGTGGGAAGTTTTGACCTATGTCTATATAAGATATTTGAGGGTACCATTCTGACATGAATTTTGACCAAAAATAATGTAACCAGATTTGGATGCAGAATTGATAATGAGGCCAAACCATGAACAAAACTCTAAACCTTTTGAAAATCGGATGATATTTGACCGAGTTATGGGTGTGGGAAGTTTTGACCTATGTCTATATAAGATATTTGAGGGTACCATTCTGACATGAATTTTGACCAAAAATAATGTAACCAGATTTGGATGCAGAATTGATAATGAGGCCAAACCATGAACAAAACTCCAAACCTTTTGAAAATCGGATGATATTTGACCGAGTTGTGGGTGTGGGAAATTTGGACTATGTCTATATGGGATATTTGAGGGTACCAATTTGACATGAATTTTGACCAAAAATTATGTTGCCAGATTTGGATGCAGAATTGATAATTAGGCCAAACCATGAACAAAACTCCAAACCTTTTGAAAATCGGATGATATTTGACCGAGTTGTGGGTGTGGGAAATTTGGACTATGTCTATATGGGATATTTGAGGGTACCAATTTGACATGAATTTTGACCAAAAATTATGTTGCCCGATTTGGATGCAGAATTGATAATGGAGCCAAACCATGAACAAAAAGCCAAACCTTTTGAAAATCGGTCAAGATTTGGCCAAGCTAAGGGTATGGGAAATTTTGACTATGTCTATATATGATATTTGAGGGTACCATTTTGACATGAACTTTGACCAAAAATTATGTTGCCAGATTTGGATGCAGAATTGATAATTAGGCCAAACCATGAACAAAACTCCAAACCTTTTGAAAATCGGATGATATTTGACCGAGTTGTGGGTGTGGGAAATTTGGACTATGTCTATATGGGATATTTGAGGGTACCAATTTGACATGAATTTTGACCAAAAATTATGTTGCCCGATTTGGATGCAGAATTGATAATGAGGCCAAACCATGAACAAAAAGCCAAACCTTTTCAAAATCGGATGATATTTGACCGAGTTGTGGGTGTGGGAAATTTGGACTATGTCTATATGGGATATTTGAGGGTACCAATTTGACATGAATTTTGACCAAAAATTATGTTGCCCGATTTGGATGCAGAATTGATAATGGAGCCAAACCATGAACAAAAAGCCAAACCTTTTGAAAATCGGTCAAGATTTGGCCAAGCTAAGGGTATGGGAAATTTTGACTATGTCTATATATGATATTTGAGGGTACCATTTTGACATGAACTTTGACCAAAAATTATGTTGCCAGATTTGGATGCAGAATTGATAATTAGGCCAAACCATGAACAAAACTCCAAACCTTTTGAAAATCGGATGATATTTGACCGAGTTGTGGGTGTGGGAAATTTGGACTATGTCTATATGGGATATTTGAGGGTACCAATTTGACATGAATTTTGACCAAAAATTATGTTGCCCGATTTGGATGCAGAATTGATAATGAGGCCAAACCATGAACAAAAAGCCAAACCTTTTCAAAATCGGATGATATTTGACCGAGTTATGGGTGTGGGAAGTTTTGACCTATGTCTATATAAGATATTTAAGGGTACCATTTTGACATGAATTTTGACCAAAAATTATGTTGCCGGATTTGGATGCAGAATTGATAATGAGGCCAAACCATGAACAAAACTCCAAACCTTTTGAAAATCGGATGATATTTGACCGAGTTATGGGTGTGGGAAGTTTTGACCTATGTCTATATAAGATATTTGAGGGTACCATTCTGACATGAATTTTGACCAAAAATAATGTAACCAGATTTGGATGCAGAATTGATAATGAGGCCAAACCATGAACAAAACTCCAAACCTTTTGAAAATCGGATGATATTTGACCGAGTTATGGGTGTGGGAAGTTTTGACCTATGTCTATATAAGATATTTGAGGGTACCATTCTGACATGAATTTTGACCAAAAATAATGTAACCAGATTTGGATGCAGAATTGATAATGAGGCCAAACCATGAACAAAACTCTAAACCTTTTGAAAATCGGATGATATTTGACCGAGTTATGGGTGTGGGAAGTTTTGACCTATGTCTATATAAGATATTTGAGGGTACCATTCTGACATGAATTTTGACCAAAAACTTTGTTGCCAGATTTGGATGCAGAATTGATAATGAGGCCAAACCATGAACAAAACTCTAAACCTTTTGAAAATCGGATGATATTTGACCGAGTTGTGGGTGTGGGAACTTTTGACTATGTCTATATAGGATATAGATTGAGCTTGGAATTGAATGTTGCACCATATCATTTTTTCCACTTTCTTTTACCTTTCTTGTCGATTTCCACAATTGCTCTCACATTTTATTTTTAGTACTATCAATTTCGAGAGTTGTTTCTCCGTCTGATTATCTGTTTTTCCGTGTCTGTAAGCGAAGCTACTTGAGTTTTTCCTAAGCGAATTAAGTGAAGCTTATGCCGTGCCAACCCCAAAACAGCCAGAGAAACTCACGACAAGAACCGAACTACTTAACAACTTGCCCAAGGGGTGGGGTGTATAAGTTTTTCACTCGAATGCTGTGCTGCAGTGTGTCAAGATGCGGGGAGGGGGGCAGGCGTGGCAAGGGGGCGCCATTAAGTTTGAGCTTGTCATGAGAGCTCTGTGGCTTTTAGTCTGTCTGGCGCAAAATGTTCACTTTTCACTTGCATTCAGGCCGAAATCCACGCACACACAGGCCCAATACACACATACACAGGCACAACTCTCACACACACACTCAGTAATTCGGTTTTACTTCGGCTACGCAGCTATCTGAGCGCTTCTGTGCGCCTAGCTGGCAATTATATGAAAAGCACACATACGAACACACTCACACAGACACACACACACGCACAGCGCACAGACACACACACACACACAGACACACTGGCTCTCAGCTCCCACACAAACGCACACACAGACAGTTGTGCGTCATATTGAGCGAAAACTTGTTTGTGGCTGCATTGAAACAAAAAAAAAAACGCAAAAGGAATATAAAATCTTCCTCTCGCCCTCTTCTGCTCTCCCTCTCTTTATCTCTCTTGCCTGCGACACGTCTCCCAACAGTTTTTTTTTAGTATCTCTGACCTTTTTTTTACACATTTTCTGCTCAAATTTTCAAATGTGCAACTGTTGAGTATTTATTAGTGTGCTCTCAACAGTTGAGTGTGTATGTGAGTGTGTGTGCGTGTGTTTGGGCCAGTCGGGGGCCACGTTTTGTGGGCATTGAGAGCGTTGCCCGTGCAGTTCCCTTGGGTATTTACGCTTGGGTACAGGTTTTATTTCAAGTGTACTGAAATGTATTTGATAAGTTGGCAACCCAAACCAATGAGATCGCTATAAATAGCAGTTGTTTGCCTAAAAGTTTAGCAACTTAACGATTATCAGCTACTCGATATATTTTAGCTGCCGTGTAGATGCAGCTATGCGTGACAGAATGTATCGATAACTAACTTCATGTTCGATAAGTGCTTGTCATTATCGATTCTTTTCGAGTGTATCGAGTCAATCGATAACTGTCTTTCATCTTCGATGTTTATATGATGCATCGATTCATTTTCTGTGTAAAAAATATAAATTATCGATAACTATCTTTCATCTTCGATGGTGGCCACGATGTGACGAATCGATAAATGCTTGTCAGTATTATTATTCAGTATCAAAAATAAAAAGTATCGATAACTGTCTTTCATCATCGATTGTAGCCATGTATGAATTCATGCATCGATATGTGATTGTCATTATCGATTCTTTTTGGGTATTACATTCTTGAAGATTTGCGTGTAGCGATAACTGCCCAACATTGTCGACTGTGGGTCATCTATCGATTCTGTCAATTCTAGGCAAAATCGATAATTTTTACACAACAAAGTATTTGAAATATTTTAATCAAATTCCGAATTAAACAACTTTTCAACTGTTCATATTCTTTTGGTGTAAAACACTTTTCTATAACTTCTATTCAAAACAAACATTTCTGACAAAGTCTACCTTTTTAATGGATTGTACCCATTTTTTTTTAGTTGTGGCTAATTTTGATTGTCTGCACTCCATCAAATTGTCACATTATCATTATATGCTCTCGGTGACGCCCAACTTTTATCTAATCTATATGAAACACGCGTCAGCTTAGTACCTGAACACGTTTTCAAAGCCTGGACACCAAATTTAGCCCCACCGACAACTCGATTATTCAAATAGATAAACTAAACAAAAAGACAGCGCACACGGGCAATAAACAAACAAAAAAGTCATGCACAGTAATTGCTGGCATTATTTTTAGGCACGCGAGTAACCACAGAAGCGAAAATAAAAATAAAACAACTTTGAGCAACTAACGATTCCTGGTAATTCGAAAAAGTTTTACAAGTTTATAATACAAAATATTTATAGAAATCATGTAAGACAAACAAAGAACTTGGGCATGGTTTTTGAAGCTAAGAAGATCCTCGGAGATGATCTTTATTCGAGTTGGAGTTCAGCGAAATTCAAGATTCGAATTCTTAAACTAAGCACTTGGGAACTTTATATACCGTATCTATGCACTTTCTCTGATAATAAATGAAACGAATAGAATCTTGCTTTAGTTAAAAATGAATGGAATAAATGAAAGCTCTCTAAACGAATTCAAAGCAAATAGGAAACGCTTTGAAAAACACGCTGTGTACAAATATAAAAGCGATGTAAATCTTCTTCGCACTTAGACGCGTTTTGTCAATTGAATTAGAAAAAAGTCAAAACGAAAATCACTTAAAGTATTTAATTACAAAGTGTAAAACGAGATACCGTTAAAATGGACAAATACGCGGACAAAGCGAGCAGCAACACGAAATGAAATCAAATTGCGAAACAAAACGAAAGGCAGCGCCATCTGGCGGCGGCGGGCGGCAGCGGGCAAAGGGTCGATGCCGCTCGACGGAAATAGCATGAAACAAGTGCAGCCACTGACTGACAGCTGCGTCTCACGCAGCGACAGCGACAACAACGACAACAACAGGTGGCCGGGGGGAGACGCTCACAACGCACAGTGACTCACAGCTTGTGTGTTCGGAATACATAAAGAACAAAATTAAAATGTTAAAGTTGGTGGGGCCGAGTAAATGTTGAGCAAATCGATGCATGGATATACATTTAAGAGCTGTAGACTGCAAACAAACAATATTTAGTACAGTGGCACTTCTATTAATGATATGCTTAATGTTATGGGTAATTTTATGCCTAATGTTAGGGTTAATGTTATGCTCAATGTTATGATTACTGTTATGGTTATTGTTGAGGTTCCTCTTACTGTTTTTCCAAATTTTTCCTCTCCTGCTACTGTTCCTGTGACTTTACTTTAACTGTTACATGTAAGTGTATTACGCTTACTGACTCTGATATTGTGCTGGTTATTGTTACTGTTATGGATAACAGTAATATAACAGTGGCTATAACAGTTTCTGGTTCGGCTGCTGGCACATGTTACAATTGCGACTGTACCTGCTTCGGCTTATGTTACTGTTATTGTCACTGACACCGTTGCTGTTGCTGTTAATGTTACTACAACTGTTGTAACGGTTAGTGTTCATGTTAATGTAACTTTCATTGACTGAAACAAAATAACTTTGTTAAACTTCTTCCTTCGAATCACTGTGCGTTACGCTGCATGGCAATGGATGCTAGATGGCGCCTGCTGACATTTTGCAGCTTCAATTTATTCTGCCAAGCGTTGGCTTGTTTTTCGCTGTGTGGATGTTTTTGTGTGTGCTGTGTGTACTGTGTGCGTTGTTGTGTTTAATCTGTGCAAGAGTCTGTGTGTTGGCACTGCCGTTGGCTTTAGAATAAATATTAAGTATGCTCACTCAGTGTACGTATTTATGCAAATAATTTGTTTTGGCGAGTCAGTCGCTGCGTAGCAAACTGCTCGCAAAGTGAAAGCTGTTGGTGCTACTATTTTTTTTTATTTAGCCTGCAACAGCAGCAGCAGCAGCTGCAGCTCCATGGAAGTGGGCCAAGACAAACAGATGGGTTTGGCCGTACGCCAGGAAACCGGCAGTTGTTAACTCTGATTTAATGGCGATGCCGCAATGGCCAAGCCAAGCTGCCTGCTCGACCATACTTAACAGCCCAACAGGCTGCCTGCTGCTCCTGCTCCTGCTGCTGCTGCTGCTGCTGCTCCTTGTCCACCTGCCCAGCTCAACGGAAGTGGCTACGTGCTGTGTGCGCTACGTTTGCGGCAACGGGTCCCGGTTGCATCTACGTGCTCCGGTTCCTGTTGTTGGGCGGCGACTTTAATGGGTTAATGGCAGCTGCTGCATGCCACTCGCCCACTTGCAAACTCAACAGCCGCCGTTGGCATTATGATAAATACACATTTGGGCGAATGCACTTTTAAATTACTTGGCCAGCCAAAAGTTGAAGATATTTCGGCCAGCCGCAGTCTGGCGCCGAGCTGGCTCTTGAGTGCTCGACGCCTGTGGCTATTGAATCAAAGCGCATATCCAACAGCCATTTGCTCAATTTTAAACAAAAAGTTACTTTTTAAGAGTCGGTAGCATTAAATGCTCACAAGTTGTCCCCTTCCTTTCCTTGTCTTCCTCCAGCCATTGCCCAGCTCTATAAATAGGCAAAATACATTCTTAATTAACTTCGGTGCTTAGAGTCCGATCTTGAGGAAATTTTCGTTGTTCGGAGAGGTAGAGAGACGAACAAAAAGAGTGAGAGAAAGAAAACGAGAGAGGGAAGGAGAGAAAGAAGAAAAAAGTCGAAGAGAAAGAGAGAGGGACCAAGTAAAAAAGAGGAATTCAGAAGATGAGAAGAATGGACAAAGATAAAAAGATTGGAGAAATAGAATAAAAAGAGAAAGAGCAAGAAAGGGAGAGAGAGAGGGCAAGAGAATAAGGAGGGAGAAAGAAAAGGTTAGAATGAGTGAGGAAGAAAAGGAAATATCTATAATGGGGGATAAATAGATAGCAAGAGAGTGATGGGGAGAAAAGGTAGAGAAAGCTGGCAGAAAAGGAGAGAAAGAGAAAGGAAGAGTAAGAAAGTTAGAAAGGAAGAATGAGGGAGAGAGAAACAGGAAGGGAGAGGAAGAGAAAGAGAGAAAGAGCAAGAAAGGGTGAACAGGAGAGAGGGTGAGAAAGAAAAAGAGTGTAAGGCAGGAAGCGAAGGAGATAGGAAGAGGAGGGATAGAGAACGAAAGAGAAAGGAAGAGATTAAGGGAGAGAGGGAGAGCAAGAATGCGAGATATAACTATATATAAACATTGGTAGTTGCATTCTTTTGACTTTCTTCTATTATTTTTTTCTGCACAAAGTCAAGGCACCCTTTCGCAGAGCCTGGAGTAGTGGGTAGCAAAACCACATAAAATATGTGGCAACAATCTGTGCCAGGCACATGTCACACACACCCATACACACACACACACATACACGCACGCACGCACATACCAAGACAAAGGCGAGATGTCAACTACAACAGCAGCAACTGTAACGGCAGCAGCAACAATGACAACGACAGCAGCAGCAGCAGCAGCAGAAGAAGAAGAACGAGCAGAAAAACTATAATGACAGTCTCTAGACAAAGGCGCTGCTGGGCGTGGCCGGAGCTGGTGAGGGAGGGGTAGGGGGGCGTGCAGCAGAAAACTTTAATGGTGTCAGTAATTGTTAACTCAAGCGACGTTTATTTCCTGCCTGCCTGCCTGCCTGCCTGCCAGCCAGCTTGTCCAAGTGTGTGTGTGCGTGTGTGTGTGTGTGTTGCAAAAACATTGCATACTTTGTGGCGCTTTTATTATACAATACTGTACATCTTTGCTTGGCACTTTTACGCCGCTGTTAAGGATATAAAAACAAAAGTCAAGTGTCGCCAGGCAGCTGTCACCCACACACACACACACAGACACACACACACACGCACACGCACACGCACAGTAGCTATAACAGCTGCAAGTAAATTACGTATACGCCATGTGGCTGGCCATAGTTTTTTTATTTTGAGTGCGCAAATTAACTGACGCTGGCCGAGCATTTAATTAACACTCGACTCTTGACACATTTTATAAAATTACGCACATTTGTCAATTTGCTGTCAAAATGTGAACTGGCCCAAAATGGCAAGGAATGCCTGGCTGGCATGCTGTTGCCGGCCACAACAAAAGTCGTTATAAATTTGTCTAGACGTCTTTGTCTAGCTGCCAGACTGGCCCAGGATGGACTGTCGGACAGACAGGCGGACAGACGGTTCCAGCCGAGCCGGGCTGGCTGTCAGGCCCGCAGCAACTGGGCTTGAGTGACATTATTGTCCTTATTGAAACCAATTCGGTTGACATTTTGCCCAGCCCCAATTTGTCTCGGCTGCCACATCGAAAATTGTTTTAAATTAGTTCGTAATTTGACTTTTCAGCGTGTGCTGTGCATTTTTTTAAAAGCAGCTTCTGTTAGGCATTTGTTTATGCTGCTGCTCTGTTTAATATATATTTGCCTGATTAATTTATGGCCCATTAATTGGGCTTTATTTGTGTCTGGCCTAACTTGTTTATAGCTGTTGCGATTAACTGCAACTGGGCTGTGAGTCTGTGTCTCTTAAGTGAACGACTCATAGATACCCTGTAGCTAGGTCTAAGGCTTGCTCGGTTTTTAATTATTAACATATCTGTAAATAAATTTAGTAATTATTTATTTAAGAGAAGTTAATAAGCTGCGCAGCTGATGCTAACTCATATATTTGAACTAATGTCAACAAAAGTTGTAAGCTTTACTTCAAATTTAATTTCGACATGTTCCGTTTATTAAGCACACATTCAACAAGCTTCGAAAGGTCAACGCAATTTTCAACTTGACTTGTAAACAATGTAAATATTTGAAAACAATTTAAACAGTTGAGATTTTGTTCAAAACAGTTTAATTCTGAAGATTAAATAGAAAATTTATTAAAGAAGTATATAAATAATTTAATAATTTTGAATATACATTTTTATACCCTGAACCTATTCAAAATGGGTATGAGGGTATATTGTATTTGTGCGAAATCCAAATGTATGTAACATGCAGAAGGAAGCATCTCCGACCCCATAACGTATATATATTCTTGATCAGCATCAATAGCCGAGTGGATCTAGCCATGTCCGTATGTATGAACGCAAGGATCTCAGAACCTATAAGAGAACCTATTTTAGATGTAGGTGCTCCTAGTGCCTGCGTAGATCGAGTTTGTTTCCGATAATCGACAACTTACTCCGTTTCAAAGCAATCGATAAAAATCGATATCGATATCCTGTTTTTTGGGCAATTTTGGTAAATAATAAGAGCTAGAGTCACCAAACTTGACATATACATTCTAAAATTTATTATATATATGCACTTGATGTTGGAAGAAGAGGGTTCAGGGTATCCCCTAATCGGGAGCTGCCGACTAGCACCTCTTACTTGTTAAAGTTATTAAAGTCATCTACAAATCTTTAACTGCTAGTTAACCCAATTACCAAACAGATAATTCATCAATTGTTATTTTGCCTACATATACATATATGTAAATATATCTCTGATTTTATGTTTATGTATGTATATTGATTATATGATTTATAGACAGGCAAGGCTCGGCAGACATCGATATGTGCCCAATTTTATCCATGTCCTTCCAAGTGATTAAGCAATAAATCCATATAAAAGTTGACAGTGAATTATGAAACTGGGTGAAAATGTGAAAATGTGAAAATGCGTAATGTGAGCAAAAGTAAAGCCATTTGCCACTTGACTAGAAAAAGGGGCGGCACGGCTGGAGGTGACATTTCTAGCTTTGACTTGGGCCAGGACCCATGTAATATCCTGTGCCATCCTGTGTGTGTTTGTGCCATCGTTGGCCAGGCTGAGCACGTTTTGCTGTTAAATATTTGAGCATACATTAAAACTAGTCCAAAATGCAGGACGTGACACATTTTGTGTCCACAATCGAATTTCACAAATGGCCAAAAACGTTCGCTTTAAGCGCATTATTTGTGCGTCAATGCGCAGCAAAGGCAAAACAACAACAATAACAGCCCGAATGCAATTTAAAGGATATTTCAGTTTGTTTTTAAGGCCACATTTGAAATGAAATAAATGATGCAAATGGCATGGGCGTGCCCTAATGCTTGCCTCTGTCTGACTCGTGCTCATAAACGGAAAACGCTTAACATTTAAGACACAAAAAAGACCAAGGCAAGTGCCGCTATCGTGTGTAGTCGACTGAAAGATACCCTGTGCCAAGCTCTCAGCGAGCTTAACAGGTGCTTCTGCTTTGCCCAATATTTTTCGTTTCGTACCTACTTTTAGTTTAAACTGCAAGTTACACTCAAAAACTCGCAGATCGATATCGATATTTATCGATTTTGGGTTATTAACGAGAGCTATCGATAATTTACAACCGATTTCTCAACTTTAACTTATTCATTTATCGATTTTATAAATAATCTATCATAATCTAGATATTATGATAACAATTTCATAATTTAAACTTGTACTCCTGCAACCTACGATAGATGCTAAATAAAAAGAAGTATACACATCGATATTTATCGATTATGCGGTAATGGGAGACTAGATTTGAATTTTAAAGTCAGCCGCTGTAGCTCTCTGTATATATATATATATATATATATATATATATATATATTTATCGATGGGTTCAGAGCTTGGCAAATAAATGTACACAAACCGAATACGCACCTACTTGCCACCCATTTTCATCAGAGTACAGGGTATACAGAAAATACAAATGAACAGACAAGCACACACGCAGCAGCGTTCGCGGGGCGGGGCACAGCGGGCGGGGGCGCGGCTAACAATGCCGCCAAATGAAAACAACAAAAAACATGGCCATAACAATAAAGGCACAACAATAAGCAGTAACAACAGCAGCAGCAGCACAACATGGGCAAGGATGTACACCGGCAAGGACGTGGGGGGTCGGAACAGGAGCCAGAGATCCTGCCAAGTGTACCAGATTAACGAAATGTTTGTTAAATGGCCCACGGCTGTGGGCGGGGCGTGCCGGGGTAAGAGGGCGTGCCACATAATTTGACTGAAACTGGCGCCATAGACAAAATACACGCTAATAAGCCGGACAGCCAGGCAGCTAGACACAAGAGCCTTAGCCTTGACTTGGCTCTTTAAAAGCCAATCGCACCCCTCATCCCTGCCCCCTCTAACAATCTTGCGGCCAACAATTTGTAATTCTAATCATTTCAGCAGCTTATGCAGACATTTAAATTAATTAAAAATAATACAAGCGCTTAGCATATCGTCCGAAATAATATCTATATATTTTGCATTTTCATTTTAATTTCCATTTTCATTTGCTTAATGCTTGTGAAAGCAGCTTATGGGGTAAATAGGTGTGTTCGTTGCTTGTTGTGGTTATTGTGCTTCAGATTACAGTGCTGCGCATTTGCATAGAAACAGATGGCTTAAGCTAAGTTTAATGGCAGCTTAATAAACCTGATTTTAAAGTTTCGATACTTTTAATGCCATCTGGAATTTATATTATTAAAGAGAATATAAACGTTTTTCTTTTTACGTAAAATAAAAAACCTTTTTGTTTTCAAAAAATTAAAATCAATATAGATTACATATTATTATATTATTAATATACAAAAAGTAAATTTCTTATATTTTACAATTTTATTTTAATATTAACTTATTCCTCTGATTGTATTTGAATGTATTTTTTATATCCCTTTTAAATCTTTTGTCTCTAGATCTTATATATATATAGTAGGTGTCGCTATTGAAGTGTACCGGAGTGTGCTTATAAATTTTTGTGTATTTGCGCCTCAATACACATGAATGATTTCTTTGTCGAAGCAAAACTCAAAGAACAGCTCAATGCGTATGTGGCAAATGCACACACACACACACACACACACATACAGACACACGCACAACAACAATGAAGACATTGTTAGTCGGCCATACACACATATGTCCAGATAATACATGTGTGTGTGTGTATTTATACATATCTATGTAATTTCAATTGATTTGCCGTCAATTTGATTTTGGGCTCCGTTAAAAGGCAAAAATGGCCTGCGGCAACAAATGCACAGAAAAAGGAGAAAATAATACACACACACACAGCGGCAACATGACGCTAACATTGATGTATTATTGTTCCGTCCTCGCAACGCACACACACACAGATACACACATAACACATACGCAGCGTGTGCCAAGTCAAGTTGAGGCCGCCTGTCAACGGTGTTTGCCGTTGCCTTTGCCATTGTATGTGCTCTCCCTGTCTAACCGCAATCATTCATCATGCACAGCAACAGCAACAACAACACCAACAACAACATGTTGCTCTGTTAGCCTGGCTGACCATTTTCCGCTCATTTCGACCCGTATCCCTACCCCGCACATTGCCTTGACATCGATATGGTGTTGATATACACTTTCGACATCGTTAATGTTCATGTTATTCTACGTATTGCCTATACCTCGTCCTCTCTCTCCCTCTCTCTCTCTCTCTCTCTCACTCTCACTCTGTGCGTTGTTTTGCTCGACTTTTGCTTGAGCCAGCTAAACGCAATTAACAGTTTTGTGTAGCCGCCCAGCTAAATCCCCACGAGCTTGGTAATCCATCAATTCGTTCAAATAAGTAGCTTCAACACTTTTTCTAGGGCGTAATATAGCCCATGTATGTATGTATGTGTGTGTGTGTGTGCATGTTTGCCCAAAGGAAGCTGCAACTTATTCAAAGTACCAAAAACCACAATTCCCAATGGTATAAAAGAAAAGTTGAATTTAGTGTGAGTAGCAAATGCTGAAGATTTGTTTTTCTTAGTTAGTTAGACCGTGCAAAGTTTCTCGACTACATAATTAAAAAGCTATCGATAGCACTCTTGTGAATCGTTATCGATAACAATATTGAATGTACTAACTGGGATTTGTCTTTAAGATTATGGCTTATAATATAGGAGACATTCACAATTTCTTATCTGAGACAACCTTACCTTTAAAACATATACATTTTGATTTTTTATACCCTGAACCCATTAAAAATGGGTATAAGGGTATATTGTATTTGTGCAAAATCCAAATGTATGTAACAGGCAGAAGGAAGCATCTCCGACCCCATAAAGTATATATATTCTTGATCAGCATCAATAGCCGAGTCGATCTAGCTATATAAGAGCTAGAAACTTGAAATTTTAGATGTAGACGCTCCTAGTTCCCGCGTAGATCGAGTTTGTTTCCGATAATCGATAACATGCTCCGTTTCCAAGCAATCGATAAAAATCGATATCGATATCCTGTTTTTTGGGCAATTTTGGTAAATAATAAGAGCTAGAGTCACCAAACTTGACATATAGCTTCTTAAATAGAATATATATCTGCATTTGATGTTGGAAGAAGAGGTTTCAGGGTATCCCCTAGTCGGGAACTTCCGACTAGAACCTCTTACTTGTAAATTCCATAATTTGTTAGCTAACTCGATTTGCTTAATTTTATTTTCCTTTATCAACATGATAATATGCTTAACCTAGCTGTTTACAAACAATTTATTTTATTGCCCTTTTTGGTTAAGAATAAGAGGCATTAAAAGGAAAAAAAATGGCAAAAAATACAAAACTGAAAAGTCATTAAAAATCAGTTGAAAGTGCTTAGACTGCAATTTCGCTTCACATTTGCGCCTCATTATGCTGCACAGGGAAAAGGAACACGAATTATAGCCAACGCATAATGGCCATTAAAACTTTTTTTGTCTGCCCAAGCAATCTACAAAATTGGAAATGAAAAGAATGGAAACAAGCTGCAAAAAACGAAACGAAAAAATGAAGAAAAAAAAATGAACACACACACACAGATATAAAGAATACAGATCCAAGGTAAAGGAGCGGCACATTAGACCAGAACTTTTACAATAATACATTTGGAAGCTACCGATGGTCAGCGCGTCCTTGGCCAGGATACCAAATAAAAGAAACACACAATATGGCATAAGTACATAAAACAAAAAAGAAAAAAAAAAAAAAACAAAAAGCAGGGCAAATTGAAGGCAAAAATAAAAAAACACAACTCAGATAGAAAATTCAGCAGAGCGCAGCTCCGCAACTGCGCGGCTGTCAATACAAAAACGAACAATTAGATGGGCGGCAACTGAACAGGGTGTGTGTGTGTGTGTGTGTGTGGGTGCGTACAGGGTGTACAGGGTGCCTGCCAATGACAATGAGCCAGCAGCGGGCAGCACAGGACAAACATCAGGTGGGTGGGGGGTAGGCAGCAGGCAGCAGGCAACAGGCGATTCGTCCTTCTGAATTATTGAGCGTGCAACTTGTTGAGAATCCAAGGATGTAACGGAGCCACACACACTCACACACACACACGCACACACACTCGTAAATATATGAATGTAACTTTAATTGACTCATTTCAACAGAAAGTTAAAAAATGTACCAAGTTATTTCCCAAAGGGAATTTCTGCATAGCGTGTGAAACGCGCTGCGCAGCAATGTGAAAAGTAAGCGCTAAAAAAAAAAAGAAAAAAAAACAATTAAAAACTTTGCACAGCTCGCGAAGAATGCGCCAAGAAATGTGGATGAGTTTATGGCATTTTAATTGCAGTGTAGGCGGCGGCGTGACTAGATTGAAAATGCCGCCGAGAGAGTTTCACAATTTATTCAAGCACATAAAAGCGTAGCATACTTTTTGCGACTGCTAGAAACTAACAGTAAAACGATTTAAAGCTCTTGAGAACGTTTAAAAAAAAATTGTTAAAATTCAAATATTTAGATTTATGCCCCGCGTTTATTATCGATATACGCAAATTTATTTCTGTCCCTCTGGCAACGCCATTTGTTAATATTCACAATAGCTCAACGTCGAGCTGGCAGCGCTTGCCTTTAGTTTATACAGTTAATTTTAAAGCGCCATTTGCAATGCTAATTGTTCCCTTTTTTTTCTTTCTAGACAATGTTTCAATAGAGATGGCCAAACTTTCACGACGTGCTCCGTCGTCTGCAGCAACGCCGTCAACAGCAACAGCAGCAACAACAACAACAACAGGCCCAACTGGCACAACAACAACAAGAACAACAGCAACTAGTCATGCCCGCGGCTCAGGCCAGCCACAACAACTGCAACGCATCACGCGTGCATCCAAGAACAATAACCCTCAACTGGCTGCCTTTGTTGATCCAGACGCAAATGTTGGTGTACACGAACCGTTCTCAGCATCACCGGCACCGCCGGCGTACTCCAATCAGAACAGCAACACTGCCGCCACCAGCTCCTCCTCCTCCTCCTCCTCGACAAGTGCAACACGCAAGCCCGCTCCAGCCACACCTAAGCCCTATTTGCCGCTACTGCCGCCCGGCGAGCGCAATCTGACCGATGCAGAAAATGCCGCCGAACGGGCGCGCATACGTGAGGAATTCTTTGCCACCTACGACGTGATGACGGGTGTGCGCATTGCGGCCACGCTGGGCGGTTTCTTTGGTCTGATGGTGTTCCTCATCGTGTGGAAGAGCCGCAGCAGTAGCAATGAGACGCTCAAGGTGCTTAAAGATCCCAAAATGGCAGCGGTGGCCGCTGTTTGCATGCAGGAGGAGGAGGAGCGTGAACTGCAGGAGGCAATTGTTGCCACGGGCATGTCCATCTACCCGGACGAGTATGATGCACTGGTATATAGACGCCAGCGCATGCTCTCCCTGGGCAATGTAAGCGCGCCACCGCTGCTCAATCGCGGCTATCGCTGCGCATCCGTGGGTAAGTCCCGTGCACGTAACCACCCTTGCGCCTGATCTGTCATGCTCTAATCCCATGCTCTTGCAGGTGGCGTTGGTGTGCCCGGCCCGGTGGGCTATAGCTATTTGCTGGAGCCACCGCGTCGCTTTTCCTACTCGGCCATGTCGCCCGGCGGCGGTGCTGCTGGTGCGCACGGACGCCGCAAAAGCGGCTCAGAATCTTCGCGCATCTTTAGTAATTATCCAATGGGCGGCAGCTTTGGCACTGACGATTACTTTATGGAAACCGAGGACGAACTGGAGCACGAGGAGTATATGCAGCGTGACGCACAGAACGACGAACAGGAGCAGCTGCACAAACGCACAGATTCCACACGCAGCAAACAGGGGTTTCTGTCCGTGCCGATGGCGGTGAGTGGGCGACTTTGAAGGCGAACCAAATAGCATCTCCTATTGTGCTGCTTAGCTGGGCCTGGCCGGGGTATTCGAAACATAGGTTCCATTTGAAATGATTCCTCTGACTTCCAGCTCTTCTCCCTATTGAGCTGTATGATAAAGTTGTCCGATATAGATAAGATTTGGCTAAATAATAGTTGCCGGGTTAGGTTAAGACATCTTGATGGCGCTTGAAAACCAAGTTTAAGCCCGTTCTTACATTCTGCTTCTTTCGCCACAGGGTCAGGATTCGCGTCGCAGCAGCGCGATGACTTGCTGCAGCACGGATAGCTCCTACCTGGAGCGTCGCACCTCGGCCTATACGCTGGGCATGAGCAATCTGCCGCCGACGCTGCAGCGCAAATTGTCGACGGCGTCGCGCACATCGAGCATAGAGAACTGGGACTACTATTATCCGGACATACAGGTGATACAGCCGACGCCGAAGGCCTCGCCGTGTCCATCGGAGCGCAGCATACATGAGCCCGCCACGCACAATCAGGCGCACGCGAAGAGCACACCACTTGGTTTAAGCGCGCCCAGCATTAAGCGCAAGCACAGCATTGTCTCGTATGATCCGGAGAGCGCACAGGCCGGACGCAAGCAGCAGATTCACTCGATCAGCGCGGACACGGTGGACGTGTATCCCTATAATCAGAGCACGCTGTCGGAAAGCGTGGACCTGGCTCTGCCGCTGGCCAAGCCGCTGCAATCGGCGCCGCCCGCCAGTCGGCACCAGCAGCAGGCCTTTCATTTCTGCGACTCGCCCTCGGAGGAGCTGCGTCTGGGCGTGCGTCGCAAGCTGACGTTGGTCGAGCTGCAGCGGAACGTGGAGAGCAACAACAACAGCTACCCGTACACGCCTAATGCGGCTGCACCGGGCAATGCCACCTCCAGCAGCATCAGTGTGGACAGCACGCCAATTAGCCTGGATCGGCTGAACGGCGGCAGCGGCAGCGCCAGTGGCAGCCTGGGCACCATTTCGGCCAAGGTGCTGCACAATGCGCTGGTGAATGAGGGCAAGCGTGCGCCGCTTGCATCGTTAAGTTCCTTTAAGATTTCCTCGCTGGAATGCCCAGACTCGGAGCTGCGCTCACTGGAAGAGGACTCGGTGTTCGGGCTGGAGGAGAGCGCCGCCGACACAGACGATGATATGCAGCAGCTGAGCAGCGACAGTGAGGAGCACAATCTGGCGCTGGCTGCAGCGCAGGCGACGCAACCGCTGCCACAGCCACAGGCACAGATGGTGTTGCCCATCAAGCGACTCAGCCTGAGCGCTGTGCCCATGATGGGCGCACGTCCCAGACGTCCGCTGCTGCAGCGTCATCGCACCATTAGCGCTTCCTCCAGTGATCGGGCCGCCATGGCGCCACCACTGGAAACGCATTTCGGCGCTGTCATCTACAGTCCGCCGCAGCGTCGGGCACAGCTGCTGCAGCAGCACAGCGATCCGCAGACGACAACGACGACAACAACGACAACCACCACAACCACTGAGGAGGACACATGCTCCACGCTGAACACTGAGCTGGGCATAATGGATGCGGTGGGTGGTGCTTCCGGTTCGAGTCCCTCTGGCTGTGGCGGCGAATCGGCGTCACAAACGCAATACAGCAGCCTCAATACGGTCATCAGTGTGGGTCATTCCACCAGTCCAAGTCCACAGATGGACAATAATTATGTGTGTTCCAGTGGCCAGTTCCAGGCCACAAATCTACCGCTTGCCGCTAGCCAGGGAGCAGCAGTAACAGTTCCACAGCAACTAGCACAACTGCCATCCAACAGTAGACTGGGCCACGATCCGTGCGCCTCCTCCATATCGGATTCAGTGATAGCCACCAGTAGGCCGCAAAGTATATGCATGCCCTCAACGCTTAAGGAGCTCATTCTGCGCGGCGGCGCCGGCGGCGGCGGCGGGTCTAGCAAAAGTGCCCACAATCTCAATCAGCACAGCAACGAGACAACAGCGACGCCGGCTGTTATGCTAGAGCTGCCGCTCATCCGGCTGCCAACCGACGAAGATGATGACGAGGAGGAGGAGGACGAGTTGGGGGAGCATGGGGCTGATGGGCTAAGTGTGGAGGAGGAGCGTGATCCCAGTCTGCCCGGCACCACCAGAAAGTGGTCAAAAGAGACGCTATTCTAGCCCAGCTGGTGGCCGTTCCATACAAGAGCTTAACAACTGACTTTTAGGGTAGTCACCCGCAGCTAGCAGGGTTGCCTAGCCAAGCGGACTACAAAACGCGTTTTGTTTGAGCTAGAGCCCAGCATTGGGTTACATCACTTGCATAAAACTGGAATACTCAATCGATTAAATCGATAACCGACAAACTCGAGCTTTTAATTATCGATAAACGATTCACTGAACCCGACGACATCCATTCGAACGATGCTCGAACTGCCTGATTCAGCAAACATGTTCGACACGGTTTGAGTTGTGTCAACGTGCGACAATCAGCTCGAACACAACCGAAATAGTCGAGCTTGGAGCACGCTCGATCAGCTGGAGCTGATTTTTTTCGATTGAACCGAAGTTTCGTGCAAGTACTCGCCCAACCATAATAATTGTTCGACTATCGAAACGCGATGCAGGGCTCTAGTTCGGGTATAGCGCATAGAAATAAAAAACAAAAACAAATTCGTTTAGAAAAACCGAAAAAGAAAATCAGAAGAACAACAACGTATTCGTACTTAGAGACTGTTGTCTATTATTGTTAATAGAACTCTAAAATTTAAGTAGTGATACTCGGATTTATTTTTCACACTATCTATTAAATACATACCATATAAATATATATGTATATTTATATACATATTGTGCGCAACAGAGCAAATGTTTATACATATACATAATATATATTGATATATATATATTTCTATATAGTACTCGTAGTTTGCCAGCAGCCAGCAGCAGATATCAGTCTCCCTCACTTTATTTCTAAAATGAAAAAAAAAGAAAAGAAAAGAAAAACATTCTTCTACTAGTGTCTTAAACAGCAGCCGGAAAGAAAACTAAAAACAAAAAAACCGAAATACTTGAAGTATTGTAAATTGGAATTTTATATAGTTTGTGCACAGAGCAAGAACTTTGCCACATATGAAAACTTTAACTGATGTACACTGACAGAAACAAGCCTAAACAAACATACATAGATGAGAACTTAAAGACGATAAGCATTAGTCGAACTAAATAGCTGTTGCTGTTGCTTTCCAAATTTGTATAATCTTTCTCCGACTTATCATTTCCCAACTCTTCCGATAGAAAAGCGAGACAAATTCAAATGGCCATTCGAAAGCAAATTGTTGAATCATGCTAATAAAATCTAGTTGTCAAAAAGCAAAAAAAAAAAAAAAGAAAATATAGCGTTACGAAAAAAAAAAAATGTTTAAATAGTATGAAACAATTTCCTAACTCATCCCACCTACGCATCTCTATTTTTCTATGAAAATGCATTTGCTCCACAAGTGAGAACAAGTTATAGCAAATATAGAAAATTGATTAAAAAATAACAAAAAAAAAAGAAAATTGTATTTTTCAATAAAAAGAGAGAAAATGAAGCCACAAAATTGAAATCAAAATACAGACCTAATCATAATGAGAACATGTATGTATGTTACAATAATATTAAAGAAAAACTAGAGCTGCATTTTGTTGTTTGTGCGAAGAGATATTCAACGAAAAATCGATTAGAGACTTTCTCACCTGCCTGAGCCTAATTTGTACCTATCCTATTGCATAAGTGTAAATCAAGCCCTCTATTTGAAATATTTTTGAATACTAATAAGTATTTTATACGATGCAAAATCAACTCGACAGGCGCCTAGGAAATGGTATATCAAAATTATAAAATCAACAAACATATACTTACATATAAATATTTAATTGTTGGTTATATATGCTGAAGTATGGAAAAACCAAAAAAAAAACAAATATGAAAAACTTAAAACGATTGTAGCGTTAAATTTGTTTCAAAAAACAATATATATATATATTAACTAATAATGTAGCTAAATATATATGCAGATATATATATATTTAAAGAGAAACGCAAGCAAAAAATAATACAAATTGTATAACTCAAAAGGAAATGTAGCAGAACCAATTGTTAAACCTAAGCTTATTACAAAAATAAGAAACACAAAATAAAAACCGAGCTGTTGTATTAAACGAATAATAATAAGTGAAAACCCAAATTGTATTGGATATGGTTCAGCGCATTCATAAGAAACTCTAGATGTACTTTAGAAAATGTTTTATTTATTGTTTAACTTGAGACTCGTTTTGTTGTGCCGTTTGCTTTTATACTTTTGTACTAATACAATTTCTATAAAGTGTTTTTTTTTTCACACAATCCAACTTCTGATTTCCATAATCTTTAGCTAAATTTAAATCACAATTGGTAAAAACTGGCATTAAGCATGAGAAAAGCAATTGAAAAATTATACTATTTAATACAGTTACGAAGCCAAAGAGCTATTCAAAAAAAAAAAAAAACAACTTAGTTAAATGTTATACATATATAAAAGAAAAAAAGAAAAACCCAAATTGATGTAAATGTTAGCGATATTATTGAGAAATGTGACAACAAAAAAAAATAATAAACCAAAAGCAAAATATACACAAAAGTGGCCAAAGTCAACAAACATTTCATGTTGAACTAAAATCAAGCTATATAATGCCTAAACTATTGTACTAAACAAATTCGAACTTAGTATCTATATTTGGTTGAGTAATCCTTGGGCGAAACGACTAGACCACGTCCTTTGCGTGCGCCACGATATACCGTCTCCACAATGTCAATCATTTCCTGTTTATCCTCCAGCGGCCAGTTGATTTTGTTGTTATTACCGGTGCCCAAATCAATCATAATATGTTTGTTGCGGAAAAAGAACATGACCGTGCAGGGATCGTACAGTTCGTACATTTTATTGAAATCGGGCACCTCGGTTATGTCCACCAAATAGATGACCGCAAAGTTTTTGACCTTCTCGGCAATGCTGTACATCACCTCGTCCATTTTCATGCACGCCGGATCCCAATCGTGTCCAAAGCGTATGACCTGGAATAGTTGCAAGGTGTTAATTGGCATATTTGAGACGCCGCTGGTCTGTGGCGAACGTGGCCGGTTTACACTTACAACGACTCGGTCCTCCTCTGAGAGTATGGCCTGGTCCACCTGCCAGCCATTGTGTAAATGCGGTAACATATACGACATTTTGGCGAATTGATTTTAATCGTATTCTTTTGCAAAAATAACTAAACGTAAACAAATGCCAAGCGACAGACTGTCTGAATAAATGTGACCGCATGCGTTGCAAAAATGTTATCGAAAATGTTATCGATATGTTAATATGATTTTTTTTTTGGCGCTGCCAACTTAGCTTCGCGCCAAAAGTTCTGCATTCCAAACCAAAGAAAACGGGTCTTTTATTGTTTTTATATAAAAATACGTGTTTTATTAGCCGTAACTAGTTTGTAGTGTGCTTATCAGTTCAAATACTTTTGCTTAAAATTATCTATATGCTCCAGCACCTTAACCGTCATATCGTTAATGTACTCGTCCCGACTCTGCTCCGTATAGTCGGGCAAGCCGCGCCGCGTGACATAGTGATTTGGCAAGTTGACCTTGTGGCGTCCAATGGACTTGATGATTAGCCACAGAATATAGAAGCTGAACCAGACGGTGAAGTACAAAGGTATGTACCAGAGCTTGCGACCAATGTAGAAGTAACTGTACTTTTTGACACGTGGTTCTGGCGGGGGTGGGGGCGGCGGTGGAGGTTCAGTTGGTGGCGGTGGTGGTGGCGGCGGCGGTGGAGGCGGTGGTGGTGGCTCCACGTGGTGATGATGATGATGTGGATGGTGATCATCGTATATCAGTTCCGGATAAGAGACATCCGGATAGGATGGAAAAACGTCCGGATAATGATCGGGATAATGATCGTGATGATGATCATGGAAGTGCGGCGGTGGATGCGGATGCTCGGGATAGTCGTGACCATGATCATGATCATGAATGTGATCGTGATCATGACTGTGGTCATGATCGTGATCTGCTGGCTTTGGTGCTGCTGATTCCGGATGCGCATCCAGCCAGCCAGGCGGCGGAGTTGCATATTCCATACTAGGATCGTACTTGTTGTCATCACTTGGCTGGGCACCATCTGTTTGCAGGGCTGGCAGAGGCGAATCGTCGCCGCCCGCATTACCACCATTGTCAGTGTCGCCGCTGGCATCTGGAGCATCTCCATCTGCACCTGCACCACCAGCATCCTTGCCAGCTTGATTATTGGCGGGCGGTGCGTTATCCTGCGCACTGGCAGGCAGCACGCCAATCGTGTCATCGTTGCCCGGATCGTCGTCTGGCTGGGCCGCGGGCACCGAACTGGTTGTGCTAGCGGCGGTATTCTTATCACCATTGCCGGGATTAGGATATGAATAGCCCGAGGAGCCCATCACTGGACCAGGATATACGTAGCCCGCATTGCTTAAATCGTTGCCCGAAGCTGGCGGCAAATAGCTAGATATCGTATCCGAGGGCTGTGCCGCCTTGGGATCCTGCGCCGGCGATGGGTATTTCGTGTTGAGCGGCGGAAAGGAGTACGTATCCTTGGTGGACAAATACGAGGGCACCACATTCGAGCCAAGTGCCAATTTGCCGCCATGACTGTGGTCGTGCGGATCGTGCTGATGCTGCTCCTTGAATATATTCGAGGCAACAGCCTGGCCAGGCGCAAAACGATCGGCAATTTGACCTGGAAATGTGTGAATATTTAAGATGTGGACATCTTGAAGCAGCCCGGCTGCCCCATACTAACCACGCTTGTAGCCACCATTTGGCGCCTGGTAGCGACTGCCCTTTGGGTAGATGCGATTCTGTGAGGGACGTGGCTTGGAACTGAATTGTTGCGGCCGCCCGGACTTGATCAGCGGCGTGATGAGCTGACCAAATGGATACGTGGTGCGATAGTCCACAGCACGGCCAGTGGAGGCCGCCTCCACCAGGGCCAGCGGCGGCGCCTCGCTGGACGCTGCCTGCAGCTCCGAATGCTCCGGGTTCGTTACGCTCAAGGGCGTAACAAAGACGGCGGACGGCGTCTCCGAGGCAGCAGCCGGCTCCGGCTGGTGATTATATGGTATTGGCAGCGGTAATGCAGTTGTCGTCGTCGTGGACACCACATTTTCGCTCGAATTAAAGCTGCAGGAAATGACGTGGTTTATGCAATGCGCACGCTTTGAATCCAATTAACTCACGTTTTGGGAAATATCAAATCCGTGTTCAGCGCCTTGAATATGCGCGGTCCCTGATCTGTGCCACTGACCAGCACCTGGGAGTAGGCCTCTATCTGCGCGGGCAACAGGATGGAGCCCAGCAGCAGGCCAATGACCAAAAGCAGCGCACACTTGGCGCCGGCTCCTGGCATTATGCGATATTATCTCTCTCGTTTTTTAATTTTTTTTTTTTTTTTTATATATTCTTAATGGATACACTATAAATCCGTACGATCTACGCACTCGTCATTGTCCGCTCGAGCTCCGTAATAACTCCGTGTGCAACGCGCAGCGCGAAATTCACGAATCCACTGAAAAACTCTTGGCCGGATTGGTTTTATTTGTCGGCTCGCGAAGACATCATCGTGCATTGGTATTTGATTTCGTTTTTCCATGACCCACTTAAGGTGCTACTAGAAGTGATCTATATACAGCATCCATATACTCTAATATATGAGTTGCTTCATGCACTTTCATTTCGCTGTCGTCGTCGCCGTCGGGTGTTAATTGATTCTTACTCCACATATGGGATCGCATCTGCCGTTATGTTCTTTAGCGGCGTGTCCAAAATATCTCTGGGCAACTCTTCACACAGTCCGTCAAAGCCTCGACTGGGGCGTGTGTCCGCAATTTTGCAACCAATTAGAAAGCAACAGATTTATTAACAGCAAGAATGCCCACAACACTAACGAACTAGTTAGTATATAAGCTCAGTTAACCTTATATATACCTGTATACACTTATTATAAAATTTCATTAATAACCTTATAAATACCTGTATATACTCTTTTACACCTATTATAAATTTTCTGAAATTTCAACACATTTCTTTAAGCATTTCAAGTTTTTTCTTTTTAGAACAAACTTTTACAAAATTGCGTTTCCTTCTTTTTCTACTTTTATCAACTTAAATTTCTTTGAGCCTTCAAGCTTACATTTTCTATAATAAAATATGCTCTAAATTCGAATTTCGATTTTTTTAAATTTTGTTTTCTTTTATTTAGATTATTTGGCGACAAATCCGTCCGGCGTTCTTATTCAAGACAAAAAAAGGAACAAAATTTTGTTTAAATGTTCACCTGAAACCATTTTCAGGTAATTTATTAAAAGTAGTTCTTTATATAAACTGATTTGCATTATTAAAATACAACAAAATATTTGGAAAAATGGGTTTGTTTAGACCCTAAATATAACAAGACTATTAAAAAAAGATCAACAAAAACCGACCAAAAATTGAATTGTTAGACACTTAAAGGCCTTCAGCAACAGTGGATTTGAACCCGCAGCCTGCTCACTTCAAGTTTTAAAGTTTAAAGTCAATGCAGGGCTTCGAAAATACTTGGCTTATGTCGAACCTCAATTATTCAGGCCCTTGGCCGCACATGAATGAAGTCGAGAGCTGCTTAACTCGAAAAAGAAGCTGCTAATTAATATCAAACACCAAGATAGCTACAGCGATTAATGCATTACATGCACACAAGCCAAATTAAAAGATTTCTTGACTACAAAAGAAGCCCTTGGGGCACTTGTCAACGACATCGCTGCGTAGAATCCATGGATGTGGGTCAAAAGATGGCCACAGCAATTGCGTGCCGGCGTCGATTAACACCCGGTCAGGCGTGCCATAGATTATTGACGCAGCTCATTTACAGATTCTATGAAAAAATATGGATTAAAGTACATAGCAGCATAGAAAGAAGAACGCAGGCAGAAATACGTTAGACAAATAGTACATATTTTCATTCGATAACTTTTACTTATTTACACGCAGTTGTCTTTATTTGAAATATGTATAATTTATATAATAATTGCAAGTCTTTTAAATGTTAGTACAAGAAGTTTTGTCATTGGAACAAGCAACAATAAAATCGAACATTTTAAAAGCTAACATGAAATGCGGATGTCACAAATAATTAAAAATGTTGCATACATTAAATAATAGATTAAAACAACTTATTCACAGGCACATTAAAGAATTAAATTATCAATCAATATGTACTAAAGCAACATAATAATAGTAATTATTAGAAAGCGTTTGGTTTAGGATATATACAGAGCCTTGGCACATCTAACACCAAGCTACCAAGTCTTTCGTTTTGGTTACATTTAGAATGGCGAATTCATGCCCAGCTTGGTGCCAAAATCGAGTCGCGCCCGACGCTGATAGCGCGCATTCACTCTGCAAAAGCATAAAACATTGATTAAATATATAACTCAAGCAAGTATTTGTTAGCTGCACTCACTTGTTCTCCTGCAGCTTGGCCAGCTCGCTGATGATGAGACTCAGCAAGCTGCTGCCAAATAGCACAAGAATGGGCAGCCAGAGCTGTGGCAATAGCTGCTCCAGCGACTCATCCAACAACATTTGCAGTCCACAGACGAAGCCGTGCAACATCAACAGCACCAGGCACGTGGACGCCCATATGTGATTCCGCAAAGGATTGCGCTGCCAGAGCGCATGATCACGATGCACAAATGACAAGGACACGAGCACTGCAAAAAAGCAGAGAGAGGGAGAAACTTGAATACCTTCTGATTGGCTGGATCAACTGTGTATTATGATTACCAAAATGCAGCAGAACAGCAAATAAAGCACAACTGCGCGCTATATAAAGACACTGATAGAATTCGGCTTCGTTCTCAGCAGCCTCTATGTCCTCCAGCTCATCAGAGCTATCGTCCAGCAGGCGACCGGACAACGTTTGCGTCATGCACATCCAGTAGCCAACAAGCTTTCAGAATCAGGTTATTTATATAAAATATATATTGAAAGGGAATCGCAGGAATACTTACCACGGCCAGAACGGGCACCAGGAATTTGCAGCCGTAGCACCACATGACAAATGCAAAGGCACGTGAATCGTATTCGGTTTGCTTTTTGCTTGTCGCACGATTCATGATCTTCGGATCGAGATCGATGTGCGCCAGCGAGATGGCAATCAATGGCACAGGAACACACATCAAATAGATGCCCAGCAGCGGAGTTAGCAGCGGCGGCAGTGAGAGGCACGCGCAGAGCACATTCAATATGGATATGGAGCCGGCACAGCAGGCCCAGAACTGTATGCAATTCCACAGGCCCAGCGAGAAGCGGCGTGACAGTTCAATTATGGCCACCAGCGAAAGCGGGTCGTCGCGACAAATGGCTATCGAGCAGGGCAACGAGTTGAGCAGCCGGCTCAAATAGATGGGCGAGACGGTGTGCGCGGGCGATTGCATGGCGCGTGCGCCAGACTCCAGCAACTGTTCGCACGGTCCGTCCATGGTTGAAGATTTGCCCTGACACTGACGCTGCCAGTGTAGCTTATTGTGCTGTATATTGGCCTCCGTGTAGGCATCGACATCCTGGCACACCTGCGGATAGAGCGGTTCGACAGCAATGCTGCAGTCGGCCTGCAAGAAGATGTTGGCATTATCATTGCTCGCCGAGCTGCCCAGGCAGACAACAATTTCGCCATATGACTGCATAATGTCCAGCATCTGGCGTGTCGCCTCCGCGGAGCAGTCTGTGAACAGCGACACCTGCAACGGCACATTGTCCACCTGCTCCAGATGCGGTCGTATATTCTCAATGCCGCGCGGCAACTTTGCCCGATTCGACATATCAAAGTTAATCGGCGCACTCTGATCCGTGCTCTCTGTGAGCGTGCTCAGCGAACGGCAATTCTCATCCATGGCCGAGTCCAGTGAATGCCGTTGCTTATGCCGTTCCCCATTCGGTTCTCCATCGACGGTTGCACCAGCTGGCTGGCCACCTGCAACCAACTCATCGGCAGCATCTGAATGCTCGTTTGGGGCATTGTTGCACTCATCGGGATTGGATATGGCACCGGGCGCTGAGCAACTCAACGTTTTCGAGGACTCTAAATTGTTGGGCGGCTCGAGTAAATAGCTCAATTTGGGGCCATCGATTGGATCACCTACAATATCGGTAGTCTGTTTAACAATGGGCGTGGCCGTTGCATCAACTGCATCGGATGGCTGGATGTACATGACCTGTTCACTGGATGGATGAATGGCAACGCTATCTGTGATGGTGGTGCTGGTGGCAATGGTGGCTATGGTGGGTTTGTTGGTGGTTGTATGGTTCTCATGCATTTTACCCGCATTCTTCAGCGACTTGCTGTTGCCCGGCCCATGGTCCGTCGTATCCTTGGCTTTGCTGCTTGCCAGCTTTTGAGGCTCCGGTTCCGGTTCGCTGAGCAGCGAAATGTGACAATTCCAGCCGGACTCGAGGCCCATCTTCTCGGAGAAGACGCGCGAACGCAACTCGTTCTCCTTGCTGAAGTGCACAAAGCGTATGCAGGCTCGCTCCAGCCGCTCCACCAAATGGACAATGTCATTTTGTGCCTGATACTGCATGGTCACCATGCCAATGAACACCTGATGGCACTGCATCTCAAAGCAGCCCTCCACATCGTTGCAATCCTCATCCTTGCTTTCCGAAAAGAGCAGCGAGTCGGTGCTAATACTGTGACTCAGCTTCACATGGTGTCCGCCCTCGAAATCGCAGTGCGACTTGTCCACATGCTGCATGCGCAGCTTCGACTCTGGCGGCAGCTCCAGATATGCGATCTGACCGTTGCTGTGCAGCGGTCCGCTCAGCGCTCCATGGATACCATGACGCAGCGGCCGATAGGCGAACGCAGTGCAGTAGGAGGTCAGTGCGCTGCGCTGATAAAAGTCCAAAGCACGCTTGCGATCCTGCGGCGACAATGGTCGCAAATCCTTGCCGTCCCAGAAATCATCGCAACAGTCCAGTATAATGTCCGCGGTGCCCTGTGTGAATAGCGACAGATAGCCGCCGGGATTCTCGCGCATCACCACCGACAAGGAGTGCGGAAATGGAACCTTCACCTTGGTCGACAGCTGCAGCTGGCGCGCAAAGCGTATGTCCCGACGCACCACATCCGGTTGCTGTAAAGTAAATGGACGTAGATGAAGAGGCATTTCAAATAAACGTAAGTTATTTAAAATATTTTTTAAACTATTTTTCTTAAAACAAATGTTATTAACATTTTCTAATGGCAAATAACTGTGCATGTTAACATACTTTGCTATTACATGAAATCGCTAACAGTTGAAATGTTAAGCTGATGTAAGCGCTTTAGTTAACACACTCTGCTCCGTGGCAGGCTTTTAATTACATTTTATTGCTTAGCTAGCTCAGGCAATATGGGATTGTATAGTTAGAAATATGGTGCCGACTTTCGGCTATCACAAGTATCAATTTGATGAGCACAGCTTCTATTGTTCTATTATTAAAACTTAGGAAGGTTGTCAAGTGGGCTTACCAAATGCCTATAGCTGGCCAGTTGACCCTCCAGGGCAAAGCGATCCGTTGCATGATCGGTGAAGCCAATTTGTTTGGCTAGCTCGCACAGACAGCGTCTGGTTTAACAGATTGTACATAATATATGTATATAGAGAAACCCGATTAGAACTGGTTACAACTGCTGGACATGTGAAGGTGGATGGATGGATGGGTGGGTTGGTTGGTTGCGAGCATGCAGGCAGTCAGTCAAGCGTAATACATAAAATAGGAGGGGGGAGCATATGGGGTTGGGTAGATGTCTAGATGGGGGCCAAATATATTTAAGCATTCTTGGCAACATAATAATTCTTGTTGTTACTTAAAATAGCATGCCAATTAAGTATAGATGCGGCGCATGGGTGGGACGAAAGTGCGTTTTCATTAACAAACTATGAGTACAGTGTACACTCAACGACACAACAACAACAAAAACAAGTTAAATCAATTAATTTAATGTGTACAAAAATGATGTTATATTAAAAAATATCAAATTAGTGAAATCAAAAAAAAAAGGAGCTGGTAATTTGTTAGGTTTTGCTGAATTTTAGATGGCGAAGGATATTTATGTACACAGCTAAATAATTTGCTCAAAATAAGAAAGCCAATTCGATTTGATAGTGAAATAATTACAATTTTGCTGAGAAATTATTTGGCTTAGGCTGTTTTTTGGGATAGGAGGAAATCAAAAATACATTTATTTAAGAGTTGTATAACTTTACCAATTGCATGTTTGTTTATATAGTATATATTTTATATGTATATAAACATATCTATGGGGGGCTTATCGATCCAATTGAAGTGTCGTGTGTTTTGCAATCAAAACAAAAATCAAAAAAAAAAAAAGAGAGAAAAATAGTTGCCCCAACAAAATGAAACGAATTTCATTGTGGGCAACACATTTCCCGCATATGCATATATAAATATATGCATGGATAATATATGGAATATATAATCGATTATTGTTCCAAAAACAAAAAAAAAAACCAAATATGTTGGTTTCGATTAAAGCAAACAGGGCTAACAACTTTGATGGCAATGAACTACGTACCCATGCAATAGGCATTTCATACTGGACTCAAACATCGCATACCGATTTGTTACGGGCACCAAATCTTTGTCGAGCATCGCCACGGCGCTGACGTGACCACAAAACTGTGCATAGTGCTCATGTGTAAGCGGCGAGCAGGTGTTCAATAAAATGGCCAGACCTGGTTCGAGTGTATAACAAAGCAACATCAACTATTATGCAATACACATTTGTTCGATACCTACCCAAAGGCTTCAGTGATTTGATGTGTGCCTTCCACTCGTGATCATCGAATTCCAGGCGAAATGGACAGTGCTGATCGTGTGTGAGATCGAGCACTTCGGCGACAATGCCGCGCTCCTTGTTCTCCGCATCGTTCACATTGTCGCTTTCGGTTGACACGGATAGTTGGCTGCCATCATCTGGCGGTTCCTCATCGGTGTTGTGCAAAAAGAAGACCTTCTCGGCGGTGGGATTTGGCCAGGATAATATGCCCTTTTTATCCACACAGCACAGCGCCGATATGGAGCCTAGCACCTGCACCAGATTCGCTGAACGTGGCAGCAGCTCGCTATCACCCTGCCACAGTTGCGTCCAGATGCGCAGCACATTGGAGCGCATCAATGAGATGCTGTCATAATCATAGCCGGGTGTATCTATGTCCAAATCCTCAAAAGATTTACTAGTGGTCTTCTCCAGTATGGCCTGTGGCGTCTTCAGGAAGCACTGTAGTCGCGCAATGCCCCACAAATTCATGGATATCCAGAGCAGTGGAAAAACAAGCGGCAACAATGGAATGACAGCAGCCGCGGGCGAACCAATCAGTACATGACGCCAATTATGCTTCTCATCCGTGGCCAGGCCATAGCCATGCAGACGCAGCAGGCCCGCAAAAAGCGTTATGATCAAAGCGCTAATGAAGCCCCATTGTTGGATGTACTTGGTGACCAGCTGTGGCCAGCCGAAAAAAGTATTATTAATTATTATAGCAAGATGTACGAGAGACTACACACCAGATAGCGTTGTTGATTGTAAATGGTGGGCGGCCGCTTCAGTGAGTTCTTCAGGCATAAACGCAAGTTATCCAGATAGGGTGTGCGTTCCAGACAACAGACCAGATCCGGCAGCGGAGCACGTGCCATGGGCTTGACAGGCGGATCACCAAGCTGTGCTGCGGAGACGCCATAGATTTCGCTGGCATTGAAAAATCGCTTGGACTGCAGCTCATGGCAGGGACCAGGCGATATATGACCCGGCCGCAGCACAATGCAATCGCCGCGCACCAGCAACGCCCACGGCAGGTTGACAATATGTCCGTCGCGATAGGTCCACTGCAACGAGACGCACGGCGACATCGGATTGCTCAAATGTGGATAGTTCGTTGCATGCCAGTTCTCGCTAAGATGCTGTTCGGCCAGACGCAGTTCGCCCAATGCATGCCGTGTCTTCCGGAATATCTCCGTGCGTCGCAGATTGCTCTCCCTGATAACCACATACAGATCCAGCAGCAGAATGACCAGCAAACAAATTGCGGGCCAGTACATGCCGGTAATCAGGAGAGCGCCGCTGGTCAACACCGTTGTGCCAATGGACAGCCAGCCCAGAGGACTGTCGTAACGCTTCGTGAATGCCGCACGCAACTTACAATGGCAGCTAAAAGAAAAAGTTATAGGAATGAGCTTATTGTTATAACACACTTAAAGGTCATTGATTGTGGTCGTGTTTACCTCTCTGCGGAGGTGGCCCTCTCATGTTCCAGCAGCACACTCTCAATGTCCTCGTGCAGCCGTGCAAGTGCCACCTTTGTGCTCAGGCCGCGCTGTACAGTCGGCTTTGACGCGGACCTTGACGACGACGGCGACGGCGAAGGCGAAGGCTCCGCAACATCAGCAGGAACGGCAGTTTCTTTGTCATTGGTACATTTTGCATCTGTTGCTGGCTCTGCTGTGCTCTGGCTTCGCATTTTACCGCAAATTGATTATTACTCTCGGTAGGCGCACGCCTGTCTAGCACATAGCTTAACAATATTATTATTATGCACTGCCGCTGCTAGAAGGCGTGTGTTTATATGTTGCTGTTCGTTTTGGTTGTGCGAAATACATGTGTGCGTTGCCAAATGCGTGTTGCGCTGCTGCCAGTATTTTGCATACAGTTGGCAACGCTATCAACTGATAAGGGCGCAGCAAAATAATCAAATTAGAGATGAGCGCGTTCGCTACGAATTGCCGATACCTTTCGAATATTGCTTACAATTTATTTCTGCATACTTTAAATATTGTTATTACTAACTCATCATAAATATGGTAAATAACACTGAATAATCCTAAACCTATACGCTTGCCAAGAATTCGAAGATAGGCACGCGTTTAGTTAACAAACTGCCTGTGTTTTGGTCTGACATTGCGATACTTTGTGCTTGTCATCGGTGAATAATCATCGATAAACTAACTATCGTGACACATTCAGTGAATTCGATTGCTTGTCCATTAATTTTGTCCATCTTTTTTTGTTGAAGAATTGCAATTAGTATATTTAACTAAGCGCAAAAAGAATCGACAAATTGCAAAAAGTGTGCAAGAATTGTTGTTTACATAGCGCAGACGAGAGCACTTGCTTTAATTTCTTATGACTTGTGAGAGCGTGAGCCAAACGTCGGTCCCCTTTGTTTCCGCGTCCACATATATGTATGTACATTTTTGGTTTTGGATTCTATAGAACACTTAAAGATATGCAAGTATGTATAAAGTGTGAGCACGTTCACTTTCCAGAGCCATCTGCTTACATTTCATATATTTGTCTCTTCTCGCGTCATCACTGCCAAAAAGGATGGGAAAACCTGAACGATCGGTTTTTATTGTCTCTACGACTTGCATTTGCATTCCAGCGCAGGTGTGAGAAAAGCCATCAGAAGTAACGCGAAAAGCTAAATAAAAGTAAGATGGAATCCGCAATAAAAATGGAAATGCCAGAGGAAGAGATAGACATAGTTCGGCTCGGGATGGATATAGAAGAATTGTTGAGCCCTGGGAATGAATTGCCCGAGGATCAAATGGAATACATGTCCGAAGATGAATGCAAAGCAAATACACCCATAGGTAATTTCAGTTCTCGGGATGTTAATCAAAGACAGTCTAGCCTACTGCTCGATAACACAAATCTAAGCAACAGCGAGCTTAGTGTCCGGTCCGAGCTGCTTGAAATAGAAAACTGGGAGCTGGCCGAGCAAGATAAAGATATAGGCTGCAGCAAAGAAGTAAAGGATAGTTTAAAAAACATTGAGGAGGAACAAACTGAACTAAGCTTACACAGCTACAAAGAATGCACTATTGCTGCTAACGAGCCTAAAATAGATGCTAACAAAACAAAATTTATGTGCCCACAATGCCCAAAAGCCTATAAGAATAAATCTACCCTCAAATCGCACATTCGTACGCATACGTGCGAACGACCATTTCAGTGTCCACATTGCCCCAAAGCCTTTAAACAGTCCATGCATCTGCGCAACCACATATCTAATCATGAGGGGAAAGCTGCCTTTAAGTGTCCGCACTGCAGAAAATACTTTATAGAGAAAGCCAAGTACGATGAACACACGCGCTTTCATATTGGCCACCGGGCTTACAAATGTCTACACTGCCCAAAAATCTATACTACTATTTCAATGTTAAAAGAACACATTTTAACTCATAACGCAAATAACAGTGATGTAAATGTCCAGTCTGAACGGGTTGAAATAGAAAACTCGGAGCTGGCCGGGCAAGATAATGAAATAGGCTGTACCGAAGAAGTAAAGAATAGTTTAAAAACTATGAACGAGAAACAAGCTGAACCTAGCTTAAAAAGATACGAAGAATGCACCGTGAAGCACCAGGAAGTTTTCAATCCTCTTGCTGTTGACGAGCCTAGAATAGATGCTAAAAAGAAACAATTTATATGCCCACAATGCCCAAAAGTCTATAAGAATATATCTAGCTTCAATGTTCACATTCGTATGCATTCGAGCGAACGACCATTTCAGTGTCCACATTGCCCCAAATCATTTAAAATATTCGGGATTCTGCGCTCCCACATATCTACCCATAAGGGGAAAACTGTCTTTAAGTGTCCTCACTGCAGAAAATTCTTTTCAGAGAAAGCCAAGTTCGATGAACACACGCGCTTTCATATTGGCCACCGGGCTTACAAATGTCTACACTGTCCAAAAATCTATACCCATATTACATTTTTCAAAGAACACATTTTAACTCATTCCGCAAATAACAGCGATGTAAATGTTCAGTCCGAGCTGCTTGAAATTGAAAACTCGAAGCTGGCCGAGCAAGATAATGAAATAGGCTGCAGCAAAGATGTAAAGGATACTGAAGTAACTATTAAGGAGGAACAAACTGAACTAAGCTCAAACAGCTACGAAGAATGCACCGTGGAGCGCTACGAAATTGGCAATCCTCTTGCTGTTGACGAGCCTAGAATAGATGCTGAAAAGGAACAATTTATATGCCCACAGTGCCAAAAGGCCTATAAGAATACATCTAGCCTCAATGTTCACATTCGTAAGCATTCGAGCGAACGACCATTTCAGTGTCCACATTGCCCCAAATCATTTAAAGTGTCCGAGAATTTGCGCTCCCACATATCTACTCATAAGGGGAAAACTGTCTTTAAGTGTCCTCACTGCACTAAATTCTTTTTAGAGAAAGCCCAGTACGATGAACACACGCGCTATCACATTGGCCACCGGGTTTACAAATGTCTACACTGTCCAAAAATCTATACCCATATTACATTTTTTAAAGAACACATTTTAACTCATTCCACAAATAACAGTGAGGTAAATGTCCAGTCTGATCGGGTTGAAATAGAAAACAACGAGCTGGCCGGGCAAGATAATGAAATAGGCTGCAGCAATGAAGATAATGAAATAGGCTGTACCGAGGAAGTAAAGAATAGTTTGAAAAGCATTAAGGAGGAACAAACTGAACTAAGTTCAAACAGCTACGAAGAATGCACCGTGGAGCACCACGAAGTTTGCAATCCTCTTGCTGTTAATGAGCCTAGAATAGATGATAAAAAGAAACAATTTATATGCCCACAATGCCCAAAAGTCTATAAGAATATATCTAGCCTCAATGTTCACATTCGTATGCATTCGGGCGAACGACCATTTCAGTGTCCACATTGCCCAAAATCATTTAAAATATTCGCGATTCTGCGCTCCCACATATCTACCCATAAGGGAAAAACTGTCTTTAAGTGTCCTCACTGCAGAAAATTCTTTTTAGAGAAAGCCGAGTACGATGAACACACGCGCTTTCATATTGGCCACCGGGCTTACAAATGTCTACACTGTCCAAAAATATTAGTTAATATTTCATCATTTAAAGCACACATTTCAATTCATCCCACAAATAACAGTGAGGTTAATGTCCAGTCTGAACGGGTTGAAATAGAAAACTCCGAGCTGGCCGGGCAAGATAATGAAATAGGCTGCAGCAATGAAGTAAAGGATAAGGAGGATATCATTGAAGAGGAACAAACTGAAATAAGCTTAGAGAACTACGAAGGATGCACCGCGGAGCGCTACGAAATTAGCAATCCTCTTGCTGTTGAGGAGCCTAGAATAGATGCTAAAAAGAAACAATTTATATGCCCACAGTGCCAAAAGGCCTTCAAGACCAAATTTATGCTCACAAGTCACTTAAGTACGACGCATTCGGATGAACGACCATTTCAGTGTCCACATTGCCCGAAAGCATTTAAAAGATTCGGGATTCTCCGCTCACACGTATATACTCATAATAGGACAACTGCCTTTAAGTGTCCTCACTGCAGAAGATACTTTTTAGAGAAAGCCAAGTACGATGAACACACGAGCTTTCATGTTGGGCACCGGCTTTACAAATGTCCGCAATGTTCAAAAATCTGTACTCATTATACAAGGTTTAAAAACCACATTCGAATTCATCACGCAAACAACAGTGAGGGACAAACTGAACTAAGCTTCAAGAGCTACGACGAATGCACGACTGCTGTTAACGAACCTACAATAGATGCTAAAAAAACAAAATTTATATGCCCACAATGCCCTAAAGCCTATAAATATAAAACTAGCCTCAAATCGCACATGCGTACGCATACGTGCGAACGACCATTTCAGTGTCCACATTGTCCCAAAGCCTTTAAACAGTTCATGCATCTGCGCAACCACATTTATAAACATAAGGGGAAAACTACCTTTAAGTGTCCGCACTGCAGAAAATACTTTATAGAGAAAGCCAAGTACGATGAACACACGCGCTGTCACATTGGCCACCGGCTTTACAAATGTCCACACTGTTCAAAAATCTGTTCTGATCAGACAAGGTTTAAAAAACACATTCTAATTCATCACGCAAACAACAGTGAGATAAATGTCCAGTCCGAGTTGCTTGAAATAGAAAACTGGGAGCTGGCCGAGCAAGAGAATCAAATAGACTTCAGCAAAGAAGTAAAGGATAGTGAAGTTAACATTAAGGAGGAACAAACTGAACTAAGCTCAAACAGCTACGAAGAATGCACCGTGGAGCGCTACGAAATTGGCAATCCTCTTGCTGTTGACGAGCCTAGAATAGATGCTAAGAAGAAACAATTTATATGCCCACAGTGCCAAAAGGCCTGTAAGAATACATCTAGTCTCAATGTTCACATTCGTTTGCATTCGAGCGAACGACCATTTCCGTGTCCACATTGCCCGAAAACATTTAAAACGTTCTGGATTTTGCGCTGCCACATATCTACTCATAAGGGGAAAACTGCCCTTAAGTGTCCCCACTGCAGAAGATACTTTTTAGAGAAAGCCAAGTACGATGAACACACGCGCTTTCATATTGGCCACCGGGCTTACAAATGTCTACACTGTCCAAAAATATTTACTACTATTTCATTCTTTAAAGCACACATTTTAATTCATCCCACAAACAACAGTGAGGTTGATGTCCAGTCTGAACGGGTTGAAATAGAAAACTCCGAGCTGGCCGGGCAAGATAATGAAATAGGCTGCAGCAATGAAGTGAAGGATAAGGAAGATATCATTGAAGAGGAACAAACCGAAATAAGCTTACAGAACTACGAAGAATGCCACGAGCGCCACGAAATTTGCGATCCTCTTGCTGTTGACGAGCCTAGAATAGATGCTAAAAAGAAACAATATTTATGCCCACAGTGCCAAAAGGCCTTCAAGACCAAATTTATGCTCACAAGTCACTTACGTACGCATTCGAACGAATGACCATGTCAGTGTCCACATTGCCCCAAAGCCCAAAGCATCTGCGCATCCACATCTTTACTAATGCAGGTAAAGCTCCCTCAAGGTGTATTCACTGCAGAAAACACTTCAGAGAAAGCCAAGTACGATGAGCACAAGCGCTGTCAGATTGGTCACCGGGCTTACAAGTGTCTACACTGTCCAAAAATCTGTCATCGTGCTAAGAGAAACAATATTATCAAAATGGATTTATAATATAATGTTTTAATTGAAAACTTTATAAAATTCTTAAAAGTCTGTTTTGCATATGGATAACTTCATTTTTAATATGTATGTTCTAAAAAATGCCTAAATGTAGATGAAAACGCTTTTAATTGTGTTAACCTCACAAGAAACTTGAGATACAAGATCAATATCCGTGCTGATAATTTAAAATCTGAACTTATTTTCAGTTATATTGTGCTAATTGGCATTTTAAATACACAATAGACTCCGCCAAATCGAAAATTCGATATTTGTAATGATTCATCATCGATAGTTAGCAGTTCATTCGCTCATCTCGAAGCGTTCACGATAGTTAAAAACTATCGGACATTCTTCGTCAAGTGGTATCGTTGCTGCACGACACTCGACAACCATGCTAACACCGCGCTATCGGCAACTTTTAATTGCTTATATTTCATAAAAAACACTACAAAGAAAATGGCATATTGAGAAAAAACTACGTGGGATAGACACCATCTCCGACTTAATGGGACATTATATGTATATGTGGGCTAAGACGAATAATTACGACAAAAGTGTATGCTCTTACCTGAAGCATCAAATCATATTCTGGCGCAAACACACTGGACCTCTGTGGCTAATGGCCACCACCTTAAATACGTATAGCCACACATCGAGTCCCTTGGTAGTACATATCCACTTATTTAATTATTTTCATGTGCATTTTTCCGATGGATATTGTTATTGCTGCCCTCGGGACAGGCTGTAGCTTATTGAAGCTGACCAGGAATTGGAAACGGCATGCCAGTAAAATGGAATTTTGTGTGACCAGCTATTCGTTGGCCAGAAAAACCCAAAGAACACTTAAATACTACAACCAAAATATCAAGCAAGTAAAATGGCGGCACCTCAATTAAACTGGTTCGGAACATTAAATTAAACTTGCTCAAAATGAAAGCACATTCCAATTGAACTGATTCCACAAATGCAGAGGTAAACTCGCGACCGGTTGCAAGTCCACCAAACACTTGTTTTCTGGACGCCGACCACAACAGAAGCACCACAAAATGACCAAGACCAGAGTCTACGTTATCGGCGTTGGCATGACCAAGGTACGTATTGTTAAAGCGACCTTTGATCTTGCCTGTAATTGAGATCTGCCTTAGTTCGAGAAACCTGGTCGCCGCGCTGACGTCTGTTATCCGGACTTTGCCAAGGAGGCAGTCACCAAGGCACTGCAGGATGCCAACATCAAGTACGAGGAGGTGCAACAGGCTGTTGTGGGCTATGTCTATGGCGACTCCACTTGCGGACAACGTGCGGTCTATGAAGTGGGCATGACCGGAATTCCCGTCTACAACGTGAACAACAACTGTTCGACGGGCTCGAGTGCCTTGTACCTGGGCAAGCAGATCATTGAGTCGGGCAACGCAGACTGCGTGCTGGCTCTGGGCTTCGAGAAGATGGAGCGCGGCTCTTTGGCCGCGAAGGTATCTATATCACAACCCTTGAACTCTACATAATATCCGCTTATCCAGACCATCTTTGTTGTTAGTACTTTGACCGTGCCAATCCCATGGAGCGCCACATCACCGAAATGGGTGAGCTGACGGAGATCGGCGCCGGTCCAATGGCTGCCCAGATCTTCGGCAATGCCGGCAAGGAGCACATGAAGAAGTACGGCACAAAGCCGGAACACTTTGGCAAGATTGCCTGGAAGAACCACAAGCACTCCGTCAATAATCCGTAAGTTTTAGGTGAATTGATTAACGCCCGGTCGAAAGTTCGTTCGCATAATAAGTAGAGGAGGCACTTATCTTATCGCTTATCGTGCTTGCGGGGCCATCCTCTCTTTGAACATTGGCCATTCAGTTGATCGCTGCACTCGCTCTTATCTTAATCGGACTTTATTTATTTTTGTTCGCCTGTTGCTCCAGTTACTCGCAGTTCCGCGATGAATACACCCTGGAGCAGATTATGAAGTCGCCGCAGGTGGTCGAGGGCGTGCTGACCAAGCTGCAGTGCTGTCCCACCTCAGATGGCTCTGGTGCCGCCATTCTGGCCTCCGAGCAGTTCGTGCGTCGTCATGGTCTGGAGAAGCAGGCCGTGGAGATTGTGGGCATGGAAATGGCTAGCGATCCGGAATCGACTTTCGCCGACAAGAGCCTCATGAAGATTGCTGGCTACGACATGACTCGCCTGGCCTCGGAGCGCCTGTTCGCCAAGAGCGGCTACAAGCCACAGGATGTGCAGGTCGTGGAGCTGCACGACTGCTTCTCGGCCAATGAGCTGGTCACCTACGAGGCCTTGGGTCTCTGTGGCGAGGGCAAAGCCGGCGAGTTCATCGATCGTGGCGACAACACATATGGCGGCAAATTTGTGATCAATCCCAGTGGCGGGCTCATCTCCAAGGGCCATCCGCTGGGCGCCACAGGCTTGGCTCAGTGCGCCGAGCTCTGCTGGCAGCTGCGTGGCCTGGCCGAGAAGCGTCAGGTGGACGGCGCTCGGCTGGCCCTGCAGCACAACCTGGGTCTGGGTGGTGCTGTTGTGGTGGCTCTCTATCGTCTGGGCTTCCCGGGCGCTACTAAAGCAAAGTTGTAAATAATTTGTTTGATTTTGTAAATATATGTTGCATTGTATTTTGTATTCTTTAAGCGCATTGTGGTTATATTATGAATGTGTAATAATTTTCGACTTTATTATGGTTTTTATAATCTTAAAATCAGTAAATTAACAATTTTGAATTCATTATTTATTGGCCTTGCCGAAACGCATAAATACCAAATAATAATACCAAATACCAAAGGTTCGATAAGTAAAATACCAAAAGGCGCGCTATATAAAAAAGAACCTGTTCAATTGAACTAACTTAACAGTTATTTTAGTGCACAGTTATTTGTAGCCCGAACATTTGTTTTTTTGTGCGCATTTATAGTTACCACGAACATTTGTTTTCTCGACGCCGCCCACAAGAGAAGCATCACAAAATGACGAAAACAAGTGTCCACGTTATCGGCGTTGGCATGACCAAGATACGAATTCTAAAATTAACTTTTAAGCTCGTCTTTAACAGACATCCGACATCTTAGTTCGTGCAACATGGCCGACGCGTCGGCCTTTGCCAAAGAAGGCGCTGCAGGATGCCAACATTAAGTACGAAGCAACAGGCTGTTGTGGGTTATGTCTACGGGGAATCCACCAGCTGCCCATGCGGTCTACGAGGTGGGCATGACTGGCTAGATAGGATCGACTGCTGTGTATCTGACCAAGCGGCTCGTGAAGCCGGGCAACGCCGACTGTGTGCTGGCCTTGGTGAGCTTTGAGAAGATGGAGCCTGGCCTAATGAAGATTGCTGGCTACGAAATGACTCGCCTGGCCTCGGAACGCATGATCGCCAAGAGCGGCTACAAGCCAGAGGACTGCTTCTCGGCCAATGTGCTGGTCACCTACAAGAGCAAGGCCGCCCTCCGCTGGGCGTCTCACGCTTGGCTGTCAAAAATATCAGAAAATGCGAAAAAAAAAAAAAACATGCAGAAAGATCTAAGTGAACAAGTAATATATTTGATTGATGCGATCATCAGGTTAAATTATGCTCACAAATGAAATTAGATAACACATAAACGAGACTCGAAGGAGACTGACTGGAAGGAGAAGTCGCCAACGAATAACTATTTCACAGGTTTTGGATAAAGCGTTTTCATTCCATCAACTTTTATTGCTGTTTTGGAAGGTTCTAAAGGGGATTCCTGCGTCCGCCCAAGGAGAAATCAAATTTGTTGGCTAAAGACGCAGTTCCTCCAAGTAAGCTCTCCGTTAGTCTAGAGCATTCACTGTATATAACTTTATTTTCTGTTCCAGCCATTCCAGCTAATTAGCTGCGCTTGGGCTTCTCCACTGGCTGCTTGCGCTTGCAGCAACGTCGCCAGATTTCAGTGGCGATGGCCAGGAATAGAAGCAGCGCACAGGCCAGGGCCACATAGACGTCCAGCGAGTAGTAGACGAAGCGATTGAGTCGTACCGCGCCGGACTGCAGCAGCGGTGCGCCACGTGTCTCGGCCACATGTTGCACCCACCACAGAGCGGTCTCCAGCGCCAGTTGTGGACGCTCGTTGTAGGCGGCGGCAATTTTTTGCGCCTGCCGCTTGTATTTGGCATCCAGCGCCTGAGACAATGCCTCGAATGCCGTCTGCTCGCGGAGGCGTTCAAAGTCTAGTCGCACGGCCATGCCACGCTCCACCAGGGCGGCCACATTCAGATGCTGATCGCCATAGACGGGCATGCCCAGAATGGGCACGCCGCTGGCCACGGCCTCTGTGACGCCCATCAAACCGCCGTGTGTGAAGAATAGCCGCACATTGGGATGCGCCAGCAGATCGCGCTGTGGCAGCCACTTCATGATATGCACATTGGGTGGTTGTTCGGCCAGAGTCACGTTCTCCCACTTCCAGATGATCTGCTGCGGTAGACGCGCCAAGGCACGCAGCAGGCCCTCGCGCTTGGCGTCGGACAGCGTGTTGGCTCTCAGCTGGGAGCCCCAGCTTATGATTATGACACCATGCTTGGCCTTGTCCAGCAGCTGTTGCAGTGCATCATGCAAAGGCTTGGCCTGGCTTACATGCAGCCCGCCCACCTCGATGACATTCGGCGGCAGCGGCTTGGCTCCGCTCAGCGAGTAATGCTGATTGACGAGCATAAGCGAAGTGTTCTTCACCAGCTCACCAGTGCTGGGCAGGCCCGCTCCAAATCTCTGACGCAGCAGCGCATCGGCGGCGGGCACGCTGTACCAGCTGCGGGCAAAAAGAAAGGTTTTTCATCTGTTAGCCGCAACCGCATCCACTTCCGCTTACCCATAGAGCCAATTGAGCGCGTGCGTGGTTAACCAATTGCCCAGGCGACCAGCAAAGTGCATATGCTGCGATTCACCCAGGAATAAGGCTGGCATATAGGAGGGTATTATCGGTGCGCCCATGCGTTCGTAGTGCCAGGGCATCAGGGCGCAGCTACTCATGGCCACAACTGGCGACTGCAGCTGATGTGCCACACCCATCATGCAGTCCGTATTGAACTGCTCCAGAACGATGACGTCATAGTAGCCAGTCGGATGCCTGAGTATCTGCGCAAGTGCCGCGCTATTCAGCGTGGTATTGCAGGCAGCCTTGCCATAACCGTGCAGAATGAAGAACTCGGTGAAGGGCATCAGATGGGGCATAGCAACTTTCTCAAACATCTGCGGACAAAGGTGAATACTCTGATTTTCTATACATATTTATGAATATTAAAATTGTTAATGATGCTCTTGAGCTGGCAATCTCTCGCTTGTTAGTTCAACGCTCAGAGACGTCAAAGCACACTTTTAACAATTCTTGACCAACTCTTTAAATTCCCCTGAGCCCTGACTTAAAAGATTGAGCTTCCCTCTCTGCGTGAATTGTCCGTTAGTCAATCAATATATCTATATATATATATATATATATATATATAGATATATATATATATTATATTTAGCTATAGATAGCTATAGAGACCCATTCCAATTCACTCACATCGAAGCCAATTTTATCATTCAAATTGGCGCTGGGCAGGGCGTAGTCCTTGTAGCCCGTCGGCGGATGTATATACCGAAATGGACTGACCACATCCACATTGTGGCCCGTTTCGGCCAGTCGCCGCATCAGTGGCTGAAAGAACTGAAAATGACTGAGCGCTGGATGGGGAAAGAGGCCCAAGATTTTCAGGGCGTGCGTTGAGCTGTTCACTGAAAACAGTGAAAGCAGCAGCAACAATTTCCAAGCACAAATTGCCTGCATTTTCCTTTGAAACCAATGCTAAGCAAGAATGTATCTCATATAGATCATAAGAATGTCACTTATGGATGCACAGCTATAATTAAAACTGGGAGCACTTTTAGAATGCACTTTTATAATATCGCAAATCCGCACAAGACGTTCGTTTGGGCCACGCAACGTTTCGCAACTGAGCGAACATTTTAAGAATAGTTTTGAGCATCTATAAAAATATCGCATATCTCGTATGGGGGTAATCGACAGCAAGAGTTAAAGAGATGATATGTATAATAAACAAAATACGAGTACAAATTGCATGTCTAAGACTATTCTCACACGGTTGCGCTTAAAATTCTCAACGGGTTAAAGGCATATTCCGCGTTCTCTTTAAAAAGCGCTGAGACAGCAAAATTTATTTCTGCATTAATATTAATGCTTAAATTCGAATCAATTACATAAAATATAAATATTAATTAAATAATTTTGAATATTCAATTTTCTACAGAGCCGATTAAGTACTCCAAAAAACTTGACCCTTTGAATATTAATGCAAAGATCAAATATAAACATTTCTATGTGGTCATATAAACATTTATATTGTCTTTCAACTGATCTTAGATTTCTTTTTGGACAAGTACTCCAGTCTATACATGTTTATAGATTATTTTTTAGGTTTCTTTTGGACACCTCAAGTGTTTAACCCATATCCCATATCTAACATTCTTTAGATACAAGCTAAAAGTATAAGCACAACATTTCCAACTTTATATCTAAATTTTTAGGAGCGGGAGTCACTAAACTAAAATGGAACACTAACAGACGTTCACATGGAAAATATCACATAGACTAAGCTAAGGATCAAATCGATTTAATCCCTTTTGTTCTTCTGTTCCGGTCGCTTGGCGCGACAGCGTCTTATGAGGGCCACCCAGCTGGCAATCACAATGGCCAAAATGATACCAACTGTCGCATAGCAGTCCAGCGAGTAGTAGACAAAACGTGACAGCTCCACGGCGCTGGATTTCAGCAGCGGATTCCCACCAGTGTGACCCACATGCTCCACCCACCAGAGGGCCGTCTGCAGCGCCTGTTGCGGTCTATACTTGAAGGAGTGCGCGACTAGCTTAGCAGCATCCGCGTACCTGGAACGAGGAAATAATATATCAAACAAATGGTAAGCGAGAACTAGTCGAGATTGACCGACTAGGAGATACCCTGTGGGACATATTGTATTCTTCGCTTAGCTTAACATTCTAGTAGTCGATAATTTGAGGTAATATTGATATGGCATAGAAAACTATGCTCAGCCCAGTCTGTTAATGCAGATGGACAAACATATAGGCGGACGTGGCTGTGGATTGACTCGACTATTGATCTTGTATATAGTTAAGTGAAGAGCTCATAGATGTTTTCCACGGCCTGAATAGGTACAGGATGTTGAGGCAACGACTCACTTCTTGTCCAGAGCACGTTTCAGGGCCTTCAGTACGGTATTCTCGCCAATGTCCTCGTAGTGCAGCAGCACGCCCATATTACGCTGCACCAGGGCGGCCGCGTTTAGGAACTGATCACCATACATGGGCGTGGCCACAACGGGCACACCACAATAGGCCGCCTCGGAGCTGCCCATGAGGCCGGCATGGGTCATGAACACCTTGACATTGGGATGACAGAGTATATCGCGCTGTGGCAGCCACTTCATGATGTGCATATTTGGCGGCATATTGGCCAGCGTCTCGTTCTCCCACTTCCAGATGACCTGCTGCTTCAGTCGGGCAACGGCGCGCACAATACCGTCGCGCTTCTCCGGCGACAGCGAATTGGCGCGTATCATGGAGCCCCAGCTGATGAGTATGACGCCATGCTCGGCATTGTCGAGCAGACGCTGCAGCTCGGCGCTCAGCGGATTGGCCTTCTGGATGTGCAGGCCGCCCAGCTCGATGACGTTCGGCGGCAACGGCTTTGCACCGCTCAGCGAATAGTGTTGATTCACAAAGTAGACGGAGGTGTTCTTCACCAGTTCGCCCACCGAGGGCACATCGTGGCCAAACTTGTACTGCACCAGCGCATCCGCAGCGGGTATGGAGACGAGTCTGAAATCGAGTGCAATTAGTCGTGAATAGTTCCCAGTGAATAGAGCCCTGCAGCGCAACGTGGTTATCGATACTCAATACTCAAACTCTTTCGACTCGAGCTGTTCGAGTTGCAAACAAACAATTGAGCAGGTCGTTAAAACAAGCTCGAACTGATTCGAGCTCGCTTGTGTTCGAGCTAACGGTTAGCTCGAACATGTTGCAGATTCGAGCAAAACGAACTACGTTGGTTTGAATATCGAACAGATTTGGTAAATAGTCCCTCGGTTTTTGTTTCGTATACCTACTTGTACAACCAGTTGAGTGTATGGAAACTGAACCAGTTGGCCAAACGGCCGCCAAAGTTCATGTCCTGCGATTGACCCATGAATAAAGCTGGAATATAGGAGGGTATGATTGGGACGCCCATGCGTTCGTAGTGCCAGGGCATCATGGCGCAGCTGCTCAAGGCGACTACTGGTGCTTGCAGCTGATGTGCCACGCCCATCATGCAGTCCGTATTGAACTGCTCCAGAACGATGACGTCATAGTAGCCAGCCTTACGCTTGAGCACCGTCTGCAAGGCCTCCGAGCGCAGCGTCAAGTTGCATGCCTCTTTGCCCCACTCGTGCAGCAGAAAGAACTCAATAAAATGATTGTAGAAAGGTCGCTTCTCGAAGAACTGCAAGAGAGTGTGCAAGAGAGAGAAAGAGAATGTGTGTTAGAGAGAGAGAGAGAGAGAGAATTACTTCATCCGGAGTTTACTTTCGCTTGACACCATTTTTTTTTTTTTTTTGCTTTCAGGTTTTTGATGATGAATTGGCGAATGCTCAACTAGACAAAAGAGATAGCATGCACGACTATGAGTTATCCTGTAAAAAGTGGCTAAATGGCATAATATACGTTGGATCAATATTTATTTATTCGCAGGAGATAAAGGTAATTACTTTATTTTTTTTAGTATTTCATATTTGCTATTAGAAAGATTAAAAATGGCCCAATTTAATCAGCTAAAATCAACGAGCACATATAGGCCCAATTGTTGTCGAAATGCTGGGAAAGTTTTGGAACTTAAAAATAGCACATAAACTTGTGCCTATACAAAAAAAAAGTCATAGGAAATTTTTGGCTTCCCACTAGGAGACCAATAAGATAAATATAGCTTATCTACGTTGGCCTACATAAAAGGAAATATGTGCTTATTTAAAATTTGGGTTCGTGAAATATTTTCACTTATTTTATCGGAAAAGGGGGGAGTATTACAAGGCAAAGAATTCTTGACGAGAACCTCTGCTAAATTTTGCTGATAGTTATAAAGTCCGAGATTTTGGTCGATTTTCAAGAAACAAAAATTAATTTAAATATGCGACAAGAGTATATACACTATTGGGTCCGATATGTAACTCTCTGGCCGTAACACTTATTTCTACTATATTATAAAAGGCCTTAACTATTTTGCAATAGGTATAAATCATAATGAAAATGAAAGCAAATCTCAGACAATTGTTTTGAATACCTTGAGGCAATCCTTGAGCAATGTTAGGGGTATGCCTGCACATCTCACAACAGATTGTTTAAATTCTGCTGAAATTGGCCTGAATACCCCTAACATATACAAAATGCCAATTTAGTTGCTCACCTTCAAGTCCACGCTGTTCGTTAGCTTCTCCGTGCCCGTTAGCGGAAAATCCTTGTAGCGTATGGGCGGGTTTTTAGCCGGAAAATGGCTAACCACGCTAACATCGTGGCCTGCCTCGGCCAAGGCGTGCATTATGGGCTGAAAGAAGTGAAAATGGCTGACGCCGGGATGCGGGAACAGGCCGAGAACTTTCAGCGGGCGGCCGGCGTCCACTTGAACGCAGAGCAGCGTCAGCAGCGCTGCCAGCAGCGGGCGGAGCAGCAGCAGCAGCATTGTCTCTGTTGGCATGCGTAGCATAAATTAAAATTAGAAAACAAATTGAAAAATCGAACAGTTCGTAAAATAACACTTGTTGCATGCAATTGTTGCAAACTCTTGACCTTGGCTGCATTTCGCTCTGCGCATGGCACAGAAATTATGTAAATTATTGCTGTGTAAAATGGCAAAGAAAACGCACAAATTGCTGTAAAATGATAACTTACCAAAGCTGTGGCGAAATGACGCTAATTGCGGCTGCGAATTGAGCAGCACTCAAATTCACTAAAAATGCGAGGCTCAATTAAATTATCGAAGCAAAAAGCAACACGATATAAACTATTGTTACGCGCTTCGCTGTTGTCGAGCGACTGACAAACACCGTTTATTTGTTGCGGCCGCGTAGCCGAAAAGACGCTGACTGCGCTGCTGCTGCCGTCTTGCCCAAAAAAATGAGCGTGCAATTGTGCATGTATTGGTGATCGGCAGTAATATATATGATTTTCTAGTCTCTTTTGCTCACACACTGCTTGCGTAAACGCCGAAACCTAAATGCTGTGTCGGCTGCGTTGCTGATGAATCGTCGAAAATTGAGCATGCATTGGTGATCAGCGCCGTTTTGGCTGCTTTCTGCTCTCTCTCTCTCTCTCTCTTTTACTTGCACAGTGCGTGCGTTGTCGCCGTTTAGCACTGCTTTGTCTGTGAGTTTAAATGCTCTCATCAAAATTTGCAGAGTCAGCAACGCACACATGCATGCAATCAGTTGTGATACCCCGTTCACAAAGTTTACTAGAGCATATTGCTTTTAAGCCGTGTTCTGCCGTTAGTCAGAAATGGATGTTATATACTTGAAATATTAAATATATAGGTATAAAATTCGCGTTCCTAAACGTGTATTCAATATTTTTCACTACTTTGAAATAGTTTGCGAAGAACCCTCAATACTTTTTGACTGACCTAACTAGTATTTAAGCTGTGCACAGGGTATGGCGCAATCGTTTGCTGTCAACTTTTTACATCCCATTTTGCGCTCCTTTGCATGTGAAGACATTCACCTTGAGAACCTTTGCTTTTATACATATATATCTTGGGTGCTACAACCTGAGCTGCACGAGACGAATAAACAAACAAATTTTATTATTTAGGCTTACGTCTTATCGGTTATGAGTTTTTTATACAGTCAAGCACAGGAAACGTGATGGCTGGCTACTGTCTGGTAACAAGTTGGTGTCGCTGATAAATATTGTTTACTGTACTTAATAGAGTAGTGTATTTGCCTTATGCAAGGCGTGATATACAAAAAAAAAAAATGTTCGATCTAATGACTTTTTACAGGTGCCATTTTCCGTTAGTCAGCAAATTTGTAACTGATAAGTGTTGTACACAGGGTATGGGGGAATGGGTACATAGATACACATTTAGCGACTAACGAACAAATAAATGAACGGAAAATTAACAGTTATCTTTGGAGAATATTTCATGCTCTTGCGTAAATTAAGAAAACCTTCTAAGCGGATCGCTTCGATAGGAACAATATGATATAATAGTTTGATTTAGATTCCTTAAAAAAAAAATATGAAAATATAGATAATATCAGTCTGATGCTAAAATGTGTTACTTAAGGTATATGAAGCAAAAGTGAAACTCGTAATTGCTGAGTTTGCCTACATATAATTTTGAAATTTTTAGTTTTTTATATAATAGTCCAATTTTTGCTGCTCGTTAAAAGCCTGGGAAAACCAAATGGAAATATAAACTTTTCTATATGCTATAAAGTCACGGTTCATGCGTTACATATTCAATGACAAATTTATAATAACTTCAGGCAGGGTATAGTCAAGCGTTCCAAAGATAATGCATATTCGAATTGAGCAAAAAATTCCATTGTCATCTAACAAAGTGCCTATAAATGAAGCGTATAATTTTTTGAGGTAGGCCCCGAATTGTAGCTTTCTTCGGCACGAAACTCAGCTCTTGTCTAGCGATTCACGAATCGAATTAAGTAGCACTCATTGTGATATTGATAAGTTTTATGGGGCAATGGAAACACGTGTATTTGCAGTGATCACGAGTACATCATGCGCTATTTATTGTTGCTTGGTTTTGGGTGACGTGCGCCTGCCACAGACCCATTTCAAGAGCTTACAAATTTTCCAGACGCCGCCGAGACCGAGCAATGCGACCGTCAAACAGCACACATAAACATCGATCGAGTTATAAACAAACCAATTGATATGTCTTGCCACGCTCTGCGAGAGTGGGGCACCGCTTGAGGCGATCACGTGCTCGATCCACCAGATCGCCAGCTCTAGGGGCTCCAGGGGACGCTCCCGGAAGGCAATGGTCGAGCGTTTCATCTCAGTTGCAAAGCTGTAAGGAGTCACAGTTAGTTTGCTTGGTCTAGATGTAATGAGGCATATATATATATATATAGTAAGAATTCGTAAAGTTTTGGGGAGGGATGAGGTATATACATATATGTATGTATATAGCTCGAATTCGTAATGTCTTGTTGTATTTATTCTAAGTAATTGGTACTTGAATATTAAGTGCGACACTCAAAATAAAATCACGATTCGAACCAGCTTCCTGCCTTGTGAAGCTGTTTTTTAACAGCTTTGAACCTGGGTATTGGTTCAAACCTTAATTTCTTGAATTATTTCTATATTTAAACGAAACAATTAAATTTACTTATAATTGCCCATTCTACTGAAAATATTGCATTTCAAATATATTTTCATACTGAAGTTACGGGCTAAATGTGATCTTTACTCAAAATTAGAATGAACCCAATTTGGTTGAATACATCCAATGAATGGGACCGGTATTATTCATGTTTTGAGGCTGCATCTTTCTCAAATGTTTTTATTGTATAATATTGCATGCCTTGGATGTTTTTTTTTCTGGTTTAGTCAGCCGAATTTGAACCAGCTTACAGCTTGATTTCAAAGTAAAAACGCTTAAGTTAAGTAAAGAGTGTTTAAAGTCTTGAATTAGGGAATATCTGAACTCAAAGTTCTTGAAAAAATAATTTCTTTCTTGAAAAGGATACAAAACTTTATAAATATATAGACATTTAATACCTTCGTGCTTCATTGAAGTAGAAAATGTCTTAGTTTTTTCTCTGAGTGTATGTAAAAAATCTAGATCTATATAAAAACTCACCCCTCGTGCAATATGGTGCGTAGCGCCTGGGTAAGATGAGGCTCATCAAAATCTGCAAAGTCTACAATGACACCAAAGCGGCGCTGAACAACGGCGCCGGCATTCAGAAACTGATCTCCGTAGAAGGGCGTTACGAGCATGGGAACAGCACAATAAATTGACTCCGTGGTGCCCAGTAGACCGCCATGTGAGACGAACGCCTTTACCTTGGGATGACACAGCAGATCCCGTTGGGGCAGCCACTCGTAGGTGTGCAGATTGCTGGGCTTATTCTCGGCCAGCGTCTGATTTGTCCAGCGCATCACGAAAGTGTAGCCGGGCAGCTGGGAGATGGTATCGAAGAGCGCCTGCAGCTTGCCTGCAGGCAGAGTGCTCGGATTCACCATGGAGCCCCAGCTTATGTAAATCACGCCCAAGTTGGATGCATCCAAAATACGTTCCAGGTGCTGAGAGATTTTTTAATTAAGATAATCGAAAGGGTATTACAATTTTAACGGTCGAAATTTCCCATCCCCATAACTTGCAACATTATTCTTGGTCGATATTCGTGTGAAAAATCCTATATAGACATGGATCAAAACTTCCCACCCCATAACTTGGTCAAATCTCCTCAGATTTTCATAAGGTTTGGCTTTTTGTCCATGGTTTGGCCTCATTATCAATTCTGCATCCAAATCTGGCAACATAATTTTTGGTCAAAATTCATGCTAAATTGGTACTCTCAAATATCCTATATGGACATAGGTCAAAACTTCCCACCCCCAAAACTTGGTCAAATCTCATCAGATTTTCATAAGGTTTGGCTTTTTGTCCATGGTTTGGCCTCTAGATCAATTCTGCATCCAAATATGGCAACATAATTTTTGGTCAAAATACATGTCAAATTGGTACCCTCAAGTATCCTATATGGACATAGGTCAAAACTTCCCGCCCCCATAACTTGGTCAAATCTCATCAGATTTTCATAAGGTTTGGGTTTTTGTTCATGGTTTGGCCTCTAGATCAATTCTGCATCCAAATCTGGCAACATAATTTTTGGTCAAAATTCATGTCAAATTGGTACCCTCAAATATCCTATATGGACATAGGTCAAAACTTCCCACCCCCATAACTTGGTCAAATCTCATCAGATTTTCATAAGGTTTGGCTTTTTGTTCATGGTTTGGCCTCTAGATCAATTCTGCATCCAAATCTGGCAACATAATTTTTGGTCAAAATTCATGTCAAATTGGTACCCTCAAAAATCCCATATGGACATAGGTCAAAACTTCCCACCCCCATAACTTGGTCAAACCTCATCAGACTTTCATAAGGTTTGACTTTTTGTTCATGGTTTGGCCTCTAGATCAATTCTGCATCCAAATCTGGAAACATAATTTTTGGTCAAAATTCATGTCAAATTGGTACCCTCAAATATCCTATATGGACATAGGTCAAAACTTCCCACCCCCAAAACTTGGTGAAATCTCATCAGATTTTCATAAGGTTTGGCTTTTTGTTCATGGTTTGGCCTCATTATCAATTCTGCATCCAAATCTGGCAACATAATTTTTGGTCAAAATTCATGTCAAATTGGTACCCTCAAATATCCTATATGGACATATGTAGGTCAAAACTTCCCACCCCCATAACTTGGTCAAATCTCATCAGATTTTCATAAGGTTTGGCTTTTTGTCCATGGTTTGGCCTCTAGATCAATTCTGCATCCAAATCTGGCAACATAATTTTTGGTCAAAATTCATGTCAAATTGGTACCCTCAAATATCCCATATGGACATAGGTCAAAACTTCCCACCCCCATAACTTGGTCAAATCTCATCAGATTTTCATAAGGTTTGGCTTTTTGTCCATGGTTTGGCCTCTAGATCAATTCTGCATCCAAATCTGGCAACATAATTTTTGGTCAAAATTCATGTCAAATTGGTACCCTCAAATATCCTATATGGACATAGGTCAAAACTTCCCACCCCCAAAACTTGGTCAAATCTCATCAGATTTTCAAAGGGTTTGGCTTTTTGTCCATGGTTTGGCCTCTAGATCAATTCTGCATCCAAATCTGGCAACATAATTTTTGGTCAAAATTCATGTCAAATTGGTACCCTCAAATATCCCATATGGACATAGGTCAAAACTTCCCACCCCCATAACTTGGTCAAATCTCATCAGATTTTCATAAGGTTTGGCTTTTTGTCCATGGTTTGGCCTCTAGATCAATTCTGCATCCAAATCTGGCAACATAATTTTTGGTTCAAATTCATGTCGAATTGGTGCCCTCAAATATCCTATATGGACATAGGTCAAAACTTCCCACCCCCATAACTTGGTGAAATCTCATCAGATTTTCATAAGGTTTGGCTTTTTGTTCATGGTTTGGCCTCATTATCAATTCTGCATCCAAATCTGGCAACATAATTTTTGGTCAAAATTCATGTCAAATTGGTACCCTCAAATATCCTATATGGACATAGATCAAAACTTCCCACCCCCATAACTTGGTCAAATCTCATCAGATTTTCATAAGGTTTGACTTTTTGTCCATGGTTTGGCCTCTAGATCAATTCTGCATCCAAATCTGGCAACATAATTTTTGGTCGAAATTCATGTCAAATTGGTACCCTCATATATCGTATATGGACATAGGTCAAAACTTCCCACCCCCATAACTTGGTCAAATCTCATCAGATTTTCATAAGGTTTGGCTTTTTGTCCATGGTTTGGCCTCTAGATCAATTCTGCATCCAAATCTGGCAACATAATTTTTGGTCGAAATTCATGTCAAATTGGTACCCTCAAATATCGTATATGGACATAGGTCAAAACTTCCCACCCCCATAACTTGGTCAAATCTCATCAGATTTTCATAAGGTTTGGCTTTTTGTTCATGGTTTGGCCTCATTATCAATTCTGCATCCAAATCTGGCAACATAATTTTTGGTCAAAATTCATGCTAAATTGGTACCCTCAAATATCCTATATGGACATATGTAGGTCAAAACTTCCCACCCCCATAACTTGGTCAAATCTCATCAGATTTTCATAAGGTTTGGCTTTTTGTTCATGGTTTGGCCTCATTATCAATTCTGCATCCAAATCTGGCAACATAATTTTTGGTCAAAATTCATGTCAAATTGGTACCCTCAAATATCCTATATGGACATATGTAGGTCAAAACTTCCCACCCCCATAACTTGGTCAAATCTCATCAGATTTTCAAAGGGTTTGGCTTTTTGTCCATGGTTTGGCCTCTAGATCAATTCTGCATCCAAATCTGGCAACATAATTTTTGGTCAAAATTCATGTCAAATTGGTACCCTCAAATATCCCATATGGACATAGGTCAAAACTTCCCACCCCCATAACTTGGTCAAATCTCATCAGATTTTCATAAGGTTTGGCTTTTTGTCCATGGTTTGGCCTCTAGATCAATTCTGCATCCAAATCTGGCAACATAATTTTTGGTTCAAATTCATGTCGAATTGGTGCCCTCAAATATCCTATATGGACATAGGTCAAAACTTCCCACCCCCATAACTTGGTGAAATCTCATCAGATTTTCATAAGGTTTGGCTTTTTGTTCATGGTTTGGCCTCATTATCAATTCTGCATCCAAATCTGGCAACATAATTTTTGGTCAAAATTCATGTCAAATTGGTACCCTCAAATATCCTATATGGACATAGATCAAAACTTCCCACCCCCATAACTTGGTCAAATCTCATCAGATTTTCATAAGGTTTGACTTTTTGTCCATGGTTTGGCCTCTAGATCAATTCTGCATCCAAATCTGGCAACATAATTTTTGGTCAAAATTCATGTCAAATTGGTACCCTCAAATATCCCATATGGACATAGGTCAAAACTTCCCACCCCCATAACTTGGTCAAATCTCATCAGATTTTCATAAGGTTTGGCTTTTTGTCCATGGTTTGGCCTCTAGATCAATTCTGCATCCAAATCTGGCAACATAATTTTTGGTTCAAATTCATGTCGAATTGGTGCCCTCAAATATCCTATATGGACATAGGTCAAAACTTCCCACCCCCATAACTTGGTCAAATCTCATCAGATTTTCATAAGGTTTGGCTTTTTGTTCATGGTTTGGCCTCATTATCAATTCTGCATCCAAATCTGGCAACATAATTTTTGGTCCAAATTCATGTCGAATTGGTGCCCTCAAATATCCTATATGGACATAGGTCAAAACTTCCCACCCCCATAACTTGGTGAAATCTCATCAGATTTTCATAAGGTTTGGCTTTTTGTTCATGGTTTGGCCTCATTATCAATTCTGCATCCAAATCTGGCAACATAATTTTTGGTCAAAATTCATGTCAAGTTGGTACCCTCAAATATCCTATATGGACATAGATCAAAACTTCCCACCCCCATAACTTGGTCAAATCTCATCAGATTTTCATAAGGTTTGACTTTTTGTCCATGGTTTGGCCTCTAGATCAATTCTGCATCCAAATCTGGCAACATAATTTTTGGTCGAAATTCATGTCAAATTGGTACCCTCAAATATCGTATATGGACATAGGTCAAAACTTCCCACCCCCATAACTTGGTCAAATCTCATCAGATTTTCATAAGGTTTGGCTTTTTGTTCATGGTTTGGCCTCATTATCAATTCTGCATCCAAATCTGGCAACATAATTTTTGGTCAAAATTCATGTCAAATTGGTACCCTCAAATATCGTATATGGACATAGGTCAAAACTTCCCACCCCCATAACTTGGTCAAATCTCATCAGATTTTCATAAGGTTTGGCTTTTTGTCCATGGTTTGGCCTCTAGATCAATTCTGCATCCAAATCTGGCAACATAATTTTTGGTTCAAATTCATGTCGAATTGGTGCCCTCAAATATCCTATATGGACATAGGTCAAAACTTCCCACCCCCATAACTTGGTCAAATCTCATCAGATTTTCATAAGGTTTGGCTTTTTGTCCATGGTTTGGCCTCTAGATCAATTCTGCATCCAAATCTGGCAACATAATTTTTTGTCAAAATTCATGTCAAATTGGTAGCCTCAAATATCCTATATGGACATAGATCAAAACTTCCCACCCCCATAACTTGGTCAAATCTCATCAGATTTTCATAAGGTTTGACTTTTTGTTCATGGTTTGGCCTCTAGATCAATTCTGCATCCAAATCTGGCAACATAATTTTTGGTCGAAATTCATGTCAAATTGGTACCCTCAAATATCGTATATGGACATAGGTCAAAACTTCCCACCCCCATAACTTGGTCAAATCTCATCAGATTTTCATAAGGTTTGGCTTTTTGTTCATGGTTTGGCCTCATTATCAATTCTGCATCCAAATCTGGCAACATAATTTTTGGTCAAAATTCATGCTAAATTGGTACCCTCAAATATCCTATATGGACATAGGTCAAAACTTCCCACCCCCATAACTTGGTCAAATCTCATCAGATTTTCATAAGGTTTGGCTTTTTGTCCATGGTTTGGCCTCTAGATCAATTCTGCATCCAAATCTGGCAACATAATTTTTGGTCAAAATTCATGTCAAATTGGTACCCTCAAATATCCCAAATGGACATAGGTCAAAACTTCCCACCCCCATAACTTGGTCAAACCTCATCAGATTTTCATAAGGTTTGACTTTTTGTTCATGGTTTGGCCTCTAGATCAATTCTGCATCCAAATCTGGAAACATAATTTTTAGTCAAAATTCATGTCAAATTGGTACCCTCAAATATCCCAAATGGACATAGATCAAAACTTCCCACCCCCATAACTTGGTCAAATCTCATCAGATTTTCATAAGGTTTGACTTTTTGTCCATGGTTTGGCCTCTAGATCAATTCTGCATCCAAATCTGGCAACATAATTTTTGGTCGAATTTCATGTCAAATTGGTACCCTCAAATATCGTATATGGACATAGGTCAAAACTTCCCACCCCCATAACTTGGTCAAATCTCATCAGATTTTCATAAGGTTTGGCTTTTTGTCCATGGTTTGGCCTCTAGATCAATTCTGCATCCAAATCTGGCAACATAATTTTTGGTCAAAATTCATGTCAAATTGGTAACCTCAAATATCCTATATGGACATAGGTCAAAACTTCCCACCCCCATAACTGGCAACTGTTGGTAACTGTCCAATATCCTATATGGACATAGGTCAAAACTTCCCACCCCCATAACTTGGTCAAATCTCATCAGATTTTCATAAGGTTTGGCTTTTTGTCCATGGTTTGGCCTCTAGATCAATTCTGCATCCAAATCTGGCAATATAATTTTTGGTCCAAATTCATATCGAATTGGTGCCCTCAAATATCCTATATGGACATAGGTCAAAACTTCCCACCCCCATAATTTGGTCAAATCTCATCAGATTTTCATAAGGTTTGACTTTTTGTTCATGGTTTGGCCTCTAGATCAATTCTGCATCCAAATCTGGAAACATAATTTTTGGTCCAAATTCATGTCGAATTGGTGCCCTCAAATATCCTATATGGACATAGGTCAAAACTTCCCACCCCCATAACTTGGTCAAATCTCATCAGATTTTCATAAGGTTTGGCTTTTTGTCCATGGTTTGGCCTCTAGATCAATTCTGCATCCAAATCTGGCAACATAATTTTTGGTCGAAATTCAAGTCAAATTGGTACCCTCAAATATCGTATATGGACATAGGTCAAAACTTCCCACCCCCATAACTTGGTCAAATCTCATCAGATTTTCATAAGGTTTGGCTTTTTGTTCATGGTTTGGCCTCATTATCAATTCTGCATCCAAATCTGGCAACATAATTTTTGGTCAAAATTCATGCTAAATTGGTACCCTCAAATATCCTATATGGACATAGGTCAAAACTTCCCACCCCCATAACTTGGTCAAATCTCATCAGATTTTCATAAGGTTTGGCTTTTTGTCCATGGTTTGGCCTCTAGATCAATTCTGCATCCAAATCTGGCAACATAATTTTTGGTCAAAATTCATGTCAAATTGGTACCCTCAAATATCCCAAATGGACATAGGTCAAAACTTCCCACCCCCATAACTTGGTCAAATCTCATCAGATTTTCATAAGGTTTGACTTTTTGTCCATGGTTTGGCCTCTAGATCAATTCTGCATCCAAATCTGGCAACATAATTTTTGGTCGAAATTCATGTCAAATTGGTACCCTCAAATATCGTATATGGACATAGGTCAAAACTTCCCACCCCCATAACTTGGTCAAATCTCATCAGATTTTCATAAGGTTTGGCTTTTTGTCCATGGTTTGGCCTCTAGATCAATTCTGCATCCAAATCTGGCAACATAATTTTTGGTCAAAATTCATGTCAAATTGGTAACCTCAAATATCCTATATGGACATAGGTCAAAACTTCCCACCCCCATAACTTGGTCAAATCTCATCAGATTTTCATAAGGTTTGGCTTTTTGTTCATGGTTTGGCCTCATTATCAATTCTGCATCCAAATCTGGCAACATAATTTTTGGTCCAAATTCATGCTAAATTGGTACCCTCAAATATCCTATATGGACATAGGTCAAAACTTCCCACCCCCATAACTTGGTCAAATCTCATCAGATTTTCATAAGGTTTGGCTTTTTGTTCATGGTTTGGCCTCATTATCAATTCTGCATCCAAATCTGGCAACATAATTTTTGGTCCAAATTCATGCTAAATTGGTACCCTCAAATATCCTATATGGACATAGGTCAAAACTTCCCACCCCCATAACTTGGTCAAACCTCATCAGATTTTCATAAGGTTTGACTTTTTGTTCATGGTTTGGCCTCTAGATCAATTCTGCATCCAAATCTGGAAACATAATTTTTAGTCAAAATTCATGTTAAATTGGTACCCTCAAATATCCCATATGGACATAGATCAAAACTTCCCACCCCCATAACTTGGTCAAATCTCATCAGATTTTCATAAGGTTTGACTTTTTGTCCATGGTTTGGCCTCTAGATCAATTCTGCATCCAAATCTGGCAACATAATTTTTGGTCGAAATTCATGTCAAATTGGTACCCTCAAATATCGTATATGGACATAGGTCAAAACTTCCCACCCCCATAACTTGGTCAAATCTCATCAGATTTTCATAAGGTTTGGCTTTTTGTCCATGGTTTGGCCTCTAGATCAATTCTGCATCCAAATCTGGCAACATAATTTTTGGTCAAAATTCATGTCAAATTGGTAACCTCAAATATCCTATATGGACATAGGTCAAAACTTCCCACCCCCATAACTTGGTCAAATCTCATCAGATTTTCATAAGGTTTGACTTTTTGTTCATGGTTTGGCCTCATTATCAATTCTGCATCCAAATCTGGCAACATAATTTTTGGTCCAAATTCATGTCGAATTGGTGCCCTCAAATATCCTATATGGACATAGGTCAAAACTTCCCACCCCCATAACTTGGTCAAATCTCATCAGATTTTCATAAGGTTTGGCTTTTTGTCCATGGTTTGGCCTCTAGATCAATTCTGCATCCAAATCTGGCAACATAATTTTTGGTCCAAATTCATATCGAATTGGTGCCCTCAAATATCCTATATGGACATAGGTCAAAACTTCCCACCCCCATAATTTGGTCAAATCTCATCAGATTTTCATAAGGTTTGACTTTTTGTCCATGGATTGGCCTCATTATCAATTCTGCATCCAAATCTGGCAACATAATTTTTGGTCCAAATTCATGTCGAATTGGTGCCCTCAAATATCCTATATGGACATAGGTCAAAACTTCCCACCCCCATAACTTGGTCAAATCTCATCAGATTTTCATAAGGTTTGGCTTTTTGTCCATGGTTTGGCCTCTAGATCAATTCTGCATCCAAATATGGCAACATAATTTTTGGTCAAAATACATGTCAAATTGGTACCCTCAAGTATCCTATATGGACATAGGTCAAAACTTCCCGCCCCCATAACTTGGTCAAATCTCATCAGATTTTCATAAGGTTTGGGTTTTTGTTCATGGTTTGGCCTCTAGATCAATTCTGCATCCAAATCTGGCAACATAATTTTTGGTCCAAATTCATATCGAATTGGTGCCCTCAAATATCCTATATGGACATAGGTCAAAACTTCCCACCCCCATAATTTGGTCAAATCTCATCAGATTTTCATAAGGTTTGACTTTTTGTCCATGGATTGGCCTCATTATCAATTCTGCATCCAAATATGGCAACATAATTTTTGGTCAAAATACATGTCAAATTGGTACCCTCAAGTATCCTATATGGACATAGGTCAAAACTTCCCACCCCCATAACTTGGTCAAATCTCATCAGCTTTTCATAAGGTTTGACTTTTTGTTCATGGTTTGGCCTCATTATCAATTCTGCATCCAAATCTGGCAACATAATTTTTGGTCCAAATTCATGTCGAATTGGTGCCCTCAAATATCCTATATGGACATAGGTCAAAACTTCCCACCCCCATAACTTGGTCAAATCTCATCAGATTTTCATAAGGTTTGGCTTTTTGTCCATGGTTTGGCCTCTAGATCAATTCTGCATCCAAATCTGGCAACATAATTTTTGGTCCAAATTCATGTCGAATTGGTGCCCTCAAATATCCTATATGGACATAGGTCAAAACTTCCCACCCCCATAACTTGGTCAAATCTCATCAGCTTTTCATAAGGTTTGGCTTTTTGTCCATGGTTTGGCCTCTAGATCAATTCTGCATCCAAATCTGGCAACATAATTTTTGGTCCAAATTCATATCGAATTGGTGCCCTCAAATATCCTATATGGACATAGGTCAAAACTTCCCACCCCCATAATTTGGTCAAATCTCATCAGATTTTCATAAGGTTTGACTTTTTGTCCATGGATTGGCCTCATTATCAATTCTGCATCCAAATCTGGCAACATAATTTTTGGTCCAAATTCATGTCGAATTGGTGCCCTCAAATATCCTATATGGACATAGGTCAAAACTTCCCACCCCCATAATTTGGTCAAATCTCATCAGATTTTCATAAGGTTTGACTTTTTGTCCATGGATTGGCCTCATTATCAATTCTGCATCCAAATATGGCAACATAATTTTTGGTCAAAATACATGTCAAATTGGTACCCTCAAGTATCCTATATGGACATAGGTCAAAACTTCCCACCCCCATAACTTGGTCAAATCTCATCAGATTTTCATAAGGTTTGACTTTTTGTTCATGGTTTGGCCTCATTATCAATTCTGCATCCAAATCTGGCAACATAATTTTTGGTCCAAATTCATGTCGAATTGGTGCCCTCAAATATCCTATATGGACATAGGTCAAAACTTCCCACCCCCATAACTTGGTCAAATCTCATCAGATTTTCATAAGGTTTGGCTTTTGTCCATGGTTTGGCCTCTAGATCAATTCTGCATCCAAATCTGGCAACATAATTTTTGGTCCAAATTCATGTCGAATTGGTGCCCTCAAATATCCTATATGGACATAGGTCAAAACTTCCCACCCCCATAACTTGGTCAAATCTCATCAGATTTTCATAAGGTTTGGCTTTTTGTCCATGGTTTGGCCTCATTATCAATTCTGCATCCAAATCTGGCAACATAATTTTTGGTCAAAATTCATACTAAATTGGTACCCTCAAGTATCCTATATGGACATAGGTCAAAACTTCCCGCCCCCATAACTTGGTCAAATCTCATCAGATTTTCATAAGGTTTGACTTTTTGTTCATGGTTTGGCCTCATTATCAATTCTGCATCCAAATCTGGCAACATAATTTTTGGTCCAAATTCATGTCGAATTGGTGCCCTCAAATATCCTATATGGACATAGGTCAAAACTTCCCACCCCCATAACTTGGTCAAATCTCATCAGATTTTCATAAGGTTTGACTTTTTGTCCATGGTTTGGCCTCTAGATCAATTCTGCATCCAAATCTGGCAACATAATTTTTGGTCGAAATTCATACTAAATTGGTACCCTCAAGTATCCTATATGGACATAGGTCAAAACTTCCCACCCCCATAACTTGGTCAAATCTCATCAGATTTTCATAAGGTTTGGCTTTTTGTCCATGGTTTGGCCTCTAGATCAATTCTGCATCCAAATCTGGCAACATAATTTTTGGTCAAAATTCATGTCAAATTGGTAACCTCAAATATCCTATATGGACATAGGTCAAAACTTCCCACCCCCATAACTTGGTCAAATCTCATCAGATTTTCATAAGGTTTGACTTTTTGTTCATGGTTTGGCCTCATTATCAATTCTGCATCCAAATCTGGCAACATAATTTTTGGTCCAAATTCATGTCGAATTGGTGCCCTCAAATATCCTATATGGACATAGGTCAAAACTTCCCACCCCCATAACTTGGTCAAATCTCATCAGATTTTCATAAGGTTTGGCTTTTTGTCCATGGTTTGGCCTCATTATCAATTCTGCATCCAAATCTGGCAACATAATTTTTGGTCCAAATTCATGTCGAATTGGTGCCCTCAAATATCCTATATGGACATAGGTCAAAACTTCCCACCCCCATAACTTGGTCAAATCTCATCAGATTTTCATAAGGTTTGGCTTTTTGTCCATGGTTTGGCCTCTAGATCAATTCTGCATCCAAATATGGCAACATAATTTTTGGTCAAAATACATGTCAAATTGGTACCCTCAAGTATCCTATATGGACATAGGTCAAAACTTCCCGCCCCCATAACTTGGTCAAATCTCATCAGATTTTCATAAGGTTTGGGTTTTTGTTCATGGTTTGGCCTCTAGATCAATTCTGCATCCAAATCTTTTTTGGTCCAAATTCATATCGAATTGGTGCCCTCAAATATCCTATATGGACATAGGTCAAAACTTCCCACCCCCATAATTTGGTCAAATCTCATCAGATTTTCATAAGGTTTGACTTTTTGTCCATGGATTGGCCTCATTATCAATTCTGCATCCAAATATGGCAACATAATTTTTGGTCAAAATACATGTCAAATTGGTACCCTCAAGTATCCTATATGGACATAGGTCAAAACTTCCCACCCCCATAACTTGGTCAAATCTCATCAGATTTTCATAAGGTTTGACTTTTTGTTCATGGTTTGGCCTCATTATCAATTCTGCATCCAAATCTGGCAACATAATTTTTGGTCCAAATTCATGTCGAATTGGTGCCCTCAAATATCCTATATGGACATAGGTCAAAACTTCCCACCCCCATAACTTGGTCAAATCTCATCAGATTTTCATAAGGTTTGGCTTTTTGTCCATGGTTTGGCCTCTAGATCAATTCTGCATCCAAATCTGGCAACATAATTTTTGGTCCAAATTCATGTCGAATTGGTGCCCTCAAATATCCTATATGGACATAGGTCAAAACTTCCCACCCCCATAACTTGGTCAAATCTCATCAGATTTTCATAAGGTTTGGCTTTTTGTCCATGGTTTGGCCTCATTATCAATTCTGCATCCAAATCTGGCAACATAATTTTTGGTCAAAATTCATACTAAATTGGTACCCTCAAGTATCCTATATGGACATAGGTCAAAACTTCCCACCCCCATAACTTGGTCAAATCTCATCAGATTTTCATAAGGTTTGACTTTTTGTTCATGGTTTGGCCTCATTATCAATTCTGCATCCAAATCTGGCAACATAATTTTTGGTCCAAATTCATGTCGAATTGGTGCCCTCAAATATCCTATATGGACATAGGTCAAAACTTCCCACCCCCATAACTTGGTCAAATCTCATCAGATTTTCATAAGGTTTGGCTTTTTGTCCATGGTTTGGCCTCTAGATCAATTCTGCATCCAAATCTGGCAACATAATTTTTGGTCCAAATTCATGTCGAATTGGTGCCCTCAAATATCCTATATGGACATAGGTCAAAACTTCCCACCCCCATAACTTGGTCAAATCTCATCAGCTTTTCATAAGGTTTGGCTTTTTGTCCATGGTTTGGCCTCTAGATCAATTCTGCATCCAAATCTGGCAACATAATTTTTGGTCCAAATTCATATCGAATTGGTGCCCTCAAATATCCTATATGGACATAGGTCAAAACTTCCCACCCCCATAATTTGGTCAAATCTCATCAGATTTTCATAAGGTTTGACTTTTTGTCCATGGATTGGCCTCATTATCAATTCTGCATCCAAATCTGGCAACATAATTTTTGGTCCAAATTCATGTCGAATTGGTGCCCTCAAATATCCTATATGGACATAGGTCAAAACTTCCCACCCCCATAATTTGGTCAAATCTCATCAGATTTTCATAAGGTTTGACTTTTTGTCCATGGATTGGCCTCATTATCAATTCTGCATCCAAATATGGCAACATAATTTTTGGTCAAAATACATGTCAAATTGGTACCCTCAAGTATCCTATATGGACATAGGTCAAAACTTCCCACCCCCATAACTTGGTCAAATCTCATCAGATTTTCATAAGGTTTGACTTTTTGTTCATGGTTTGGCCTCATTATCAATTCTGCATCCAAATCTGGCAACATAATTTTTGGTCCAAATTCATGTCGAATTGGTGCCCTCAAATATCCTATATGGACATAGGTCAAAACTTCCCACCCCCATAACTTGGTCAAATCTCATCAGATTTTCATAAGGTTTGGCTTTTGTCCATGGTTTGGCCTCTAGATCAATTCTGCATCCAAATCTGGCAACATAATTTTTGGTCCAAATTCATGTCGAATTGGTGCCCTCAAATATCCTATATGGACATAGGTCAAAACTTCCCACCCCCATAACTTGGTCAAATCTCATCAGATTTTCATAAGGTTTGGCTTTTTGTCCATGGTTTGGCCTCATTATCAATTCTGCATCCAAATCTGGCAACATAATTTTTGGTTAAAATTCATACTAAATTGGTACCCTCAAGTATCCTATATGGACATAGGTCAAAACTTCCCGCCCCCATAACTTGGTCAAATCTCATCAGATTTTCATAAGGTTTGACTTTTTGTTCATGGTTTGGCCTCATTATCAATTCTGCATCCAAATCTGGCAACATAATTTTTGGTCCAAATTCATGTCGAATTGGTGCCCTCAAATATCCTATATGGACATAGGTCAAAACTTCCCACCCCCATAACTTGGTCAAATCTCATCAGATTTTCATAAGGTTTGACTTTTTGTCCATGGTTTGGCCTCTAGATCAATTCTGCATCCAAATCTGGCAACATAATTTTTGGTCGAAATTCATGTCAAATTGGTACCCTCAAATATCGTATATGGACATAGGTCAAAACTTCCCACCCCCATAACTTGGTCAAATCTCATCAGATTTTCATAAGGTTTGGCTTTTTGTCCATGGTTTGGCCTCTAGATCAATTCTGCATCCAAATCTGGCAACATAATTTTTGGTCAAAATTCATGTCAAATTGGTAACCTCAAATATCCTATATGGACATAGGTCAAAAGTTCCCACCCCCATAACTTGGTCAAATCTCATCAGATTTTCATAAGGTTTGACTTTTTGTTCATGGTTTGGCCTCATTATCAATTCTGCATCCAAATCTGGCAACATAATTTTTGGTCCAAATTCATGTCGAATTGGTGCCCTCAAATATCCTATATGGACATAGGTCAAAACTTCCCACCCCCATAACTTGGTCAAATCTCATCAGATTTTCATAAGGTTTGGCTTTTTGTCCATGGTTTGGCCTCATTATCAATTCTGCATCCAAATCTGGCAACATAATTTTTGGTCCAAATTCATGTCGAATTGGTGCCCTCAAATATCCTATATGGACATAGGTCAAAACTTCCCACCCCCATAACTTGGTCAAATCTCATCAGATTTTCATAAGGTTTGGCTTTTTGTCCATGGTTTGGCCTCTAGATCAATTCTGCATCCAAATATGGCAACATAATTTTTGGTCAAAATACATGTCAAATTGGTACCCTCAAGTATCCTATATGGACATAGGTCAAAACTTCCCGCCCCCATAACTTGGTCAAATCTCATCAGATTTTCATAAGGTTTGGGTTTTTGTTCATGGTTTGGCCTCTAGATCAATTCTGCATCCAAATCTTTTTTGGTCCAAATTCATATCGAATTGGTGCCCTCAAATATCCTATATGGACATAGGTCAAAACTTCCCACCCCCATAATTTGGTCAAATCTCATCAGATTTTCATAAGGTTTGACTTTTTGTCCATGGATTGGCCTCATTATCAATTCTGCATCCAAATATGGCAACATAATTTTTGGTCAAAATACATGTCAAATTGGTACCCTCAAGTATCCTATATGGACATAGGTCAAAACTTCCCACCCCCATAACTTGGTCAAATCTCATCAGATTTTCATAAGGTTTGACTTTTTGTTCATGGTTTGGCCTCATTATCAATTCTGCATCCAAATCTGGCAACATAATTTTTGGTCCAAATTCATGTCGAATTGGTGCCCTCAAATATCCTATATGGACATAGGTCAAAACTTCCCACCCCCATAACTTGGTCAAATCTCATCAGATTTTCATAAGGTTTGGCTTTTTGTCCATGGTTTGGCCTCTAGATCAATTCTGCATCCAAATCTGGCAACATAATTTTTGGTCCAAATTCATGTCGAATTGGTGCCCTCAAATATCCTATATGGACATAGGTCAAAACTTCCCACCCCCATAACTTGGTCAAATCTCATCAGATTTTCATAAGGTTTGGCTTTTTGTCCATGGTTTGGCCTCATTATCAATTCTGCATCCAAATCTGGCAACATAATTTTTGGTCAAAATTCATACTAAATTGGTACCCTCAAGTATCCTATATGGACATAGGTCAAAACTTCCCACCCCCATAACTTGGTCAAATCTCATCAGATTTTCATAAGGTTTGGCTTTTTGTCCATGGTTTGGCCTCATTATCAATTCTGCATCCAAATCTGGCAACATAATTTTTGGTCAAAATTCATACTAAATTGGTACCCTCAAGTATCCTATATGGACATAGGTCAAAACTTCCCACCCCCATAACTTGGTCAAATCTCATCAGATTTTCATAAGGTTTGGCTTTTTGTCCATGGTTTGGCCTCTAGATCAATTCTGCATCCAAATCTGGCAACATAATTTTTGGTCCAAATTCATGTCGAATTGGTGCCCTCAAATATCCTATATGGACATAGGTCAAAACTTCCCACCCCCATAACTTGGTCAAATCTCATCAGATTTTCATAAGGTTTGGCTTTTTGTCCATGGTTTGGCCTCATTATCAATTCTGCATCCAAATCTGGCAACATAATTTTTGGTCAAAATTCATACTAAATTGGTACCCTCAAATATCCTATATGGACATAGGTCAAAACTTCCCACCCCCATAACTTGGTCAAATCTCATCAGATTTTCATAAGGCTTGGCTTTTTGTCCATGGTTTGGCCTCATTATCAATTCTGCATCCAAATCTGGCAACATAATTTTTGGTCAAAATTCATACTAAATTGGTACCCTCAAGTATCCTATATGGACATAGGTCAAAACTTCCCGCCCCCATAACTTGGTCAAATCTCATCAGATTTTCATAAGGTTTGGGTTTTTGTTCATGGTTTGGCCTCTAGATCAATTCTGCATCCAAACCTGGCAACATAATTTTTGGTCAAAATTCATGTTAAATTGGTGCCCTCAAATATCCTATATGGACATAGGTCAAAACTTCCAACCCCATAACTTGGTCAAATCTCATCAGATTTTCATAAGGTTTGACTTTTTGTTCATGGTTTGGCCTCATTATCAATTCTGCATCCAAATCTGGCAACATAATTTTTGGTCCAAATTCATGTCGAATTGGTGCCCACAAATATCCTATATGGACATAGGTCAAAACTTCCCACCCCCATAACTTGGTCAAATCTCATCAGATTTTCATAAGGTTTGACTTTTTGTTCATGGTTTGGCCTCATTATCAATTCTGCATCCAAATCTGGCAACATAATTTTTGGTCCAAATTCATGTCGAATTGGTGCCCACAAATATCTTATATGGACATAGGTCAAAACTTCCCACCCCCATAACTTGGTCAAATCTCATCAGATTTTCATAAGGTTTGGCTTTTTGTCCATGGTTTGGCCTCTAGATCAATTCTGCATCCAAATCTGGCAACATAATTTTTGGTCCAAATTCATGTCGAATTGGTGCCCTCAAATATCCTATATGGACATAGGTCAAAACTTCCCACCCCCATAACTTGGTCAAATCTCATCAGATTTTCATAAGGTTTGGCTTTTTGTCCATGGTTTGGCCTCTAGATCAATTCTGCATCCAAATATGGCAACATAATTTTTGGTCAAAATTCATGTCAAATTGGTACCCTCAAATATCCTATATGGACATAGGTCAAAACTTCCCACACCCATAACTTGGTCAAATCTCATCAGATTTTCATAAGGTTTGGCTTTTTGTCCATGGTTTGGCCTCATTATCAATTCTGCATCCAAATCTGGCAACATAATTTTTGGTCAAAATTCATACTAAATTGGTACCCTCAAATATCCTATATGGACATAGGTCAAAACTTCCCACCCCCATAACTTGGTCAAATCTCATCAGATTTTCATAAGGCTTGGCTTTTTGTCCATGGTTTGGCCTCATTATCAATTCTGCATCCAAATCTGGCAACATAATTTTTGGTCAAAATTCATACTAAATTGGTACCCTCAAGTATCCTATATGGACATAGGTCAAAACTTCCCGCCCCCATAACTTGGTCAAATCTCATCAGATTTTCATAAGGTTTGGGTTTTTGTTCATGGTTTGGCCTCTAGATCAATTCTGCATCCAAACCTGGCAACATAATTTTTGGTCAAAATTCATGTTAAATTGGTGCCCTCAAATATCCTATATGGACATAGGTCAAAACTTCCAACCCCATAACTTGGTCAAATCTCATCAGATTTTCATAAGGTTTGACTTTTTGTTCATGGTTTGGCCTCATTATCAATTCTGCATCCAAATCTGGCAACATAATTTTTGGTCCAAATTCATGTCGAATTGGTGCCCACAAATATCCTATATGGACATAGGTCAAAACTTCCCACCCCCATAACTTGGTCAAATCTCATCAGATTTTCATAAGGTTTGACTTTTTGTTCATGGTTTGGCCTCATTATCAATTCTGCATCCAAATCTGGCAACATAATTTTTGGTCCAAATTCATGTCGAATTGGTGCCCACAAATATCTTATATGGACATAGGTCAAAACTTCCCACCCCCATAACTTGGTCAAATCTCATCAGATTTTCATAAGGTTTGGCTTTTTGTCCATGGTTTGGCCTCTAGATCAATTCTGCATCCAAATCTGGCAACATAATTTTTGGTCCAAATTCATGTCGAATTGGTGCCCTCAAATATCCTATATGGACATAGGTCAAAACTTCCCACCCCCATAACTTGGTCAAATCTCATCAGATTTTCATAAGGTTTGGCTTTTTGTCCATGGTTTGGCCTCTAGATCAATTCTGCATCCAAATATGGCAACATAATTTTTGGTCAAAATTCATGTCAAATTGGTACCCTCAAATATCCTATATGGACATAGGTCAAAACTTCCCACACCCATAACTTGGTCAAATCTCATCAGATTTTCATAAGGTTTGGCTTTTTGTCCATGGTTTGGCCTCATTATCAATTCTGCATCCAAATCTGGCAACATAATTTTTGGTCAAAATTCATACTAAATTGGTACCCTCAAATATCCTATATGGACATAGGTCAAAACTTCCCACCCCCATAACTTGGTCAAATCTCATCAGATTTTCATAAGGTTTGACTTTTTGTCCATGGTTTGGCCTCTAGATCAATTCTGCATCCAAATCTGGCAACATAATTTTTGGTCAAAATTCATGTCAAATTGGTAACCTCAAATATCGTATATGGACATAGGTCAAAACTTCCCACCCCCATAACTTGGTCAAATCTCATCAGATTTTCATAAGGTTTGGCTTTTTGTTCATGGTTTGGCCTCATTATCAATTCTGCATCCAAATCTGGCAACATAATTTTTGGTCCAAATTCATGTCGAATTGGTGCCCTCAAATATCCTATATGGACATAGATCAAAACTTCCCACCCCCATAACTTGGTCAAATCTCATCAGATTTTCATAAGGTTTGGCTTTTTGTCCATGGTTTGGCCTCTAGATCAATTCTGCATCCAAATATGGCAACATAATTTTTGGTCAAAATACATGTCAAATTGGTACCCTCAAGTATCCTATATGGACATAGGTCAAAACTTCCCGTCCCCATAACTTGGTCAAATCTCATCAGATTTTCATAAGGTTTGGGTTTTTGTTCATGGTTTGGCCTCTAGATCAATTCTGCATCCAAACCTGGCAACATAATTTTTGGTCAAAATTCATGTCAAATTGGTGCCCTCAAATATCGTATATGGACATAGGTCAAAACTTCCCACCCCCATAACTTGGTCAAATCTCATCAGATTTTCATAAGGTTTGACTTTTTGTTCATGGTTTGGCTTCATTATCAATTCTGCATCCAAATCTGGCAACATAATTTTTGGTCCAAATTCATGTCGAATTGGTGCCCTCAAATATCCTATATGGACATAGATCAAAACTTCCCACCCCCATAACTTGGTCAAATCTCATCAGATTTTCATAAGGTTTGGCTTTTTGTCCATGGTTTGGCCTCTAGATCAATTCTGCATCCAAATATGGCAACATAATTTTTGGTCAAAATACATGTCAAATTGGTACCCTCAAGTATCCTATATGGACATAGGTCAAAACTTCCCGTCCCCATAACTTGGTCAAATCTCATCAGATTTTCATAAGGTTTGGGTTTTTGTTCATGGTTTGGCCTCTAGATCAATTCTGCATCCAAACCTGGCAACATAATTTTTGGTCAAAATTCATGTCAAATTGGTGCCCTCAAATATCGTATATGGACATAGGTCAAAACTTCCCACCCCCATAACTTGGTCAAATCTCATCAGATTTTCATAAGGTTTGACTTTTTGTTCATGGTTTGGCCTCTAGATCAATTCTGCATCCAAATCTGGCAACATAATTTTTGGTCCAAATTCATGTCGAATTGGTGCCCTCAAATATCCTATATGGACATAGGTCAAAACTTCCCACCCCCATAACTTGGTCAAATCTCATCAGATTTTCATAAGGCTTGGCTTTTTGTTCATGGTTTGGCTTCATTATCAATTCTGCATCCAAATCTGGCAACATAATATTTGGTCACAATTCATGTCAAAATGGCACCCTCAAATTCCTATATAGACATTGTCAAAACTTCTCACGCCTATAACTCGGTGATAACTCTATATGAATGTTGGATCTAAATCTGGTAACATTATTCTTGGTAAAATTTCATGTAAAAGCTTTTTACTACTTCTACTTCTACTTTTTCCTTTTTCTTCTTCGTTTTACTTCTCCCTTTTACTCCTCTTATCTTCTTTCTCCATAAGTACTATTGCAACTTGCACTTAAATCTAATATACTTGCATTACCCACCTTGGGCAGTGGCTTGCTTGGACCCACTTGCAGGCCGCCCACCTCCACTACATTCGCCGCATAGGGCCGTGAACCCGTGAGTGCGTGGTGCTGATTGATAAGCATGAGACTCGTGTTCTTCACAATCTCATTAATCGGTGGCAGGCCGAAGCCAAAGCGTTGGCTGATCATCGCATCTGTGGCTGGTTGTGTTATAAAGCTGACAATGAGATAGGTTCAAAATGTAAATAAAGGAAAGCAAGAAATAACAGCTGCATTCGGCACGCCGAATATTAAATACTCTTAAAAAAATAGCCGGAGAGTTTGATTAGGTGACGTTTTAACTCTTGTTCGATTTGCATCTAACTTATTTTTTAAGCTATAAAAAAGAACTTACTGAATTCGTGTTTCAGCGAAATTTCACTTGTAACAGTGAAAAATTGGCGGAAAACGATTGTACAAAAGTTTTTTGTTTACCTTCCGATCGGTCTCAGATTCATTTTCCCGCTGGTATATTATATTTTAAAATATGTTTTCAAATATTTATATTCTCTTCAATTTATTAATTTTTCTAATTCTTTGTATCTGTTTTTCAGTTAATGCAAAAAAGGAAGTGTGCCAAGCTGTGCTTTTACATTTTTTTCTATTTTTTTTCTGTGTATAAGTGTGTTTCCTCTTTTGGGATAAATAGTTAATTTGATTTTAAAGAAGCTGTATAAAATTAATAATTTAGTATTTTTTTTAAATTTTTTTTCCTGTGATTTTTTTTCTGTGTTTAATTGTGCTGCCTCTTTTGGGAGAAAATGTTTAATTTTTTATAGGAAGGAAAAAGTGTTTAAGTTCATAAAGGAAAAAGTGTTTAAGTTCATAGTTTAATATTTTTTTCTAATTTTTTTTCTGTGAGCAATAAAAATGTTTAAGTGTGTTCCTGTTTCAAGCTTTGAAAATTGAATATAAAAAGGTAAGTGCATAAATTTCTTAATTAATTTAATTTGAAAACTATAAAAGTCTGATATAAAATCGAAAATTGCTGTTGAATTTGAACTGGCGAGTTTTGTTGTTAATGTTTTTCAACAAACTCTGACAAATATCCGATTTTGACTCTGACTCGAGTAGTATATATATGAGTTGTAAAGTAAGATATCTTGAGAAACAAAGAGTTTCCTATAAAGGAACTTAATTCTTGACCGATTCGTCCCGTATGATATAGGGTCTAAATCGGCCGATTCCGATATATGTAATGCCTGCAATCGAAAAGGGATCTATTCAAAGTTTCAGACGGACATGGCTATATCAACTCGGCTATGGATCGAGAATATATACATACTTTATAGGCTGGGATATGTCCTGTTTTTAGGCGTGACACATGTTATGATAAAAGTGAAATACCCTCCAAAAAAGGGTATGCTTACTTGTAGAGCGTGTTGACAATGTGAAAGTGAAAAAAGTTATTGAGACGCTCCACAAAGCTCATCTGATCCGTGTAGGTCAGAAAATTCATGGGCATGATGGAATTAATAAAGGGCGTGCCCATGCGCTTATAGTGCCAGGGCATAATGGCACAGCTGCTCAAGGCGATGACCGGAGCATCCAGCAGATGGGCCACCGCGGCCAGGCAATCATTGGAGAAGTGCTCCAATATGATGACATCGTAGCGCTGCGGCGAGCTAAGCAGCTGGGCAATCAGTGGCGAGTTCAAGGCCACACGGCAGGAGCGCAGTCCCCAATCGTGCAGCATGAAGAAGGTGGGCACCTTGAAGGGTTGCCCCAGCAGCCGATCCGACTGCCGCTCGAAGGTCTGCAGAAGAAGAAGGAGCGTTAGGTTGGGCGGCCAAGTCGTGGCCGAGTGGTGCCGCACCCACCTGCAGATCCACAAAGTCCGTGAGCAGCGACATGCCCTCGAATACGTAGTCCGTGTAATTGGCCATCGGCTGTTTCAGCGGAAAATAGCTGTACATGCTGACATTGTGACCCCGTTCGGCCAGCGCCACAAACATGGGCCGAAAGAAATCAAAGTGACTCTTGCCGGGATGTCCGAACAGGCCAAGTATCTGCGCCGACTCGACGCTCGAGGGGCACAGGGCCACACTCAGACCCAGTCCCAGCCAGACCATTAGCCGCAGCATGTTGCAGCCGCAGCAGCGAACGCTTAAACTTCAAGGTTCAAATACTTTTGATCGGCGATTTTTGCAAATTCAAAATTGCAATCTGTATGCCAAGATCGTGACCGGCATTTAAGCCACAATTGGTTTTCTCTCTCTCTATTGTTTTGTGGCAGTTGCAGTTGCAGTTGCAGTTAGTTTTTTTTTTGTTGTTTTAGTTTTAGCTTTTGTTGCAGTCGAGTCTCAAGTGTCCGCGGCTTAATTATGGCCGTGTGCTTAACGGGTTTTTAAATGCCATTTAGTGTATGCAAAATACATTGTCTGACAGTTCCTGAGTTCCAGCAAAACTTTGGAGCTGTTAACGTATGTTGACACTAGAAGAAATTAAATCAAAGAGCAATTAGCAAAGCAGCATTTAGTAAAAATTTTAAATTAATTATATGTTCGACTTAAGCGCAGTTGAGTAATTTATTTGGTGCTAGACGAAATTATCCGGCCTCGCACCGGGTCAAATGCACAATGTTCAAAATATAAATGCAGTTGCTTGTGTAATTCGCAACAGCTTCAGACATACAAAATCTATGCATTCGCTGCTGCTGGGTTTAAACTGGCGACCTCTCCCTTGTTAGTCCGACGCACCTGCTTTCTGCTGCTGGGTTTGAGCTGGCGACTTCTCCCTTGTTAGTCCGACACTTCTGCAAAAGCCGCACAGGCTCTAAACGACACTTTTGCATTACACTTATATGGCCATTGCCCCCATTGCATTCGCTTTTCCTCCAGTTGAACCAGCGACCTCTCGCTTATTAGTTCGACGCACCTGCACTTCATAGCGTTGAGCTTACACTGCTTTACAGTATATGGTTTAGTTGTATTTTTTAGACTCTGACAACAGGTCGCATTTGCTTTTACATGATTTGAAACAGCGATCTCTCACTTGTTAGTCAGGCACTTTTGCAGTTTAGCCCCTCAGACTCGTCGCAATTGCATCACACTTTGAACCAGCGATCTCTGGCTCTCTAGCCCTTACCTCTTATTCAGAACCTCTTTTAAATATAGAGATTATTGCAGTCTAAAGTGCTGGCACAAACTAACGAAAAAAATGAATAACTAAAATGTTATTGAGGTGGAAACAAATAAGTCCATAAAAATAATCTGAAATCGAATTAATCTCTTGTTAATATTTGAAAGGTTTAAGGCAGGGGCGTACGCTGGCAGGGGCAGTAGTGCACACCCCCTCCCCTGTCAGCACCTGATCATTGAATCAATCAAAAGAAAAACTAAAAGGTGGCCTCTTTTTGTCACTAAAAGGTCTTCTAAGCAAAACATTTTATTCAAATGTGTTCTTGAGCTTTGCCGCCTCTCGAATGAGAATTCTGCGTACCCCCTTGAAAGTCTAACTCATTTATAATCTAATCAAAACATTGAGCCCTAGGCGCACATATCGAAATAGTAAACACACAAACACATATCACACACACACATCACACACACAGACACACACACACACACATCACACACACACTCACAACAGCCAGCTGTGCACTTAAGGTACTTTTTTCTCCACACTTATTGAAATTTTCATTGTTAAATAACTTTTGCTTTTGTTTTGCGATCGTTTTACAATTTTCGGGACATATAGATGACATTCAAATATGTGTTTGTACAAAAAGATTGTAACTATATCTTTGTTTGTGAAATACAGGCTGAAGATATCTACGAACTATTTGCTATATGTGAACTAAAATGTCATATTTGGTAGACACAACTCTTTAAATCGTTCAGATTACAGATAGTATATAATATATATAGATACTTGGAATCATAATGTAATGTCCATATTTCTCATAAACCAACAGATCGTCACATTATAGACTCTGGTGTTGATTTCGATCACGAAAATATATATACTTTATAGAGCTCCCTTCATACATATTGCTCCCTTTTGCTTATTGTAATGATTTATTCTATCATCATTTTGCACTTGGCACGTGTCTTTAATAACTTTTAGCCATATTTATACAATTTTCTATTGTATTTAAATTTATAGTTTTTGTAAATTTAAGAAATATAGGAGCTCTTAGGTTTAGATAAAATTCCACAAACATTTTGCTAGCTGCCACTTCACACCTGAACTAGAAAAACCTTATCTAGTTCCGTTTGGTTCTTCCCGAATGAGACGAAATAATGAAATACAACTTGTCAGAGCCACGTTTCTAGACAAACTAAAACTCAGAAATCACAGCGAGTCGGCGATAACTGAAACCTCGACTCAATGCCAAGACGAATGGAGCTGAGACACCGCAAGTCAGAGTCTGCAGCCCTGCGGCAGAAGGGGCATGCGGCGCTGCACTTGCCACAAGCTCGGCAAATATCAAATATCAAATTCGATTACGTGCCACTTTATATATACTTTGTAAATTGCATATAGAATGAGGTAAATTATAAACAATTCAAGATTCACCAGTTAACTCTGTTAATTAAATTCGCGAACAATAGCTGCAATAGCAAATATTTTTAATATTAAAACGAAATTTTCAATTTTCTGATTTGTCAATATGCCTGGTTTTTTTATACCCTGAACCTATTAAAATTGGGTATAAGGGTAGATTGACTTTGTGCAAAATCCAAATGTATGTAACAGGCAGAAGGCAGCATCTCCGACCCCATAAAGTATATATATTCTTGATCAGCACCAATAGTCGAGTCGATTTAGCCATGTCCGTTTGTCTGTCTGTCCGTCTGTCCGTCCGTCCGTATGTATGAACGCAAGGATCTCCGAACCTATAAGAGCTAGAGACGTGAAATTTTAGATGATGCTCCTAGTCGATAATCGATAACTTGCTCCGTTTCCAAACAATCGATAAAAATCGATATCGATATCCTGTTTTTTGGGCAATTTTGGTAAATAATAACTAGCTCACCAAACTTGACATATAGTTTCTAAAATAGAATATATATATGCATTTGATGTTGGAAGAAGAGGGTTCAGGGTATCCCCTAGACGGGAAGTCCCGACTAGAACCTCTTACTTGTTATTTATTCATTTACATAAATGTGCATTAATTAACATTATTTTCTTTTTCCCTTTGTTTTCGCTAGAAGCTGGTTTAATTGTTTACAAACCAGATGCGACCCGTTAATGCAAACATTTAAAACAAATTATTTTTCTTCTACACTACAGTGGATACCTGCCAAACTAGTTGGCTCTGGAAAGTATTCAAAATTTGGTCAAAATTGGGTATTTCTGATTTAAAGACTAGTTTACTCTTCAGGAAACAATAACTATATGTACCATGTCGCAGCTTTCAGTTTTGCTCGGGCTGTGTTCGACATAAAAAAAATGGAAAAAATCTCAGAAACTCTAATATTTAACAATTATTATTTTAGATAATATTTGTATTATATTTCTTATAATATTTTGAATTTCAGTAAATACTTTGAGAATAGCCTTAAATCAACTAAAAGCGGACATGTATTTATTTTGGCCTACATAAATTTGACACACATAAACGAAATACACAGAATTGATATTTTTTCTCCAGTTTCCAGTTTGAATGCCCGCCCACTTTTTCTGTAACGCCCAAAGAAATGCCATAAATAAATTTTTAATTTTCGTTTCTGTCAAACGCACATTTCTCGCTGCATACCTTTGGGCTGTCAGTTAATCGCGTAACGCTCCTCACGACCTTTGAGCAAACGAATAATTCGTGAACTTCAGAGATTTTCGTCGAATGACAAAAACTTTAAGGGCGCAGAGGATTGAGGGGGGTGGGGGTTGCTGGGCTTATTAAAATTCACTTGGCTTGATAATGTGCCAAAATGGCGGGCGGACGGGCAATAATCATAACTTTTGAGATACTAATTTCAAAATGTTGCAGCCACGTATAAAATATCATTACGGAATGCAGGAATTCAGGGATTCGACTGTGGAGGCAAGTCGTAAAAATTAAGGAAATCACATTTAATTAGGAAAAATTTTCACGTTCCGCTCAATTAGCGCAAGGCAGTCACACAACTTGACTCGGAGACTTTTGGGAACTTTGGCTCTGGGTAAACTGGACGCTTGCCTCGGACGGTGTCAACAGCTGCGGGGCGCTTGACGGCTGACAAGGATGGCTGGGTGGGGGCAGGGTGGGGGGTTGGGTTGGTTGCGTGATGTTCAGGCAGGGTTCGAACACACCGAGAGAGCGACGTCTGGCAGGAAGTGTTGTGTTTATATTTGCGACACGTCATTAAATGCGCCTTAATTGTGAAAATTTTCACAAGCGAAAAGTGAAATGCCAAATGCAGGAAAATTTACGACACATTATCAAATCAAGTGTGGAAAAAGTTTTTTGGAAAATTACAACCAAACGTATCAACAGCTGTGTGTTAGTTGCACGGCCTTTGACTTTGCTCGATTTTCATGAAAATCTACTAAAAGAAATTCTTTAGTAGAGAGAAAGGTTTTAAGCTTCGACCGGGTTTTTACTCGTTATTGCAATTCAATCGAATCGAACCTTGAAGCGGTTTAGTGGGACATTAAAATGCCTAAACTAAAACTCAATCGAACTATGGACTATATAACTTTTTGCTTATAAATGCTTGCAGCTTTTTTTTTACATAAACATTCTCATCAAGGGGGGATTCTGCTTCGCTATCCCCACTTTATTTCTGGGAAATGCATTCTTGATTAACTCAGGTATTTATTGTCAGATCGTAATGCAATTTTTGGGGCCTTAAAATGAGTGCTTATCAAAGCGCAAGGCTATACATTTGTATTTTCTTCAATTTTGGGGGAAATGAATGAACATGGATATTTGAGATGGTGTCAAAAATGTGGAAATATTCCCAATCATTAAACTATATAAAAACCTACACACTTATTTTGGTGTATCTTATAATTATCCAGTTAAATATGTCGCAAAATTGTTATTTATCGTTGCAAAAAGATACTCTTTCTGCCTTTGGCGTACGAGAATGTGTATTTCTAATTATGTTCAAATTTTCATATCCATTTCTTATCCGAGAGAATGAAAAGCTCAAATATTAAATCAAGTTGATTTGTGGGAAAACATTTGTGGATAGAAAATGTATTGTATGAATTTTAAAGCAAACCCATCACAGACCATCCACAGAATAATTATTATATATACGCAGGCACAGATAGATGGAGATATCCTGTAGAGTATTTGCTGCTCTCACTAACACACATTTCCCACGACTATGTTATACCCTTTTCCTACGCACTTTACAGACACACCTTATTAAAACTCAGCCGGGTGTATCAATTTATTTTAACGTCTTTGGCATTTGGTTGCTTATTATGTTTGCACTCGCTCTTTTTTCCCTTTTTCCATTTTCCATTGCCGTTTTTTTTTTTTTTCAATTTTTCTTGGCTTTTGGTATTTGAGCTTTCTATTTGCTGATAAACGGCAATAAAATGGAATTTTAAATGATAGAAATCGCATTGAAAAGTCGCAGATAAGCTGAAAGGGTTACGGTTGGCGTGCGTGTTCCTATTGTGAAAAGTGGGCGGGGCACTTTGAACATTTTCCAGCCATTTACATTTAATAGAAGTGCATGAAAAGATAAGCGTGTGCGATTGTGTGCGTGTGCGAATGTGTGAAATTTATAACAAATCAATAAAATGACAATAGGTGCAAACTTTATCAATGGATTCCGGCGGGGAATGGGATGAGCGGGTGAGCCGGGGGACACCGCCCGGGAACGTCGTTCTATTGTGCTAAAACATTTGCCATTGATACAGAGAGGAAGAGTTCTGTATGGAGGGCGCATGCAACAAGGGGGCGGGCATTGGCCCAGGGGTAGCTCTGGTCGAAAAAGTTTGCGATAAACAATTTTTCGCACGGAAGTGCAATTTAAAGTGAATGCTTTCGGTTCCATGTCCTGAATATGCGGAAATTATACTGAGAAAGTTTCTAATACATTTGTTACCGCCAATCAATCGCTTTGGTCGCAAGGTGTTTACCCATTGCCCAGGGGTTAACTGTACAGGTGGGGCAGGTGTGTGGCTACGGCAAACAGATAGCAAACTTTTGCGTCAGCTAGACAAATTGCTAACTTGAGGACGGAGATATTGAAGTCTAAGTTTTGACTTTTTTAACTGGTAATATCGTTTCTGTAAAGGTTTTTAAGTCCGTTTCGTAGATTTTCAACGAAAGTATCCTACAAAGTAAATCAAAGGAGTCTATGGAAGATGAATACAAATAACGAAATTCCTGAATATAAGCTAAAATTCATATTAAATGTGAATATACAAATATGACAAGTAAATATGAATTATATCGTAGATAAAAAGGACTGAAGTCCTTTCAGATTATTCAGAATGAAAGTACCTTAAATCTATGGCAGATGAATAGGTCTGACAAAATTCCTGAATATAAGCTACAATTCATATTAAATAAATAATAACTAAAAACGAATATTAAATCTAAATACTAGTTTATATTCTGAAATATTCATAGATAATAAATAATATGAATTCCAGATTATGTATATTCTGGAATTTTATCAGATCTATATTCCATAGACCACTACCATCGACTGCTTCAGCCTTTCTTTTCGTACCCTTTCCTATTTCAATTGAAATTTAATAGAAATTTATGCCTTGTATAGTTTTTTCGCAAATTGAAAAAGGGTATATAAGATTTCTGTAATATCAATCAGACTTAACGCAGTTATTTAAAGTTTAAGTATAATCATATTTTTATTCCGTCGTCTGGTAGAGTATGCTAAATGCTTGGTCACGCCCACACTCATATTGCAAACATTATTAGATTTTAACATTTTAGTATATAATTGGTATTATTAAACCAGTGTTGGTAAGCACATACAATTTTTGGGTAGTTTAGGTTAATCGACTCTCTGCTTTGATTCGTGAGCCTGGTTTTTTCACAACCATGAACCCGGGTTTTGGCTTAAGCCTCTCTTTGCCATATATGTTCACAGATTGAATAAAACAAATTTGTTTTAAATTCTTAACTGCCCGTTCTACTGAAAATATTGCAAGCTGTGGATATTTTCATAAAGAACTTGCGGGCTAAATTTGAATTCTATTCAAAATGTTTTTAGATTAATGCAATGATTGTTTCTTGAGTTTTTTATATTTAACCAAAATATTATTGCAACAAATCAAGTTCCATTTAGGGTAACAAATTAATTGAAATTCCGAAATTAAACCGTTTCGAATTGTGCTGAGGTGTGCGTGGGCAGCATTCCACCTCGCTCACTTACCTGATGCAGGTGTCTTTAATTGACAGGCGCCAACTATTTATGGCCACGTCACGTGATCTATAAACGTGACGCCCACGGGCTGGCCCCAAACCAACGGCCAGATGCCGCCCTGATTTACACATAAGCTGCTTTTGACTTTCAGACATTTGGGAGTCTTCGGAGCAAAGGTGTCCTCCTATCGTCCTGCTATATCGATTAACAAACAAACTTCAGTGTGTGGAAGTCGATTGGAGCTGTTCTAGCTATTTCCGTGACAGTAATCAATTTATTTTTGGCAGTGCGCCGATTGCGTTTCCGTTCCTTGGAGTACCCACTGTTGGAACTGGCGCAGGTTGCAGTTGGCAGTGCCCAACTAGGAGATACCTTAATATACAAAAGGTATATTATTTTTAGTATGTAAATACTATACGAGAACTTGCATACCAAGTTTGCTGTGAATACATCTCATAGTTTTCAAGTTATCCTTAAGAAATCAGGGCTCAATATCGATATTTATCGATATTATGAAAATGGTAGGAGATATCGAATATATCGATATATCGGAAATGCCATCTTCTGCCTGTTACCTGCAACTGCAAATAACCAATATACCCTTTGTATTTTGAATGGGTTCAGGGTATGAAAAGTTGAACCTGTGTGCTTCTCGGGCTCGAGAAGTTTTTGGGCCCAGTTACGTTTCGTTTGGTTTTTGGCGCAGCGATTTCCGCCAAAATGTCGATAAATCATGTCCCGTCGCAGCATATAGTGAAAATGCCAGACAAGGATTGGGAATGGACGGGGGCATCGGCATGGGCATGAGACTGGGTATTGGGTATGGGCATTGTTGTGCATTGCATGGGCTGCGACAGATCCTTTCAGGATGTTGGCGTGATAGATAAGTTGACAGAAGGGTTATCGTCGCTGTCTGTGCGTCACGGCTTAATCAATCTTTCAATCTCCTCACTTTTTTCCATTTGGCAATTAATTAATTTGGGACTCAAAGCTGACGGCACGTGACCAGAAAAGTTGACTCCCTGCACGCAAGAGGCGTCCGCAGAGAGACGAAGAGGGGAAGCGAGAGAGAGGGCGAGGAGAGGGAGAGCGTTGCAGTGGCTGAGCCGGAGGGACGGCTCTTTAAAATCTCTCCAGTCCTTTGCATCCTTCGGGTCAAGTGCTGGAATTGATGTTTCGTTTATGATTTATCGTCAATTCCTTGGCCAGTCATCGTATCAGTTACCCCCGCGCCAAGCGAGGGCGGACCTCTAATGGCCAGCATATTGCACAGCAGCCATGCAAAAACCAAAAACTAAATTGAACTTGCGCTGGCTGCGGCTGGGCCTCCAGCTAGAGATGGGCGCGTGACACGAGGCACGCAGCACGAAACTTTGGCTCCTGCAAAATGATAACTTTCCTATTCTAGGCTGAGATTTGAACCGCAATTCTCCTTTGTTTATTGTTTCGCTCACTTGAACAATTATTCTTCTTATATATTGCATATATAGTATTAATTGTTTATTTATACTTCGTGTCACGAGTCACGCACCCATCACTAAATGGTAGATTGCTCTCGTCTCTCGTTGTTGTCGTCTTCATGCTGTCATAATCATCAGAAGAGAGCTTTCATCTATCCAAGTCTATCTTATGTATTGCATGCAGTATTCATCGTGTATTTATATCGTGTCATGAGTCACGCACCCATCACTAAATGGTAGATTGCTCTCGTCTCTCGTTGTCGTCGTCGTCATGCTGTCATAATCATCAGAAGAGAGAGCTTTCATCTATCCAAGTCTATCTTATATATTACATGCCGTATTCATCGTGTAGTTATATATCGTTTCACGAGTCACGCGCCCATCACTAAATGGCAGTTTGCTCTGAAAGCATCGTCGTCGTCATGCTGTCATAATCATCAGAAGACAGCATTCATCCATCCAGCCCGTTTTGCAACGCCCACATGTGCGGGGCCGCACCACCCGCGTCTACAGACATCTCCATCAACATGAAGCAACTCCAACTCCTCTGCAATCCTGATGTAATAACCATGTTTTCAGCTTGTAATGCGGCAGGGTAACAACAACAACAACAACAAGAATAACAACGGCAACACCATATTGCCAGGGCTGGCCTGGCCCATTAGATTGCGGGGGTTAAAGTCAAGTCCCGGCCAGGGGAGTTCGGGCAACGGCAACGGCAAGGCCAAGAGGGTCGCCGGGTTTTCGAGGGTGCAAGGGGCGCTACTTGTGAGCTGTGAGTTGTGAATTGTTTTTGATGTTAAATGTGTGATAATTTAATGACTGTCGACGCCTGACGCATCGCGGGACTCCGTCTCGAAATTGAGCAATAGGGCAAACAGCTCTCTAGCTCTCTATAAGAACGCAATCCTCACTTGAGCTGAGCGTTTAATTTACTGGAATAATAAAAACGTTTTTCGGGCATAAAATTCTGTGGCTGGATATGATTTGTGCACATTTCGATGTAACAGATTGTCTTTTAATGGCAGCAGCAGCTACCGTTCCATAATTTCTCACAGGGTTGTTTCCCAATTCCCCAACTCTCTCTACCGATACGATGATTAGCCACTTGGTTGGCTCTGGGAAAACTCTAGCCTAATGATACATAGCAGACGCGCAACATTGTAGAGCTATGCAAATCGTGAATCCGGTTTAATTTACGTTCATGTTTGTACATCTAATCTGCAATTACGTGTCTTGTCGCTAGGCCAACTTTTATTTTTATTCATTAATGCTGGAACCAGCTCGGCACCAGTTCCGATATTTATTTGCATACCTGACTTGTGCTTTTATATTTGCATAATATATAATTTTCCACGCTTTATATAAATTTCTTTAAGATGATGAGTAAGCTTCAGGTTGGATCTATGCAAATTGTTATTTTATTTAATTTATGTATTCGTTTGAGCTTAATGTTGGGCTCATAACTAAGTAAGTTAAGTTGATTTTGCTAAGAAGGGTGCTTCCTGTAAAAACCCGAATGTTTAGACATAAATAACATTAGTTAGCTACATCTTTTTGTCTCTATGCAACAGATCTGTTGAATCAAGGCCAAAGTCGAATAGGAACTGCAGGAACTTATCAGGAACTGATCCTTTAACCGAAACAGTTTTCGAAATTTGGATAAAAATTTATTAGTTTTTTGTATTTAAGAATAATAATGAGCCTATTTGATCGTTTCATCTAATAATAAACAATGTCAACCTTGATTTGAACCAGATTCTGGTTTGGACCCTAAACAGCATAATTTTTTTTTTCGGTTTGAAGCTCTGATATATGTACATAATTATATGGTTTTCATTTAATAGTGGTTTAATATAATTTAGGAATTTCATATGCGTTGCCTAGACAAGTTTTTTTTCTTCACATGTTCCTCGTTCTAAACCAGATCAAGAGGTGTTCAACTATTTTAAGCCCTATACGAGACTTGTTCATGCTCGGCTCAGACTAGAACTCAAACATATTTTAATCATGACACAACAAACACACATCATTTTCAAAAAGATGCTTATTTAAATGTATCGATAAGTTCACAGCGTCGATAAATTATATGCCTATCGACAACGAAGCAGAACATATCGGAATTCAATTCTTTCCCTGAAAAGCAAAAGATTTTTAAAATGTTGTCATATTTTTTTACTTGGGCAGAGCCAAGTCAATAATTTTTAAAAGATGATTGTTACAATTTATCGATAGGTTAACTGCATCGATAAATTGTTTGTCTATCGATAACAAAACTGAAGATCTCTGCACTTTTGAATTCAATTCATTCCCTTTAAAGCAAAAGTTTCTTAAAATTATTTGTTTACTTGGGCTGAGACAAGTCAAGCTATTTTTAAAGCCGCATTTCTTGTGGGAAATCGGCTCGGAGCTAATCAAAATTTATGTAAATCCGAGCGACTGTTTGGATTTTGATTTTGCACTAATGTAAAAATATGGCGAATGTGTGTGTGTGTGTGGAAAAAAACTGAATGTGAAATGTGCGAAATGTGGCCACGCGCACACACACCCACACACCCGCACACACACTCGCACATGTGATTTGCATGCGATGATAAAGTGGGCGCAGACAGCCGCAAACAATGAAAAATGTTTTTCAGCCGTCGGCTTTGGCGAGGGGAACATTTGCTAATAATTTAATTTGCCAGAGGAAAATCCAAAAAGAAAAAAAGAAACATATGAAAATTGTTTGCAGCGACACGTGACTGCGATTTATGAGTTAAAACAGGCGTCACAATTAATTTGATATATATATGAAATTATATATTTATGAAAAACATCATCGACAACATCATGAGGCTTAGCAGAAGTGCAGTGCATTGAACTGCTCCCGATTATTATTGACCATATTGTTGTATTTATAGGCAGCTGTATTGGCGGAGCCGGTTCCGTTTCCAGTTCCGGTTGTATTCACATTGAGCCTCGTGTTGCGCAAAAAACTATCGGCAGGACTTGTAGAGACGGCATATTTGCCGAGCTGCATATCCGTGCTGCGCATGGGGCTCAAATGCTTGGCTGGGATGGCCTTGCTGGCGGTGCGAGTTTGATGGACCATTTTGCAGAGAGGCTATTTAAAATTCGTTGCAGTTACAAAAAGTACAAGTGGCTGGATGTGACTGAAGTCAGGGCACGTTGGTTAGATGCGTTAGCACGGCAAATTCCAGACGATTGCCGCAGTTGCTGGTGCGAGATCCCTTTTTAGAGGAGAGATGCTTGGAGAGGCTGCAATAATAACAGAGATTTTTAAAAGCAAAAAAAACAAAGTAAATAATGGCTAATATTAAGCTTATTCTACTTTCTTGTGTGGCAAAAAAAAAATTGAACAAAAAAGATAAACAGGATTCTTTTCAGTTTCGAATTGGGCAAATTCTTAAAGTAATATAAAGATACTTGACTTTGGAATCGTTTTGACAACATTTGAGACACATTTGAAGACTTTTTTAAAAAATTGAAGCAAAGTTCTTAAGGAACATTCAGAAATTCTTGAAATTCCAAGAGATTATATTTGAAGTACTATTATGGAATCCATTGAAGAAACTTTAAGTCACATTTGCTTGACTTGAGCTGAACAAATCTTTTTTGAAGTTCTCTTCTACTTCTTTATTTTCGCTAGCTAAACTCACCTTAAATTATTTAAAAGCTTCGCTTTGGTGTCCGGTGTCCTCATTGACACATTTGCTTTGGCACCTCTTCACAAATATTTTGACTAGGTTTAGTTGATAAACTCTTAAAGTTGTTTGTTGCCTTTTTTTGCGTTTGGCTTAGGCCACGTTGCTTGCTGTTTGGGTTGTGTTTTGAAAGCGGCATTTGAGCGAGGCTTTTATACTCCGGCACTCCGGCGCTGATCTAGTTGGCAAATGCCGCATCATGCGGCCGGAGCGTGTTAGCCAAGTTGTTGTCGTGGTTGGCCGCCAAACAAGTTACGGCCAGACGCATATGCAAATCTCGGATTGTTTTGAAAACAGCCAAAAAACACAATCGCAGATCTCATCGCCATGCTATGCGTCAATGCTGCCCCACAACAGGTGAAACATTTCGCAAGCTACGTCATATTCCTGCAAGCGCCTAAACATTTGTGGAAAATAAACACGCTGGGAGTTCCCCACAAACTGAAAGTTTGGTAAACAAAATAGCTAGATTCTACGAGAACTGAGGCTTATTAAAATTTAGGTGCCTGCCAAGCTTGTAAGTACTTAATAATTGTCATTAAGTGCAATTGTTGTATAAAAACAATGTAGAATCGACTCGACTTAAGTAAAGTCAAGTTAGGCTTGAAACGAGTGTTAGTTAGCCTTAACACGCTAGAAGCATGCAGAATCATTTGTATAATTGTAGAAACGACTTGACTTAAATTAAGTTCAGTGCTCTTAAAACTAGTTTGTTTTTCAGCTTGCTTTCAATCTAAAAGCCTCTAAAAAAACGTTGTCACTTCTGACTTAATTCAACCAACTTTTTATTAAAATGAAACCCATTTAAATGTTTCCCATTTCCTATCTAATTAAGTCAAGTTACGCTTGAAACGAGCTAAAGTTAGGCTTAACAGGCTTTAAAGCATGCAGAATCAATTGTTTTCGAGTTTGCCTACAATCTGAACCAATTTTGCCTCTTACTTCAATTCAACCCACTTTTCATTTAAATGAAACCCATTTAAACATTTCCCATTTCTTTTTTAACCAAGTCAACTTACGCTTGAAACGAGCGTAAATTGTGCAACACAAGCTTAAATCAAGTATTTTTGACTAAGTTAAAAAAAAAACCGCATTTGTCAACAAACTATTTTTAGAAAATTAATTTCCAGCTCAAAGAATTTGGCCAAAATATTTGTCTTTAGCTGCAGCTGAAATGTTGATCTGTTTTTTGCTTTTCTTTTTTGCTGGGAACCTGTACCGTAGTGGAATATTTTGTGGGAACGACTGTCTGGGCACGTTGCCAAAATTAACAATTAAACAATAGATTAATTCATGTGTCTGGCTGAAATTTGCATACTGCAACATTTTGGCATTTAATGGTCTGGCTTCAAATTAGCCCCGATTCAATTTTCAAGCGAGAGTCAAGTGCAAATATTGACATTTAGGCGAGAGCAGCCCATTCGTACAACAATACCCAGTTTTTTTTTTTTGCTACAGTCAACGGCCGCATTTTATTTTATTAATCGATTTGTAGAACAAATAATATATACACATAGCATTTGTATAAAGTATTATAAAAACAATTACATTAATTTCATTCCCAGAAACTTGTTCACAGATGAGAACAGACGAGTTTGATAAATGATATATTTATATAATATACTCAATGGAGTCGGCGTTGCCTAATTAAGGGGCCAGTTGCAATATATCAATTAGCTTCAGTTTTGAGCAGGGCCCATTGTTAAATAGTTTCATATTTCTGGTTAAAGTTAGATATATGGGCTTACCTATATCGTATAACATAGGCATTTGCTGCGGTTAGCTCGAAACATTTATTTGCTTTTTTAAGATATCTTATTAAAGTCAGGAATGTTATTTAAACTCAAACCAATTTAAATAATATAGTTTACGTGTTGGCAATGTAAACTCGAGGATAGAACAATCTTAAAACTTAAAAAAGTTTTTTAAAGTAAAATTCTTTTTCATATTGCCTAAATGTACTCGAGAAGGGGATAATCGTGAATACTCATTCTGTAGCGGAATTCTTCTTTTTAGTTAATTTTTGAATGTCTTCAATCTCAATTATATGAAATCTATTTTGGAACATTTTCTTAATTAGCAACCTCTTGATATCCTCAGCAATGATCGTAAAAGAAGCCCAACCTAGAACTTAACATTAATATATAAATATATATATTTGACATTTATGGGATTGTTTATTGTAATGTATAGCACAGATCGGTCTACAGCTATATAATCGACAACAGCAGCGGATTTAAATACAAATACATTAAACTGGCAACAGGCTTTCATGTTGATTTCATGACCAAATTGGCTGATGCAATGCAACGGGCACTTTTCATCAGTCAGGCCCATGCATAATCTGGCGATATATAGACTCGCAAAAGGCACTCGATATACATATTCATATTATTCATGCGATGGCCATACGGCAGCCGAATGGAAATGCGACAGTGTTGAAAAACTGACAAAAGAAAAGAAAACAATGCTAAAATGTTAAGATAACTCATCTAAGCCGAGTTCCTCATAGAAATATGTACGCGAAACGAACCCTAGAGCCGGCCGGTGGCAAAAGCTGACGCACTAACTCGTACTACGTGAGTCTCGGCAGGTTCGGACAGTTGTCAACAGGCGGGACTGTGGAGGGGTCTTTTTTGGTTTTTTTTTATTGTATATCCTGTATTCAGTGAAGCTATCAGAGAGGGTATCATGATCGTGGAATAAATATGCGAATATAACTAGTATAAAGTTCGAGAATATTCTTAAATAAAGTAAAGTATCTTCTCGAACAATAATTTGGCAAAATTTTAGCTTTTGGTTTCACTCATTTTCCGCTTGTTTGTGTGAATGCTGCAAAATCGATAAACAACATGTTGCTCAATATCTTAATTGTAGTTAATAAGATTAGACTTAGATAAAGTTGAGCTGCACAAATAGATACCCTTTTTTTTTAGCAATTCATATGCTATTTGTTTTCGACTACAAGAAAAGCATTTCAAAAGTTGGCGAAATTCCAAAAAAAAAATATAGGAGTAAAATATTAAAAAATATATATGACTTTTATCGAAGCATGATCTTTAACATTTTAGAAATTTTCGAAAGATTGTACAAGAAATATGTGAGTTCTTTGAGTATAGAACCTATAGATCCTGCTACAGGGTATATTCTTGTCGCATATATATTTTGAGCTTGTTCTTTAGCTAAGCAAACATTTTCGTAATTAAGAGGAAATATTAAATTGACTTGAGTATAATTGGTTAGGTAATAACCTTGACCTTGCTACAGGGTATATGCTAGTCGTGCATGCTTGCCGCTTGTTTTCTGTTACGTTTTCTGACAAACCAGTTAGTTGGCACTCTAATTTGCATTGTCGTCGCCGACGACGACGTCGCTCAACGAGTTTTTGTCTGCGTCCGAGTCTGGGGCTCTGGGCTCTGGGTCTGATACACAGGGTCGGTGTCGTAGGGTTTGTGGGTGGTCGGCGGGGGGTGTGGGTAGCCGTTGTCGGGGGCTTTCTTTATTGCTCATGCGACACGTTGCCTTGCAGCTGCTTAGAACCGTAACGCTGAACATCGTGCTCTGCATTTTGTAGCAATCGCAGCAGTTGGCAGCAGTTCGCTTATTTAAGCCAGTTGCAGGCATCGTTAGAGGCTCAGTAGAAAGTTCCGAACAGAGGCGAACGTTGCATTCGATCCAAGCGCTTGGCAGTCATCTTTCACAATCCTTGCAAATAATAATAATAATATAATTTAATTTTCGATACCAATGTGCAAATTGCAAAAGTTTTGTGTCAATGCCAAAAATTAGCAAAACGGATACCAAAAACAAACTATTCAAACAATTAGGGTAAGTTCAGTGTTGTCTAACGTCGCAAGGCCAGCCAGCCAGCATTGAGGTTATGTTCGTTCACTTGCAGATTGGACAAAAGTCTGTCGTGCAGCAAAGGATCTCGCACGGGCAACTCGGCCAACAATAAGGAACTGAAAGTCTTGACGCTGCTGCAAACTGTGCCGTGAACTGTTGAACTTTGAACCTGAAGCTACACCAGCCAGCATTTAAAATCTTAAACGCGCAGCTCTGTGAAAATTGGAATTATAAATTGGCAAAAGAAAAGGCTAAACAATTGAACTCATCAAGAACCGAGAAGTCAGCCTAAGCAAACGCGGCAAAATGGTCTACACGGAACGCACCGATCTGTGCCTCTCGAGCAGCAAGGACAATGCCGGACAGGGCAAATCCCAGCCGAAGACGACATCCAGCCCCAGCTCCAGCTCGGGCGCCTGGAGCAGTCAGGCCTCCAGCGCCGAGAAATGGAAGTACAATAATATGGTCAAGGATAATCGCGATAAGTTCAATGGCATGCACTTCTCCTAATTCCCAACCTGTTTACGGGCAATGGGGCTTTATTTTTGGGGCTAATCAATTGCCTGCAACGTGATCGAGACTTATTGTTATATCTGGGCTCTATGGGTTAATTGTAGCTTAGTTGTAAGCCTGTTAATGATTGCAAATGTTAAATTATCTTGAGAGAATTAAAAAACAAAAAAATGCGCAAAACAATCAAACGAAGTGTTTTCAAGTTCCAATCATTAAAATTGAGGTTATGGTGACTCAACCTTCTAAAAACGTATTTTAAGTGGAATAAAAAAACAAATTCCAGTTTGTAATTTCAGTAAAAAACAGCCCTTGGCATTGTGTATTGTATTCAAGCCAAGTTTGTTTGCGTAAAATAATACCTTAAGGCATTATAAAGCTAATTTTATGTGCTCTGGTGCAAAAAAAGAATAAAGTGAGGTTAGACTGGGAGCAGCGTGTGTTGTTTGCCGCGTAGAAAGGCGAAAGCAGCTAAAAGTTGGTAAAAATAAGCAAAGAGAAACTAGTTTTAAATGATTCGTATTATAAGAAAGAGGCTAAACAACTTGTCTAGATGCATACTAAGTTCGAGTGAGTTGGCACGTTCGCCTAATTTTAGGTTAGTTCAAGCTGACTTTTTGCTTAAATTGGATGAGCGAGGCCAATATCGAAGCTATGCTCATTCAGGCAACTAATCAACCAGGATTCGATCTCAAATTCCAGGCTTGTTATGTTATGTCATGTTTGTTATGCCAAAATGTCATCAAAAGCAGCTGTGAGTTATGTTTCTATAAATAGTTTAAGTTCTAGTAGATTCTGATGAGGATGAATTTATTATTATAGCTCAATAACAATACATTCATCTTCATCTTCTTCATCTACATTTGTGTTAAAAGACAACTGAGTCAGCTAAAATACACGAGTACAGCTTGCACAGCTCGTTCGATAGTTGAACAGCGTCTGGTCACCCTAATATCAGTGTTGGTCAACGTATGCAATTAATCGATATTTTTTGAGATGAACTTTAATTTTGGCTAGCAGCATATTGAAATTAAATATTAAGCTTAAGCAAAATTATAATTCAAATGAAATTGTAAACTAAATATTAATTTCTTGACAAATTCTATATTTGTGCTATATCGTCCTTCAGCACCACCTCCCACTTTAATTTCGTATTGCGTTTATACAAATCAAACCGTGTCACCCTGATTGACCTTGCCACTTGACTTCATATCGCATCTATAACTGTCCATAAAACATTTGCATGAGCCGTGGCTATTACCGTGATTAGCTTAACTTATGCACGGCCAGAAGTTTGTGTTCCTCCCTGACCGGAACCTTGGGCAAAGTGCACTTAATACACATTAGCTACGCTTATTTGACAGACCCCGGACGCAGATATTGATGATGTCTGCCCGTCTTGACACCCTCAAACGCTCATCGCCCTCGACAGCAGCCGGCGCGTGCTCAGCACCGGGATCAAGTGTATCTCTGGCCGCTCAGGCATTACCGCAACGGATGTCGCTGGGTTGGATTAGAAGTGCGAAATTTTTGATAATTTTTCAATTGTATTGTTTGGCATTGGGCCAGATAGAGTAGAGGAGTCCATAGAGTCCTGGGAGCCAGTCGCTGGGTGTGAGCTGCGGTCGTCCTTTTTTCTGACACACGACTGCACAGGACACACGTGGCGCTGGCTATTAGAAGCGATTTCCTTTGCGCCGCTAATACAACATTTTCCATAGACTTCTACTTTTTTTTTTGAAATGTTGTGGCGTTTTCTTCCGGTTCGTCCTGGGTGAAAAGCTGTCACCGTGCGACACTTGCTGTGTCCTGCGTCTAATTGAAGCGCTTTATTTTCGATTTATGTTTCTATACATATATATTTTATATTTATTTTTATTTTTATTTTATTTTATTTTACTTTTTTTTTTTATTCAGTTTTCTCATGGCCCTGTAATTACTTTGTTTCCAAGCGCCGGGCGGTCGCTTCTTAATCCTGTCAGGTTGCCGGCATATTTCGGCTTCGGTGTTGGCATCTTCGTCACATTGCAATTAAAAGCGCACAGCAGGTGTGCCCCGAAAGTCCTTTGAACTTGTGCTATAAAATGTGAATGTGTCACTTGCAAGGATTCCGCAACTGGATGACGACGGACACGAGGACAGACGCCCGGCGCCCGGCGCCCGACGCCTGACTACTGTGATTTCTGATGCTATCCAAGTGAAAAGCAATTATCACGTCATTATCATAAGGAAACCCACAAACAGTTTTGTTTTTTGTTTTGAATACCCTGTAACTATGAGCAGCATGGGATACAATGAGTCGAGTCGATCTAGCCAAGTACGTTTAGCTATCTCTAGAAGAGCTTAGGAGAATTAAGGTTTGTGAAGGTTTATTTTTACTCAATTTCTCTAAAATCGATAAGCATCGATTTTCAATATCGATATGTACAATGACTATGGACTATACATTAGCATAAGGAAACATAAAACTATACTTGTTCTAGTTATTAGTTGCTAAAGAAGTTACTTCTTGTGTTTTTGATTCTATGCCCATCTGCATTCCTATCAAATGTCGATCGCAAGTTTTATAACAGCTAGAAACGATTAAGGGTTGTCGGCTTATACTCTTGTGTTATTTGTTACAATAGACAAATATCGATTCTTTTCATTGGTTTCTTGAGCTCATCTCGGGAACAATGAGGGCTGGAGGTCGTAATATCCTGAATATTCGATGCACTTCTTCGATATAAAGGTCCTGGTCCCTTCTTTCATCTCTTCCCGATAAACTGTTCGATTACATTGTAATCGATTAATATCGATACCCTGTTCGTTTATCTTTCTTCATTTTATACGGAAATTGAACTCAGGCACAGGGCGAGATATTATATATACTATATACTTAATGCCTTGTGTGCAGGGTATCTGTTAGTCCTGCATACACACACACACACACACACACTTACAGATATTTTTTAAATAGCTCGTGCCCTCGGGCCCTTGCGCCTAATAAAGTCCGGTCAAGCTAGTTCCCCGAAATGCTGGCAATTGATTCTCTTGCTGCCTGCGATGCCCCTTCTCTCTCCATTATCTGCCGCCGGCTTCCGTTGACAGACAACCCTTATTGTGAGTTAGCGATAACATCTTCCGACAACATGTCACATGCCACGTGGTGGAAAATTATGAATAATTTCCGTAACTTCTGTCGCAACGTCGCAACGTCGCAAAATCGCAGCTTGCAGTGAAAAAGGTGACAGGGCCATGCCCACCTTTGGCGAGAGGCGCCCCCTTCCCCTTCTTGTGCCAAGCGATTGCCGCGTGCCTGAAGTGTGGGGCGTGCCGTCAGATACGACTTCCGTCAGCCGCCGCGACAGATGTTTTTCTGCGGGAATGCAAACGCGGCTCGTCTCGCCTTCCCTTCCACTTCCACCCCCGCCCCCTTTCAGGTAATACCTCTGTGATTTTGGGAGTTGCAAAACAATTGCGTTTGGGCAATTTCTCAGCGCGGATGTCTCCGCCAGCAGTTTGTAAATTGTATTCGAATTGTTGTGAATAATGTGAATGTACTCGAACATTTTGTACGGGCGGGCGTTCACATTTGCCGAAAGATGTTTGGCGGGTTCTTCTTCTTCTTGTTGTTGTTGTTTTTGTTGTTGTTGGCAAGGTGTGACGCAGTTGCCAAACATCAAACAGACATAATCCAAAATTGATTCGGCCCCTTCCCGGCGCGATATTTGAATCAGAAATCAGGCAGACAACAATTGGGTTTAATGTGCATGTCACTTGATCGGTGGCAAGGTGCAACTGCAGCAGTCAAACGGAGCGTAAGGCTCCTTAATATAGGGCACACCTCGGCTCTTATATAGCACAATTTTAATTACATTTTGAATAAAGTATTTGAGTCGGGATTGCCCGCCTAGGGGCTGCATTGAGCAGCCTTAACAAATATTCCAGCTTCTTTCTGTACAATATATATATATATATATATATATATATATATATATATATATATATATATATATGTATATATGTGTATATAAATATCCCCTGTTTATAGATCAGTCCTAATATAATTTTCAGGGCCTCAATAGAACACCTCACTTAAATGTGAAAGCTCAAGGCTACCTAAGGCATGAGTTTATTTTAGAACTTTGGGGAATGGAAACGGTATTCAAAAAGTGAAATATTTTTTATTTGTCTGCAGCTCTTGTAAGCTGCGAGATATGTCATCCATCACTATTTTTAATATTATTAATAAATTTTAGTTATTATTAATGAATAATTATTATTGTTTTTAATAGAAGAGACATCTCCGACCCTATTAATTATATATGTTTTAGATCTGCATTAAAAGCTGAGTTGATATAGACATGTATGCATGTCCACTTGCGCGCATGTCCCCATATCCGCATGTTCGCATGTCCGCATATCCGCATGTCGGCATGTCCGCATGTCCGCCTGCCTGTTCTATGCGAACTAGTTTCTCAGTTTTTCAGCTATCGTTATTTCTGTTCAGATCATATGTCGGAAAAGGCCGATCCGACCTTTGTGTCATATAGCTATCATAGCAACCGATCGGTAGAAATGTAGGTTCTGATTTGGATACCTTTTTTTTTTTTAAATTAAGATAATTATTAGCTCCAGTATGATCCTCTTATATGTGGAATATGTTTTCAACATCGGACCTCTATACCATATTGCTGCCATATTAAAGATCGCTCGGAAAGTAGCTGCTCTTATATCTGCAAAAGGGAAATGTCTTCAAGGGTATTAAGTCTTCGGCGTGCCGAAGTATTCCTACCTTCTCGATTCGTATGGTTTTTGACAAATAAAATGTTCATTTATTTCGAATGTATTAAAATGTAATGTTCAAATTGTTTGAAAAACTTTTATTCTTCAACTTTAACTTACCTTTTTATTAATTTATATTAAAGAAAAATGCTGTTCAAGTAATAAGGATCTTGAGTATGGACGACATCTGTATTTTAAAAATAATTTGAATAGTTTAGACAGTACAGTACAAACAATTCAGCTTAATTCGACTTATGCCTTGTGAGATTAATTTTTTGGTATAAATTAGCATGATAATTATGTGCCTATGTGCTCTGCACAGTAGCCAAATATCATATCATATCATAGCGTATCGTATCGTGTTACTCTATGACATTACTGTCGAAGAGATCGAGATTATGTAAATGCTATATAATTTACAAAATATGGCAAACATGCGGCCAAACAAAGGGCGGCAATTACATGAAAATCGCAATTCAATTGAGAGTTGAGAATTGAGACGCGGCTGTCAATGAATTGAGTACCAACCACCGTTAAATACAAATACATAAACAGAATTTTCAGCCGCCATTTCTGATCGACAGCTGTCACGAATGACAATTGGATTGCCGAGCAATGAGGCCCGGCCCAGCCTGGCCCCCTCCTTGCCGGGCCATTGCCCTTGCCCTTCATATAAAATATGCCATAAAAATATGAGAAGCAGCATTCGTATTTATAGAATTTGTAAAATGCGCGAGGTCATCAAAATCAAAATCGAAATCAAAACAACAAACACAACCACAACTGAAACCGAAACCGAAACCGATATGAAAATTGAAACAATGGCAATGCCTCTCCACTCATGGAACCGGAGTGGTTCCATGGAGGACTGGAGGACTGGAGGACACTTGAGCATAAACGCAGAAACGTGGTTGCGTTTTTGTGGGTCGCCAGTGGGGGGAGATGGGGGAAACCGAGGGCGACCGGGTATATCCCAGTCAAGGGAGCTACACTTCATAAACTGAGGTACGTGAGCTGCCCAATAGGAATATGTTTACGAAGTTTAGACAATTGTGTTTTTCTTGCGCTAAGCCAAAAAAGGCCTGATTCAAGTTACACTCTTCGATTTTTCTTAATTTAAATAATATTAATTATAATAAACATTAGAGAATCAAGACTTGTATGACACTCTCTCTCTTTGTCATGCCAGACGTCTTTCAGGACATGTCAGCAGCGTTGTCTTCGAGCGGCCTTCGTTAGGAACTTACTGCTAAGGCAAGCCACTTTAATGAGAGTTAGTCTAGCAGAGTTGAGCTATCCTTCTATCACTATTGACACATGACGAGCTAGCGGACATGTCAGTGAGTGTGTCAGCAAGCAATTAATTAATTAAATATGCTGCCCTTAGGTAGGGCATTGACGTAGTCAGTGTTATTCGCTCGATATTCATATTTGTTTTACACACAGAAACGCTTGTAAAAATCTTTAAATGCAATTATGGTTTATGTGCAGCTTACACAAAACGCCAATGATATGCTCTGAGTGTCTTTTGTTGTGGCTTAAATGCACACACACACACACACACACACACACCCATACACGCACACACTCATACACACTACACACTCGTCTACACATAATCAGGGCGGTTATTTCTGTTGCGCGCCAAAAAGCTGCACGAAGCTTCCATTTGTTGCACGTCGCTCGGGTGGTTCCTAAGCAGATGAATAGGCATATATGCCGCATATATATATATATATATATATATATATGTGTGTGCGTGTGTGTGTGGCATATGCATCGACACCACAATCGCATCATTTTGAGCAATTAAGTGTGTGTATTATCCCCGTAACACCGCCACTGACAGAGGGCCTTGAAAACACATCAAAACAGACGCTGGCGGGGCGTCCCCTTCCTCCATCCCTCCTTCCCACAGACCTCTCTGGGCAAAGGTCCTGCCACCGGAAGTACATTGAATATGAGCCCGCGCGCTCATGTGTGTGTGTGTGTGTGTGTGTGTGTGTGCATGTGTGTGCATGCTTTTATGCGCAAATTGTGCATTTATGTCGACAATGCCACAACTTGAGGCTTGGCGAGGTTCGACTCTGTCGCTGCCACTGCCTCTGCCGCTGCCACTGCCTCTGCCGCTGCCTCAGCAGCAGCTGCTCTGTGCGTGCGAAAGAGACAGAGCGCGCCGATAATGTTGATCAGCAGCAGCTTTCTTGCTCTTTGCTCTCTGCTCTCCTCCTGCAAACAGCTCGTGCCTGACAGAAAGTCGAGGTTCACTCTTTGTCTGAGTCGTGCCCACTTTTACTTTTCGCCTTTGTTGCCTGCGGGGAGGAGGTTGCGCGGCTGTCAAGCCCGTTGATAAGCGACAGCCTCCTCCCACAGCTACAACGGTTTCTAGGGAACTGCTAAAGATCTGCTTGACAGACGGTTTTATAGATAAGGAATAAGGATTAGGCTGTTGAATATATGAGTACCTAATGTGCCACAAGAAGAGGAACTATCTATTTAATCTATTATTAATATTATAATATAATCATATATCAGAGCAGATCTTAATACACATACACATATGATAAATTAGTTAAATGTAGATAGCATGTTTTGCAATATGTTGACAGTTTGTAAATGATACCCGGAAAAACACACTATCTTTTCCCACAAAATTTCTTTATTCGATCGATAGTTCCTGCAACAGATATTCAAAGTAGTTTCTCAATCAGGCTCTTCGACATATTTGCTGCCTGTATAGGAAATATGGTTCCAAACTAGGAGTTATAAATAGATAAACCCTATCAAAATCGGTTGAGTTCTGACCGAGTTATGTGGGTGAGAAATTTTTTTCTATGTCTATATAGGACATTTAAGTACCATTTTCACATGAAAAAGTAAGAAAAGTAAGAGAGAGAAAGTGAGAAAAGTAACAGAGAGAGAGAAACGTAATAGAGATAGAGAGAAGGAGTAAGAAAGAAAGAGAGATAGAAAGAGAGAGACAGAGAGAGAGGGAGAGAGAAACAGCAAGTAGGAGTGAGAGAGAGAAAGAGGAGTACTTCCAGAGGAAGAGAGAGAGAGAAGAAGAACAGTGGCCTTCAACTGAAAGTGTAATGTGAATTATTATTATTGCAAATGCCATTTCAACTAAACGGCTGCCTTCCTCTGCGAATCTCAAAACTTTAGTTAGGGCAGCCCATTTAATATACTTTCAATGCGTTTAACTAAATGATTGATGTGAATTTAAAATGTTACAGAAACTATTCAAAATGACCGGAAGCCTTTCTTTGCGATTCTCAGGAATTAAAATGAGGCGTATATATTTTGATGTTCATTAACCTGGCATGCGGATGAATGGACAATTGGTGAGTGGAAATTTTGTAACTTTTTAAGTTAATTACCATAATAATTACTAGCGGGTATTGCCCGGCCTTTGCCGGGATAAGAAATATAAGACTTTTAATATTTCTTCTAAAGCATTCGATTACAATATCATGTGTGTATAGAGAATGCCTCGAGAGTATGTATGTTTTGTGTACACTAGCCACAACCTGCGATTATCCAGGACAAATGTCAAATGCAAGCGACACTACCCACAGCCACGCCCAACTAACGCCCGAGGCAGCCATGTGTCAGGCAGTGGCCAATTTAAAATTCAATTTAAGTTCAATTGATTTGAGATTTTGATAGAGATTTTACACAGCAGTCAAAAGGACGAAGCTCAAACGCTCTCAATATAAACACGCACACGCAGCGGGGAAGCCCCATTAAGAGCTTGTGAGTGTTCGCTCGGACTCATGCTTTGTGGTTGCCAATGGGAAGGCGTTTGAAAGGCAACAGCAGCAAATAGCAAAAAGCAAATCTAATTACACAGGAACATTTCCAAATGTAGCCGGAGAAAATTGTGTAGTGAAAATGTGATAATTGAAACACGGGGCTTCCAGACAGAGTTTTCTCTGGCATAAGAAAAACAATAAATTATGCACACAGCACATAAAAGACACAACCTGCCGGGCAACCTGAACACAACCAAAGTGGCTGAGTCCAACTCTCCAACCCCAAACCCTAACGACAGGCCACAAATCTAAAGGGGGTAGCTGGCAAGTAACACTAATTGCCTGGCGGGCAAGCGGAAGGTGGCTCCTTCTACAACAATGCAATCCTGAAGCAACAGTGGCAACAGCAGCTTGTTTTTGTTTAACCAGCGACGACGTTCTCGCCGTGCCCTGAAGCCTTAGGACACACACGAGCACATCCCCCGACGAAAAAAAAAATTGAAAAGAAAAACGGAAAATCGTTTACTACACGTTCCGGCAATCTCATAAATAATACCAAAATTTCATTAAGACAAATTATTGTCTATCAATATGTTGCCACCGAAACGCTGCTGGGCTGGTCACGCGCTCAATCACGCTACTCGCCAATGGGAACTCATAACTAGCTGTAATGCTTCGCCTTGTTGTTTTGGGAATCTTTGAAACAGTCACGCAAACAATCTAGGCAAAGTATTGTCTATGCGTTGCCACTAGACCACATCTCGCTACATTTCACTCGCTACTCGTCACTCGCCACTTATCACTCGCCACTTATCACTCGCTGCTTTTCATCTTTGTCTTGTTAATCACTTTAAATAATATCAAAATGTAATGAACACAAATTATTGTCTATCTGCATATTGGCAACGATACGATTCTCGGCTGATCATGCAGCATTAGCTGTTCTCTAATCAACACAAGTATTTTCGTTGCTCCTGCTGACCTCCTAAGCATTTATATATTTAACGTTCTGGTAATCTTAAACATAAGTGCAAATGTTCATTGGAAGTACTTTTTACCTATTAATGTGTTTTAAAGGGAAATCTTCTAGGCTGGTCACAGGTTACAGAGCTACTCGGTACTTGTCAGTTGCAACTCGGCAATCGTTACTTGAGAATAATTTTAACGGCATTTATTAATTGGCAATCTATATCTTTTGCTCTTAACTCAAAACTTGCTGCTCGGCACTAGTCACGAGATATTCGTGCCTCGTTATTCGTCGCTCGCTAATTGTCACTCGTTACTCGTCGCTCCGCACTAGTTACTTGACACTCGTTTCTCGACACACGTTGCTCGGTACTCAATACTCCCTACTCCGTAATACCACTAGTTCGCCATTTGCTACTCGTTACTTGCCACTCGCCACTCGCTGATCATTTGCTGCTCGAACTGAATTTTCCTTTTTACTAAACGTTTAAGCTATCTTATGTCATATTCTCCATCAATATGTTGCCACCTGAAACACTCGCTCGTTCTCTTATGCCACTCGCTACGCGTTACTCGCTACTTGTTACTCGTCGCCTTGTGCTCGCCCGCTGCTCATTTGCCGCCCGGTCAGGTCGTGCCCTTTTCCTTGTCGTATTTGTGCTTGTGTTTATATAATAATATTTGCGGCTCATAATTGCATAAATTTTTAAATTGAACATTTTGCGCGCACACTCACCCCCCTCTCTCACGCCCGCCTGCGTGACCACAGCCCAATAACCCGAACCATTTGAACCACCCGAAAGCAACCCGGTTCATTGTGTTGGCCGCTTTGGTAAGGTTGAGTTTGGTTTTAGCTTAAATACGCTGCAAATGAAATTAAACATGCCCGCGGTACACAACAGCAAATTGAATTACGGCGTCTCTTTAGACTCTGAGCGAGTGTGTGTGTGTGTGTACACAAGTCACGTGCTTGCCTTAAAACTCTCTCGAGAGGCCTGTGAATTTCTATATGAGATAATCATCAGCGTAACAGCGGCTCGGCTGAGGGTTCGAGCCTCGTGCTCGCTTGAGGAGGTTCGCCCTCAAGTGTCCCCACTGTCTATATACACTCAAAAAAAAGACCATTAAAAAGAAAGATTTTAAAATTTTAATTATATTTTTAAAGAAAATTTTTACTTATTTTATGTAATAAATTATGAATTGTTTCAATACTTTTTTTTCGCCTTGGTCCCCATTTGAATTTTGCGATTTTAGCTTGTTTATTTTTCTGAGTGTAGTCACAATTTTGTTTTTTAAATTGAACATTTTTCTTAATATAAGAAAATATCTTTATTTGTTTTGCACATTTTTTACTTATTTTACAAAATTGGCGATTCCTGCTAGTTTATTTTGCTGAGTGTAGTCACGATTTTGTTTTTTTAAATGTCTCCAATATTTTCCCAATATTCCCCCTCAGAGAAACCGCAGCTACCACTTGACTTCTTTCTAATTGTTATGGGCACATAAATTAATATACATACATATATGGTATTCCCAAGCTGGGCGACTGTCGCACAGATTCGATGCGTGGCGGCGATTGCGGTGCATCCAATTCGAGAAAATGGAAAACTTCGCGACGCCTTCCACTGGAAATCGAGTGTGAAATTTGATAAGTGGCTGCTGCGCTGTCTGAAGATTACCGCTCAGCTGGCCGCACAGGAACTGCACTCGTTTGAGCCCTTAACACTGCGCTCGCTGGTTCAAACTCGCGCCGGCAAATTGACTAACTATTCGAATTATGAATCGCGTCGCCGTTTTATGTGCACTTTATGGCTGCCCATTAAGATTTGTTTTGGACGCAGCGCCATAAAATAGATCGTAAGTCTTGGATTCATGATTCAAGAGTTTGACACAAATTGGTTTCAACTCAAGACATTTCAATATGAATGGAATGCCAGTTGTTGAGGGATCTGATGCAGTACATGCCTTTGTTTATTTTCTTTGCTGTGCGATCAATACTTTTGATCTTTTAAGATTTTTAACGACTGATGACTCGTTTTCAAAGATTTTCATTTGTATTTATTTAATATATTTTATAGCTCTTTTGTTCTTAATGAGATAAAATTTGAAGAAGCTCGAGGCACGAACAAGCCCGAGTTATTATCTGTATATTCTATTTAAAGCTTCATTATTTTTGCAATATTTTATGAAAATCCTGTCATTTACTATATCTTCAAAATCATATGCTTATATATATCAAGAGCAGAATTTGGATCGATGAACTACTTTTTCCTGTACACATAATTCCCTAAGATTCCATATAGATTAAGGATTTTGGTTGGGCTTATGGCTTGTAGCCTGAACTCCTTTGGCAGCTATCACATGCAATGCTCATAACAACGCCCCCCCCCCCCCCCCCGCCCCCCTCTCTCTCTCTCTCTCTCTCTCTCTCTCTCTCTCTTTAGCTACCCTCTCCTACGTATAACCCATTATGAGTGTATTTCGCAGAGCTCTACTGGAAGGACGTGTCTCATGCTTAAGGAGCTGCTGGTCAGCAACTTAGTATTTTATGTGTATGTATGTATATAAAGATTATATGGACACACACACACACACACACGCACAGCACTAAAGACACTAAGCACGACAAAAAGACATTAAACACGACAACGAAATAAAAAAAAGAAAATGTTTATAAGAGAAACAAAACATTGAAATTTCTTATCAGCATTTCCGCTTTTCGTGACCAATGTCTGGACTATGCGCACGTGCCTCGGTGTGTGTGTGTGTGTGTGTGCAAAGGAGTATCCATTTCACACACACATAAGCAAGCCAGGTCCGTGTGGTCATGCAAAGGTTATAGAAATGGAAAAGCCAAAGTGGGCTTTTGTGTGCGCGCACCTGTCATTGGCTTTTCGCTGGTTTTCCTCGTGGAAAAAAGACACGCCACAAAAGTCAAGTTGGGCCCCGGGCTAGATTCGGCTTATATCCACACATTATTCATAAATATGCAAATCGGGCTGTGTTATAAATTCTGAAGGGTTTTCTATTTTTTTCCATTTGTGACTTTTCGAGTCTCTCTGTTCATGTTTAACACTCAATCTGTGTGGCAACTCCCAGGCCGAGGGCGAGCATATGCCACATTACCTCCGAAACAAATTAAATCGTTTCGCATTCGACTCGAACCGAGCGGCCAGCTCAGGCATAACCAGAAGCAGAAGCTGAAGCATGCCCAGCTCTAAGGAGCTGCAAGGACTTCTACACACATGCTCGATGCTCGTTAGGGGCGGTCGATGGTTGGCTGATGTGCGTGGCATGTGGTGGGCGTTGCCACATACACACACACACAACACTCACACACACACACACACACATTCAATTGTGCTTGTAATCTAGGGAAACCACAAACTCAAACACATACAGACTCTCTTCCGTTATATCTGCGCACATACATGTGTCTTGGGAAATGTTTGTATACCCTGTAGTGCCAAAATAGTTGAGAACAGAGTGGCATATACCGCTTCAAACGTATGTAACAATAATAAAAGAACGGGAATACCCTGCACCCAACGTTCCACAGCACTTTATGCTTCTTCAGTTAAGCCTAGACACTGGGAAATACGCTCCCAATTAACTTCGGTGCTTAGAGTCCGATCTTTTTAAAAATTTGACCGCTTAAATATGCCATACCCCAGAGTTTATATACCAAGGCGTAAGGTTCTACCTTTTAGGTTGAGATTCTTAGCAAATTTTGGGGGATCGGGAAAGGCTGTTAACAAATCCTAATAAATGTACACCCAACTATAAGCTACATACAAAGTTTGCCATAACTAGCTCTTATAATCCTCGAGTTATGCTAAAAAGAACCAAATCCAAAAGTCGATATATATAAGTATATGGATATGTAGAAAGAGAAAGGGTTGTAAGTAAAGATCTGGTTAGGTTTAGGTCTTCAAAGTTTTTATACGTTTTATTATTCTTAATACAAACAATTATTTGTAAACATCTGAGTACGTATGCACAGGGTGTCTGCTAGTCGAGCGTCTTACACTCAGTTATACCCGTTTCAGACATTCTCTGCCTCTTCCCAGGGCATTGCTTGTTTGTCTGGACATAACGTTCTTTGATTTAAAACAACATAAATTATACATATTTCTGGCAATCCCCACCCACACTCACTCCCTTCTCCTCTCCGAGCCTCCTCCTCTGCAATGTGTACGTAAATATATGTGTTATATAATGCGCACAATCGCAGCCAGGACACGAATCGAAAGCTGTGAGGGCCTGGCTCTGGTCTGGACGGAGGGCAATTGGAGGTAGTCGTTATGTTTGTTTCGGATAATATTAGTTTCCTTCGGACTGTGGCCAGGCTGTGTGGGGGGTGGGCCTGGAACTGTTCAACTGACTTCTTGTCGCCCAGCAGCAAGGATTTGGCTACACCGGGCATCCGTTTCGTCGCAGGACGCTCATCGCAGCACACTTTGGCAATCATCGGCAGTCAGATTTTTTGGTGTAATGGATACTTCGGTATCAAATATTCCATTCGCATGTTACGCCTCATTTGGCACTCTTGAAAGTCTCTGAACTTTGGATAGTTGTCTGGGTTGTGGCACTCCTCGGAAGAGCCTTGAATGGCAATCTGCCTTCTGAGGCTTTCCCAGAGTGGCCTATTTTTTATATAAAACCAATACTTTCTCGGGGTCAGATAATCTAACACCCGGGGCTTATTATATACCGTTGTCTTACCCAAACACACCTGATCGAGCGCGCCCCTTTTGTGAAAAAAATATTTCAATATATACATTAAAATAAAAGGGTATCTTAACTTCGGCTTGCCAAAGATAGCGTTCGCAATCTGCGGATAAATGGGCTCATACTCACGTGGGATAATAACTGCGAATCGCCAACGAGTCAATCCGCAGACGCTGCACTGTGCGAGCTCTGTTGATGCCGAAGCGCGTATCGCGCCAGATTTTGCCATAGGTAGCGCCCCAATAGTGGTACACCCAGTTGCCCTTTTCGTCCTGTATGAACCGCGGCAATGAGACGGTCGCCTCGCCCGAGTCCTTGTTTGTTGCGTAGCCAACAACACCGCTTCGGGCACGGACGACTTCCGGTTTATCTGCCGCACCGGCGCCTCCCCCCGATCTGCCGGCCGCCTTTACAGCCGCATCGGCGCCTTCCGTTTCCCCTGCCTCATCGCCACCTGCCGCCTTCTCTGTTGCATTGCCAACTGCTGCAGCTTCCTCTGGCGCACCGCTGCCTTTTCCGGCGTCAGCCCCTCCCAACTTCTGTGCCGGATCGCCGACCTCTTCCGTCTTATTTGCCGCTTGGCCAACGTCCTGTGCGAAAAGCTGCACAAACTTTGTAGTAAGCCCCGTTGGTAAAAACGCCTTCGGTGCAAATAGCTGCATGCCCCAGCTCTGATTTTTGGCCGCGGGTAACAGATTATCCGGCCTCTGACTTGTTGCGCTCAACTTTGCCGCTTGTAATTCCTGCAATAGAGATTCGTTATGCAGCTGATGGAGGAGAAGTCTTTTTAGGCGACACTTACGATATTTTGGCAGGCAATCGCCAAGATAAGCAAACCAAAATTTAATCTCAACATTTCAAAAATAAATGTGACAAGAAATTTGTATTTATTGAACTAAACCTAACGCCAGTTATTCGCTTCAATATAAACTGAAACAAAACGATTTCCGATTATAGTTCAGAGATTTTTCAATCAAATTTCAAATGTAAGTTGGTCCAATTTGTTGTTTTCAAGAAGAAGAGAACGTATGCAGAAAACGTTTAAAGTAATTAACATTTTCTCTGCAATTCTACCCTGTATCCCTTAGAAAAAGGAGTTTAGAGATTACAGGGATAAGGAAGCACAATTTTGCAATGTTGTGACTCATCCATTTGCCCAGATTCGTCAAAATCGATAACTATCGATTGTTACCTTTAGTTGTGTTACGAGGATTACATGAGCTAGAGTTTTTTAGATCAGAAGTAGTGGGATACATGGTAAATGTTAGTCGTGCATTTTCGCAACCTTTTTAAGCTAATGTATATTCATTTATATGCAGTCATGATATCCATCTATCTGTAGTCTGGAACATCCTTCCATATGCCTAGGATTAGAACCAGTGTCCTCTATTTTGAATAACCTTATGCGGGGTATCTGCTCGTCGTGCATTGTCAGCTGCTGCAACCCAACGAGTCAATCTATATCTATATCCATTGATCTGCTTGGGACATAGGTCTTTTGCCTAGGACTTGAACCAGTGACCTCTATTTTGCCTTAGCTCACCCTTCGAGCATACAAGTCAATTCAAACAAGCAAAGTTTTCGGTATATATATAATTTTAACCAAATTTTATTATTACAAAAATTCCAAAATATAAAAACAAAAACATTGCGATGAAAAAAAAAAAAAGATGAAGAATAGTAAAGACAACTGTGAATGGGTTTGCTCAGGCCATCAACAGATGATCTAGCTTCGTATTTGGTGCATGGGATACATGGGTATTATGTGCTCCAGCCGCATGTTGCGCCTGATTGCGCACTCCTGATAGTCCCTCCACTTGCCATATTTCTGGCTGTCGTGGCACTCATCGGAGTTGCCCTTCGTGAAGATGTGACGCCGCAGCTCGTTCCAGATGGGCCGGCTTGTAATCTCTTTGCTATAGACGTTTCGTACAATCCAATTTTTAACACGGGGCACATTATAGATTGTGGAACTGTCCATGCAAACGGTCGATAGTTCTCCACTGTTGCGAGTAAAGAAAAGTTATCGATTGCTTACTGTTGTCGCGAGAATAATTATCTAGTTATCGATACATTTTCATATCGATAAATATCGATATACTCGAGTAAATCGAATATTATAAGAGCCTGGCGTGTAGGCTTTCGTATAGCTGAAAAATATTTCAATTTTTAGAAACCCGCCCTATTCCCCGAGAAATTTATAAAAATTCAATCAATATACTAGAAAAATATTTCACTTTTTTTTTTGGATACCTCACCCATTCCTAGAAATTGAATATAATCTTATTTGTAACTCTAGAGCCTTGCGCTTTGGTATACACGCACTTTCCTCGGATATCTGTAAGCCCTGAAAATTACACAAAGATCGGACTATGCAGACCGAAGATACTAAAGATGTAAAAATCAAGAACTATTTAAATACGCCAAACCTAAACGAACCTACTTGGAATACTTTGTAGTTATACGCACTCTGGATAGTATTTTCTGGCCGCATTCGAGTCAATCTTGAAGCGCTCTATGGTGCGCATTTCGGGATAGCGGGAATCTTGCCCGACTTTGCCAAGGGTAGCGCCCCATAGATTATACACCCAGTTGCCCATATGATCCCTGAAAAACTTGGGCGGTCCGCTGGGAGTCCCGTCCTTGCCGGCGGCGGCGCCGCCACCGCCACCGCCGCCACCGCCGCCACCGCCGCCGTCGCCAGCTGCTCCAGCTGTCCCATTCCCTGCAGCGGCTCCAGCTGCACCCTCCGCTCCAGCTGCTGCGGCGCCTTCTGCTCCGGCTTCTGCAGCGTCTCCAGCTGGTGGGGCTGCTTCCTCGCCTTCATCGCTTAAAATAGGAATCTTGATCACAGTTTTTGGCTTCGATTTCTCTGGAAGATCCTTGTATTGATAATCTTCGTCCGCCTCGCTGAGCTTCGTATTCGTTGATGCCGTAGCTTTGTGCGGAAATAAATGCATGACAGTCGAAGAGCTCGGATCTGCAATGTCAGCTTTGGACACAGTCTCGTCAACTGTTGCCGTCGTCCTTTCACTTCGAATAGTCGTCGCAGCCGTGGTCTCTTTCTTATCAACAGCCGTTGCTGTTGTGTTGTTGCTATCATTATCATCGGCTGCTGCTTTGGTTTCTTCTTCATCATCGTATACGGACTCGTCGTCCAGGTCAGCTGCTCCCGAAGTCTTATCTTCCGGGTTGGCAGGCGTACTTTTATTTAGTGGCGATGAGCGCGCATTATCTAGCTGAAATGTGCGGGATCAGGATCAGGATCAGGATCAGGACGAAGTTCAAAGCGGGATCTCACAGTGCAACTTACGCCAATCAGAAAAATAATCGCCAATATAAATAGAAAATTTGGTTTAAACATTTTTCGGAATATAAAAAAAACTAGAAATTTGTATTTTCTAAATCAAATTCGGCGCAATAAATGAGTTTTCACACTTTCCAAAAACCCATGACAATTCATGTCGGACATATCATGGAATTTTATTTCAAAGTTTTGTATTGATTGCAATTTGTAATTCGAATTGATGGAATATCAACTTATTCAAAAAGAGACTTTTATTACTATGCAAGCAGTTTTTGTGTAGTACCACGGTATCCACTCAGCATTATTCAAAATTCCTTTATTTAACCTAACAACAGGCCCAACTTCTTCCAAAGTTTATCGATCCTACGAACCTAACAGCTCCTCCGACCTATCTTCTGTGTTAAGTCTGATCAATTTGTATTATTTCCTTTTTTTAAATTGATCTTCAAACGTGTCCATATACCAAAAGTGAAGGCTATATCTATGGGAATTATATGGGCGTTATCTATATACAACACCTGGGCAAGTGCTCGAGAATAATTTAACTCGTTCGGGATGTTGAGCTATGAGAAGCTGCTGACCCATTTTTTGCATCGAGCTAGCTAGCGAGAGATCGCCGGCTCGAATCCAACAGCAATGTTTTAATTTGTGTATATATGTGTTGCACGTAGAACCAGCAAGAGACAGATCGCCGGTTCAAATCCAGCAGAAATTTTCAAGTTTTGTGTATTAATGCCAATTGATATTGTTCACCCTCGGGGCCTAGGTGTCTCCACGTCGAACCAGCAAGAGAGAAATCGTCGGTTCGAACCCAGCAAACAATTTTTGTATACAATCAATATTAATATATAGGAACAAGCTAATGAGTTAAAATTGCTATGCATATTAGAATATTTTAATTTTCAGCACCCTCGACTTTTGCACTTGGAGCTCTTATTTAATTTGCGGGTTAATTGCCGCAAGCTAATTAGCTTGGCAAGAAAGCAAATTTTGCGCTAGGATAGTTCGTTGAGGAGCTGCCAAATCTAAGCTTGTAGCCCATTTGAAAATGTCCTTTAAGCCATTGTTTACGTACATTTTTTGTGCGAGCCTCGCCAACCAGAACTAATCAAATCCAACTGAGCCAATTTTTGCGGGCAATCCAAAAGCGGGCAACTGGAGAGCAGCTAACAGTCTATCATTGAATGGCTGCCTGGCTTGGCCAGGGGATGCGTGTATTAAGTGGCTGGGAGCGAGCGGGACGGGGGGCTGGGGTAGAGCTGTGGGTGTGGCACTTAAAGCAGCCAGCGAATGCGACTAAAATGCGTGCAAATGCGCGCTGGCCCCGCTGATGCATACAATAAAATTATGAGCATAATGAAATACTTTATTTTCACATACAATTTCAGTTTTAATTTAATATACCCTGCAGTAAATGTTGGCAACGTGCTGCAGGCATATTGATTAGCCGTCTATTAATGCGCCCGTTGATGTTGGTTGTTCTGTTCGGGTTGAGTCTCTTTCTTTGTAGATTGAACTATTGATAGCTTAAATATATATTATAAACATTTTTAATTTGTTTATTGTATATAATATGCTCATAGAATAATATGAAGCCGATCTCGAGTATATTATCATTAATTAGTTTATTTAAAAGTAATATTAACGAAAATATATTCCATTTAATTGTTAATTAATTGAGTTAAGTCATTCACTTGACTTATAACAATATTAATGATTTATCCGAGTCTTAATTTTTTAAATTTAATTATTATTAAGCATAAGAGAATTCTTGTATAATTTTGCATTTTTATAGAAACACACGAAAAGCAGTTTTATTTGCTATCACGTAACGTTTCAATAGAAACTTTAGAAATCTGCACACTATCAAAACTATGCCTATTGTGAGCTTAAGGTATGCCATAATGTTTTACAGGGTATCTGGCAGTGAGCTCTTGCATTCTTTATGTACTTGCAGCTAGTGTTGTTGTGCTTGAAATGCTTGCGACTTGAAATGGCAAAATGGCAGTTTACGCTTGTTTGGCATTTTGTGGCAACGCAGCAACCCCCCTTCCCCCCTTTACCACCCACTCCCTAACTCCCACGACCCATTACCCATGCCTCTTAGCCAAAGGCAGCTCCTGGCTTCACCTGCCCAGCCATCGAGTGGCACACTCCAGCATGTCTTTACATCTCTTTACGCTTGGCTATAGCTCAAAGTGCTTAACTGGCTAAAGGCTGGGCTGGGCCGGGGTGGGGCGGGGCGGGGGCGGTTGGTTGGGTAACTGGCTATAAAATACCCTTACTCCCTCCAATACCAATTGACGCATAGGGTATATAGTTGTGCTAGCATAGAGTGCACATAAATGCTGGAGATAAATGCTGAAAATTCAATTATGCTCGAGTGTTGGCGGAGTCGATAATGCCGCAGTTCTGAAGAAGGTCTGACATGGTCAGATAGCTGGCAGACCGAAGGGAACCCGAGCCCACATTGTATGATCTCGAGTATCTTTGTTTGTATTTTTAGACATTTATCTGGCTGCCAACAACAACAACAACTTAACAACTTAACTTAGTTCTGTTTGGTCAGCAGAACGGCAATTGCTAAAATACATCGCACTAGAGCTGAGCGCATGTCGTGTTCTCTTTCGTGACACGAGCACGTTCAGAGATCAACATGTAACAATTTTAAATAATTATTTAATCGACTGATTGACTGACTGATTGATTGATCCTCAATGCACTGGCGAAAGTGTGTATGTTAAGACCAGAGTCATGTTCATTTTGAAATAATATCCTAACACAAGAAAGTTCCATGCGTACGCATCTATTTATATACATCTCTTTTGTATTGCCTGATTGACTGACTGACTAACTGATTGATGCACAGCTCTTAGTGCAAACTGTGCATATGAAAGTAAAAAAAAGCTGGCTTAAGATTTAAATTGCAATTAATTAGAGAAATAATTCATATCCATATATGTATTTCAATCTGTTTATCCCGATTGATTGATTGACTGATTGATGATCAGCGCACAGCCCAAAGCGTGAGAGCTAGGTGTCTAAATTTTACTCAGTGCTCAACTTTGAACAAAAAAAAAAGAAGATTTGTACAAAAGTAAAATATTAACCCGCTTAAATTCGAATTTTTCATTCGGTTTCACTTTAATGGGTGGAAAATGAGCGTAAAACGGGTACATACAATTTTTTTTTTTGTTTTTTTTCATATGTTTCACTCTAAAATATGTATGTTTCGCTCTTTTCGGGTATTTTCATGGACGTCACGAGACGCGCCCATCTCAGACTCACACGAAGCCTTCCACTTTGTCTGCCCCCCAACTCTCAGTTGATCTCACTTTAAGATCTGTATCTGTTTAGCTGTGGTCGAGGATCGCCTGAAAATCGATCTGCAGACATGAAAAGCGCCAAAATGCGCAAAAGTCACGTAGTCAGCAAATGGAACAGAGACAAGAAAGAGCCCCCCATAAAACCATATAGAGGGGCCCCATATAGACAACGCTAATGAGTTCGACGATTTATGCAAAATGCAAAATGCAAATTGCGTGCGATTCGCATTGAACTGAAGCCCAAAAGTGGGGCCAGCCGAATGTGTGCACTCGGCTTGGGTGTTCACTGTACCTGGATGTGAGATCCAGCGAGCAATTAAAGTGTCACAAGTTCGGGACATGCGATATTACATGACGCAATGCCCAAGATTATTAATATAAATGCAAATTAGGCACAGCTCGATGCCGCGGGGAGGAGCCCTTTTTTTTGCCTGTCTCTTATGGTGGGCGGAGACTGGGGGCAGGGGCTGGATAGGGAGCGTGACAATCATTAAAAGTCAAGTGAACGTCGTGGGCTCCTTCGTCGCTTGAACAATCACTGAAAATGACTAACGGTAACCACGATAGTCGACATCCGGGCAACGGGCCACCAGGTGGGCTGCCACCAGGTGGGGTGGCTCGGGGTGCTCAGGTTGGTCGCTGAAAGAAAATTACGCTCTTATCTCGCTTCCTGTCGTGACACAATTTTCTATCATAGCCAAGTCAAGGACTTGTAGGACTCCAGTCGGACTCCAGTCGGACTCGAGCCGGACTCTTGTGTGACCGTTGCCGAGTCCAAAGACATAAAGTTATTATTGCTTTTGGGCCGGGGCAAAGGGGCACCGATTCCGGCCAGCCATGATAAATGTGTCCAGCGCACGTTTCTGGCCGAACGTCATAATTTAGTCAACATTACATCATATATATATAGCTCGCATATAATATACACAATATTGGCCTAGAAAATGTTGGCTAAGACCCTGGAAATCTTGCATAATTAGATAGACCCGGCGCATGCAACCCCAGTGCCGATTTTTATATAGATTAGCGGGACAAACGTATATAATTCTATGAATATCATAAATACTAATTCGTTATTAAGTGCTTGACCCCCCCCCCCCCTCCCTCTCGCCTTCTTTTTCCACCTTCCCCCTGCATTTGTTGTTATTGCAATGAGCAAGCCAGAATATCGAAGTGAAAATCTAGCGTACGTGACAAATTGAAAAAAGCGCATCAGTGAAGCGAAGTTAACTAGTGAGACCTGTGTGGAATCAACCATAGAATATTGGACGACTTGGAACGATGTCGAACGACACTTTTTGACGACTTCCTACGACAGCAGCCGCAGCCGCAGCAGCAGCAACTATACTAAAAAAAAAGCTACTGCAAATGCTGCTCGCTTTTAACGAGCGTTCGTTAAAAACAGCCAAGTCTCCCGCCCCTACCTTCACCTCCTCCTGCTGCTCCTGCTCATCCCCCTCCTCCTCCTGCTCTTGCTCCTGCTCCTGCTACTGCTCCACCCTTCCATCTGAGTCTTCCAGTCGACTGCAGCTCCCGGTTGCTGCAAGTAAAACTATCTCGACACGTGAAATGAGTGGTTATCAACGCAACGTGCAAAACTCTCGTTTGCACCGTGGTGCAAAATGCATTTTTCATGCGCCAAAAAATTTGCTTAATTTATTTAAGACAAAGCTTAAAAACTTTTCTGGCTTTGCATGCATTTCATTTCATTTCTCGTAAATGTATTTTAAAACTAAACTAAATCTTTTTGACGTTTATTATCTTGGCCAAAACTCGAGTTATAGGCAAATGGCCTTTAAAAAGTTGAGGTTGCCTATAAATTTTAAAATGTTTATGCCCTCTCAAAAGTTTTTTTTTACGGTTTGAACCAGCTTCCTGCTTTAAAGCTCCGTTCGTAAATCTACAAAATATTTATAATAAAAATTTTATAGATTTGTCCATTTTATTGAAAATATTTCATATCATGTATATGTTCATATAGAAACCGCGGGTTAGATTTTTTCGTTATGTTTTTTATCTAGAGTTTTTTATTTTTAAACAGAACTCAAATTGAAAATAAACGAATTATGGAGATAAGCTAAAGAAAAGATGATGAAACTTGAAGCTTAGAACCGCAGCATGGCAACCGCAGCATTCAGATTGCAAAATATGCTGGATCATATGTCACTGCGAACACAAATATGTTCAAATATACATAAATATAATATAAAGTAATATAATATATGTATTCTATAAGAATAAATAGGCAGCCACCATGTATCTAATAATAATTATCCCAAACAAGCGCAGCCAGCATTGATGTTGACCACTGTGCGCTGTCAAGAAGCTGTTAAAGCTAGTGAAAAACACTGCCTGACTAGCAAATACCCTGCGCGTAGCCTAAAAGCCACTTAAAAAATATTTACAAAGTGATCTTTTAATGAAGAGTATGAAATATTTAGTTAGCTCAGGTTTTCATTTCTTGAAATTTGTTTTAAAATTTAAAAAAAAATTTACTAGAGGGAAATATCAATCCATCAAAAATATTCAAAAATTATACATATAACTAATTATAATTCTTAAAAAAGGAAACATCTCTAATTGCTCGATTTATCGATTTTTCTAATACGTTCAATATTGATGCCAACTGCAAGGCAATATCTGTGTCGAGGGTATTCAAAACTGATTACCATGACGCAGATCAAAAATATTTGTTGAGTGTGCGTCGTTACGTTTACTGTTACTGTTCTTCTTCTTCTTTTTCTTCTTATTATTGCTCTTGCGTGCATTTCAGACATACACACAAACATATATACATATATTTGTTGTTGCTGCTGACCAGGAGAATGGAACTGTCGTTCTGGTTGCCATTGTCACCCGACAATCCCAATTACCGTACACAGATGCTGTGGCTGTGGTCGGGCCCAGTTGCTGCCCCTGCCCCTGCCCCTGCCCCTGCCACTGGCTCTTATGGCTCATAACTTTTCAGTTAATGAAGACATAAAACTCAGCGTTGGGAGCTGCTGCTGCGGCCATAAAGCTAAGGCCCTGGGCAGAGAGAAGCTGCCGTAGCTTTTGTTCGCTTCTCGTTTGTTATTGTTGTTGTTGTTGTTATTTGTTTGTTTGTTTGTTTTGGCAGTCACAAGTTAGTTGCAAGATGCTCGTATCTGGCTTTATGCCAATGCCTTATATATATATACATATATATATATATATATGTGTATATGCATGTGTGTATGTATATTTATTTGCTGTGTATCTATGTGTATCTGGCTAGTGATAAAACGTGCCAGGCAAAGCTATGTATATAGATAAATACATATGTACATATGCATGTACACGGTGAAACGCCATTTTGAAGCGCTGCCGCAGTCGCTGTTACTGTCGCCGTCGACGTCGCTGCCGCACGACTGTCGCTATCAGCGCACATCAATGGACCAACGACAGTGGCGACAGTTTGGAGCACATTACGTTGGTCAAAGTGTGAGAGCGGTGCGGCACAGATGAGCGAACGAGATGGCCATAGTGAAGAGATAGGAGGGAGGGAGAGAGAGAGAGAGAGACAGATGGAAAAAGAGAGAGTGAGAGCGCGCGCGTGCTGACAAAATGAGCAGCGACAGCGACGGCGGCAGAGCGTCAGCGTTTGCGGCGACACACAGAGATAGAGAGATATGATAACAGCAGCGACTGCGGCAGCGGCAGCGACGGCGACGGCGGCGGTGACTGCGACGACTGTCTATGCCACGCCTATATGCGCAGCAGCTTGTGGACGCTGCCGTTGCCGTCGGTAAAAAGTGTTGGCCAGATTTGATTTAGTTGCGGCTAACCTAACCTCAATCAAGGACTCGTACCGGCCGGCCGCAGGCATTGTCCTTGGCGAGGCCAAAGCTGGCGTCGTCGGCGCTGCCATTGCAACAGTTTGCCACCACGTTTGGCCTCTTAACACAGTTCATTAATCAAAAAACATGCCACAGGGACCAGCAGCAGCAGCAGCAGCAGCAAAGGTGGCACAGCAAATGCCAATTCGCCGCGCCAAGGCGAATTCGGCGTACGAAGACTCGCTGCTCTCTTAGCCAAAGCTCCACCTACCGAGCCAAAGCGCAGACGCACAAAGCACACACACGAGCCGCACAGCCAGCGCATGTGAGAGAGCGAGAGAGCAGCTCGTGTGCTAAATGGAGCTGCGGCTGCCAACTGCGCTGCCGCCAGTCAATGACGATGACAAACGAATGACAGACACTCTCCGCGCTGTTGTTGTTATTGCTGCTTGGGGAGAGAGATAATGGGCAAGAGATAAGAGACGACAGGCAGCGATGGCGATGGCTACAACAAAAAAACAACAAAAACAGCTACACAAATGCCCGCCAGTCAGAAACGTTCGTTTTTCGTTTTTGTGCGCCTGTGTGAGTGAGCATGGGAGTGTGTGTGAGTGTGTGAATGACTGTGTAACTGTGTGTTGTGTACGCTGGGCAGATGCTTGCTGCGTTGCGAGCTTTGCTGTGCTGCAATTTACGATTACCTCATACTGTAAATTGCATCTCTTGCTATACACACACACACACACACGCACACACAGCTACGCTATGTACATAACGTGTATCTGTGTGTTGCTTTTTCTGATAATTAAATGTACGCTAAATTATTTCATTTTGCCAATTCAATGCAGCCTTCTCCTCTCCCCCCCCCCCCCCCCCCCCCCCCCTGCAGTTTACACACTTTTGCGCTGTCTGCTGCCTCGCCAGAGAAATTAATGAGAATTTTCTTATGGCTCGCAAATCGTAATGAAAGAGGCCTTCACATTTTGCCTCAATTTAATGCACACACATACATAGGCATGTTTATTTGTAATCGTGTGTGTGTGTGCGTGTGTGGGTGTGTGTGTGTGTGTTTGTTTTTAGCTCTTAATTAAGCCAACACATTTGAGGTCAATACGTTGCGGCTGTGCTCGAGTTGTGGCTGGGTCTCTGCATGCTCTAAAGAAACCTTTTCAAGAAGTTAAGTATCTGACCAAGGTTTAAAGATGTAAAGGAAAATAAACCTTTACTTTTTTACTTTTTATCTAGTTTTGTTTGTTTTTGACTGTCCAGAAATCGGAATATTGAGAATTTGAATCAATTATTGAATATATTTAATTGTTGCACTTGCAAAAATGTATCTTAAAATGGGTATATGGAAAATGTATTGGCTTGGCTTAGGTTATTCCTGAGATATCCTGAGATTTGAACCAGCGACCTTCTTTTTCAGTTGCCTTATGTAGACATTTGTTTTATTTTATTTAATCATTTATTTTGCAGCCGGAATCAGCCCCAGTCATAATTATTTAACTCAATTTAGTCAGTCTCTAAATATAGGGCAGAATACGAAACAAGAAATCGCATTGAAATATATTTGACTTGTAATTAATTTGGGTTCAATTCGATTCGAATTCTGTACAAATTTAAAGATATAATATTAAGTGAATATTTTCGCAAAAATGAACACAATTTTCACGTTTTCTCTGCGTAGATAAATACAAAAATGTTCAGTTGTTTTTCTTAGTTTTCTTCTCTTTTTTTTCTTTTCATAATTAGCTTCGCGAAATGACTTCATTTGCTTTCGCAAATGATAAATTTAGATGTGTACTAGATGTGCGCCTTATAGGTCACCTTCAAATTGTGTGTGTGTGTGTGTGTGTGTGTGTGTGTGTGTGTGTGTGTGTGTGTGTGTGTGTGTGTGGGCTATACGTAAGCAAGATCAAGTGCATTTATAATTAGCACACACACACACACACACATACATACTATATATATGTCTATATGTATTCATTTAGATTTGTGGCCGAGTTTCTAGCACTCGTGTATGGCGCCCCGTATTACACAGAAAACTTAGATAAACACTAATAAAATTTGTGTACTATAATATTAATAGGGCGCAACACATTTGGATAGCGAGTCGTTTACAGCAATTATACGTTCCATAAAGCTGCCGAAAAACTGCAACTGTTGTTGTTGTTGGGAAAATCTTTTGCATATTTTACGACATGGCAAAACAAATGTTTCTCGCTCGCCCGAGTTGCTTTTATTATGAGTTTTCTCGTAATACGAAAAAAATGCGAGCAATGCGCTGAAATTGGAACGCAGACTGCAGCAGGGCAGGTGATAGTCCAGCGCGGAGTAGGGTATGGCAACGGTTGCGGATGTTGCCCTGCACATGCACATATTGATTGCCAGCACTTTCAAGCGGGTGGGGGAGGGGGGGGGGGCTGAAGGGGCGTAGGGCTTCACTTATGACAAACGACTGACACGCGGCCTGCGCAGGCGACAAATGCAGCGCGCAAAAGTCACTTAAAAGCCAAGCAGCCCCCCCAGCTACCCCTACCCCTCCACCCACCCCGCCCCTGTCTGTCTGGCCTGCCCAACGGGGTGGCCGCATTTGACCATTTGCCTGCCCATTGGCTGGCCAAGCAAAGCAGAGGGCGCCCAGCGGGCCGCCCTGCTCGAGGGCTGTTCATTAGTTGCCGCCCGAGTGGGCCCTCGACTGTGGACTGTGGACTGAGGGTTGAGGGTTGAGGGCATGTGCATGGGCTTTAATAACTGCCCCAGGCTTATAGATAGATGGCACAGATAACAAGGTTATGTGAGCAGCAGATTGAGATACGCTGCGCCAAATGCGAGTCGTACAAAATTTAACCGGGGCCTGGACTGAAAAATAAATTGTTGGCTTTATTATAGAAAATGGAAGAGAATTGTTTATCGAAAAGATTTACTAGAAATTTATTAAAATCAAAATAAGTAAAAAGAGAAAACAATTTTGTTTTAATATATGTATATATTTTGGAGTACTTTTTGTGCATAGAAGCATATTTTATTCTTAAAACAAGAACATTTTCTTGATTTAATTTATGTTTCCTTTTTTGAGTGTCTGAAGCGGTTTTTAGGTGTTTCTCAACACTGTCTCTATCAAGCTTGTGTGTCTACCTTCGACCGAAATGCGTCTTTTAATACCTGAGACACCTAAAATCAGAGAAATGTAATATGCAAGCCTGTGGCTAGAGTGTAAAGAGCACGACGAGCTCCATTGTTCTAGCCATATCCAACTGTCTGTCTGCCATTATTTCCGCGTAAACTCTTCGAACTCGGGAACTACAAGAGCTCGAGAGTCGAAATTTGAAATATATACATATACTCTCGCATGCCTTAAGCTAAAACGTTAAAGGTACTTCTATATCTTCTATATCTCTACCCATTTTCATAATAACGATAAATATGTTATTTTGGACATGGTTTCTTAAGCATAACTCGAGAATTATAAGAGCTAGTTACTCCAAATTTGGTATGTGGGTTCTTTTCTAGTAGATTGAAAATAAAAATATTTCACTTCTCGGATGGCTGCCCCATTTTATCCCCAGAATGAAAATTGAATCATTTATAAAGTTAGAGCCTTGCGCTTTGGTATACACACAGTTTTTTATGCCCTGTTTAAACTCTGAAAATTTCATAAAGATCGGACTGTGAACACCGAAGTTAACCAGGCCTGCCTTCCTCATATGTAGTGTGGCTTCAAGGAAAGAGGAAGCATTCTCGCTGCTGACTGCGTGTGTGTGTGTGTGTGTGTGTGTAAAGAGCTTAGCTAGCACGCCTGTTGTTGCTGCTGGGTATCTTCTAGCCTTGCACTTCCCACTTGTTATTTTGAATCAATTCGAAATGTTTTCGCTTTGAGCAACAGTCGGCTGGCTTCTGTCCGGCTGCAGCCCAGCTCTGGCCCACATTTCTGGCCACATTTCTGGCCACTTCGGATTGGATGGGCAGCTCAAACGTCGCTCTGTGACGACGCGTTGCCCTGTCTCCGCGTTGCGTGACTTCATTTGCATGAATTACGTCGCGCTTTTTGTGCTTAGGAACTAAGCCTTGTGCCTTAGCCCTGTCCCTTGCCCCTTACCCTCTGACCTCGTGCTGGTCGTTAGTGTCCTTTGGCACACACACGCACACACGCAGGCACGTGGAACTGCGGCCTACACCTACACGTGCCTGGGTCGTGGTGCTTGGTCCTCGGATCAGGACTTGGCCTGCCATAATTGCCGTCGCCGTCGCGTAGTCAGTCGCAGTCGCCGCTGACTAAAAAAGTTTTGAATTCGAAAAGCACAAAAAAAACTATTGCTACAACAAGAACAACAAATACACATAGACGAAATACTCGTAGACTTGTGCCTCGCGCTGTCGGCGGCTTCGTCGTTGCCGCTGCCGTCGCCGTCGCCGTCGTTGCCGTTGCCGTCGCCGTCGTCGTCGCCGTCGCCGTCGTCGTCGTCAGTCGCGTCTGAGGAGCTTCAATGGGCAGGTGTGTGTGCCACACAGTCGGAGTCGTCGCGTTGTTGTTGTTGCCGCGCTTCTTGTCGCGCTTTTTTCGCTGTGTGCCTTAAACTTCAAGTTTGTTTTTTATGCCGAACAAACACTTTTTGCCGTCGGCCTTTTATTTCCGATATATACATATATATATATACACATACATATATATATTTTGGCATCTTGGCCGCGTGTGCCTCCAGTGGAACGCAAAACATTGCCAGGAATTTTTGCCACAATTTTAAAGTCAAGCCCGCAGCCACGCCCCTCCCCCCACGCCCCTACCCCACGCGTGCCACATATGCAAATTTTAAATTGTGTCGCTTCAGTCGGTTCATTGTGCTCCTGATTTAAGTTGTGATTTCTAATTGTGCACACACACACACTCGCACACACACACACACATGTGGAGTGTGTGTCAATGTCAATGGCCTGGACTCTTGAACTCTGATTAGCTTTGCCTGTGTGTGCATCATGTGGATATAAGGCGGGAGCTCAGCATTCATGACGTCCCTGCTGGAGATTATAATGCGATCCAAAGCGATTGCTAGAAAACTTAGTCAAGGTAAACCCCATAAAAACTATGGCAACTATAAGAAACACGATGCAAATCGTACTGCAATATAAATAATGAAAATCTCAAAAATAAAACTTATAATTAAACAGAACAATTTATAATAATAAGAATTGATTACAAATTAAAAAAAAAAAAAATTATAATAAATATTAAAAAAAATTTAATTAAAATAAATAAAATATTATAATTATAAATAATTATAAAAATTAAAATAAAAATTAAAAAAAAAAATATATATATATATATTCATAGAATAATAATAACATAATATATGTTAGAAGTATATATACTCTGCGGACTCTCGCTATGCTCCCCTTGCTTACATTCATTGCCTGACGCTTGAAATTCTCAACAAGTTATAGCTGCCTAAAGGGTAAAAGGAATATTATAAGAGCTGGACATAGGATATACTTAGATTAATAGCATTTCACTTTTTGTATAGAAGACTTCGCTATATATTCTCCTTCCTTATATCCTTCCCCATTGCCCCGAAATAGGAAAAAACGCATTCTTCAAAGTTGGAGCCTTGCGCTTTGGCATATACACACATTTGTGCCCTGAAAATTTCTCAAAGATTGAACAACTAACAACAAAGTTCTTTGAGAAAGATTTTCTATAAATGTTGTGGGTTTAGGGAGTATAGATTGTATATAAGTATGTCTAGAAGGAAGCTAGAAAAAGGAGCAGCTTGGGTTCTGGATATGTCCTAGTTGTGTTCTCCCAATTTCATCTCTAATGTTATATTTGATTCCATTCTTTCGGATAAGCTCATTTAATTTAATTTGTTGGGTTTAAAATTCTTTTAGCTAAGCAACTTTTATCAGCCTGTTCCGAATTTTAGAACTTTGATTTTGGATAATCTACAAATGTTTACAAATGTTATATATATTTCGCTTTTTGACGCTCCCTTGGGATGACGTCTCGAGTGTAGCCGCGATGTGGATTGATTTTAGTTTCGTTGCCTAAGACGTCTCATTAGGTTCATATTCCGGAGGGACTTGCGGACTGAGTTTCGATCTGGGCTAGGCTGGCTGTGTAGAATCTCAGACATCTGTTTTATGTAGTTCTTTGCCTGGCAAAGTTGTCGAGGGTTTTCGTGCTCATTGTTTTTGGGTTCTTTTGCTTTTCAGAACTTGTTTTTCTTTTTTTGTCTTAAGGTCCCAAGTGAGTGTAGGCTTTGTTGTTGCTTCCAGATAACAATTGGGCAGCCGCACATGCTAATGCTGAAAGCTGTGACAAAAGCATTTGGTTCTATTTTAAGCGGAGGCACCCAAAGCATCCCGTCGCCAAGTCTCCAAGTCGCCAAGTCTGGCTTTATCAGTCAAAACTTCCGAGAGCCATTTAGCAATACTTGTGCATGAGAACGAATGATAATTCTGTTCGGTTCGGTTCAGTTAAGTTTGGGTCTGTTCTGTTCTGTTCTGTTTTGTTTTGTTCTGGATCCGTAAACGGATGGCAATTGTCTGTAATCAACTGACATTGAAAATGTTGGCCAGTGCGATAAGTTGCGCTGACAAATTGCGAAACAAGCTTGTTTTAATTTCAAACATATACGAGTGCTCTAGCTGGCAGTGCTCGACTAGCAGATACCCTAGCCCTGCCAAACTATGCTAAATGCAGTCTGCATTAACTTCGGTGTTTGGAGTCCGATCTTTTAGGAATGAAAAACTGTGCATTTATCAAAGCGAAGAGCTCACAAAAAGGGTAATATTTGTAATCTGTATATACCATATAAGAATCTATATTCCAAGTTTTAGGTCTCTAGCTTTTATAATTCTCGAGTTCTGCTTAAGAAAGCATCTCTACCTAAATTTCCTTAGTGCTTCCTCCTGCCTGGACATACTTTGGCAGACAAACAATCTACCCTTTTGAAGCACATGTAATGGGTATATAGTATATGCATATAGCATTAGCTCTTAACGATAGGGCTGAAGAACATAATGGAAAATAAAATTCAAAAGCCGACTATCATTTCATGATGTCATTTGATAAACACATGAACTTATTGTAGGATATGAGAGATTTCCGGACAGAAATATTATATCTGGCTTATATAGAGCGTTTGGCCCGGCTTGATGCTGTTGTTGTTGTATTTATTGAAGCGATTCGAAGAATTTTCAATCGCATTCTAACGCATTTTTCTCTCTTTTTCTCGTTTTTTTGCTTTTGCTTTTGCTACTCCGGCCTTCGGTTATAGCTGATTTCGGGCCCAGTGCGATTCGATTGGCATTCTGGGAACGCATGGGATGCGGGCTTATAGCATATGTGTAGAGTATAATCAATAATCAGGCATATGCCGTATTTATATATAGATCCTGTGGTAAGCACAATGTCGATTCTGGCTCATCTGCGGGCACAATTTGTGACAGGCGAGTTTTGTTATTCAACAAAATGAATCAACCAGCTGATAAGAGCACGCGAATAGTTATAATCAATATTCAATTTATTAACAAAACTTGATAACTATTTGTATATTTTTTTTGGGGAGTTCCAATTTGGTTTTTTCAGGTACAGCTGCGGGCTTGTTACATTAGATTCTACTAGATGATTTAATCAACAAATGCTAATTATTTACTTGACCTGCTTTTGATAATGAAGCAAAGTGAATCAATTGGAATATATAAGAATAGAGTCAACTGTTTGGAGGAGTTATTATGGAAAACAGGTACATGATCGCATATCCATATGCTAAATCTATCTATGTCGATCTTAGACTCTATCTAAGATAAAAGACTCTTGCCTTAGCTTAGCCTGTAGATGGATCGATTTACATGTGCCTTTGCTTAAGCTTTCGATCTAGGACTCCATAAGAGATAAAAGATACTTAAGATCAGAAATTCTAGTATTCCATTTGCGGCTCAGGCTTACGAAAATAGATATATGGAGCGATTGACCTAGCCTAACCACGTTCTTCGTCGATCTTAGACATCAATTATCTATATAAGATAAAAGAAACTTAAGATCAGAAAGATCAACTCAGATTTACGAAAGCAAGTATATGAAGCGCTTCATCTAGCATGTCCTTCTGCATAAGCCTCGATCTTTTCGCTCTTAGAGACTATATAAGATGAAAGACGCATAGATGGAGATTGACCTAGTCATATTCTTCTCAAAAAGCTGAGAAGGATCTAAAAATCTAAAGCCTGATCAGACATACTTAACTTTATGGATAAAGTTTTTTTTCAAAGTAAGCATAGCCTTGATTTTCTTCACATCAATTCGTAGCTGAGCTATATAGGGTATATCCTAGTATGGCGCCATATTAATCTTACATGTTAGTTGAGCAAAGTCTTGATTTCTGGCATGCTTCGTCAACTTTATTAAAAAGTGTGCCCAAATATTTGCTTTGACTTTGGTCCCGAAAAACGTGGGCCCAAAAGTACCCAAGTTTAGCTGAAGAATAACCCATAACAACAATTGCGACGCCTTCAAAATCCGTCGTCATATCAATGCGATCAATATCAGGGTTCGGTTTTTTTTTTTTTATTTTGTATTTTGTATTTTTATGACCTGTGAATCGATTGTATTAAGAGCTATTAAAATATTTTCTAAACCTGCTATCATATCATTCAATTAGGCAAGAAATGGCTATATATAGGATCATAAAACATATTATTTTGTGCCTGATAATGGGCGTGAAGACTCCATTCAATGTTGTCGACTCGCCATAAATACATCAAAATAAAAATGTCGCCTTCAGTTTATTTACAACACGCGGGCAGATAATGGAAGACGCCCAGAACCAGATAGACTGCGATTATTGGAGTATGTATATTCGCGGCAGACAATGGATCTGACTGGCAGTACGTACCCCGGCACCCCTGTACCCCTGCACCCTTGTGAGATAAACGCCAGATAAGCCTTGGATCAAGATTGGCTTTTCATGTGGCACCCCGTTTTATCAGCTCGCTTTATAGCACCTGGATGCTCCATAAACCTGATTAGATCTCCGCTTCTTGTCCATTTATTTTCCATTTTTGTTGTTGGTTATTTTTTTAAATTTATGAAGCGACTTGCCGCTTGATGATTATTATTATTATATTTTTATAATATATATTTTCACTGGGACAATGTCTCTGCTGGAACTGGGTTAAGCACACACACACACGCACACACAGAGGTTCCAGGGGCCTGTGGACGGTTTTATGGGATTGTTGCTTCATCGTGTGCTGGGAATATCATAGGTCGGCGCATGCACCTGATATATTTATGAATTTACAATGCCCGAATTATTCTTCCAATTTCGACAATTTATTACCGAATACTTTGAACGTTTATTTGCTTGATTCGACACTCAAAAGACGGTACTGTCCCATAGCAAAAGCAAAAGTGCTTCACCTGTGTGTGCGTGTGCGTGTGCGTGTGTGTGTGTGTGTGTGTGTGTATTTGGCTGCAGATAAAAACGAAACTGTTGTCTAGATAGAAGAAAAGATAGCGACGAGCAGAGCCCGTCGTATGCGTTATATACGATTATATGATGGCCAATAAAGTTAAGCACCCTCTAAAATCGGTCATAATCGATCGCCGCGAAGGTAACACACACCGAGACTCACACACTCACACAGACACACACTCATTCAATCAGTCAGGCCAATCGATCAGTCTGACGGCTGCTGAACTTTCTGCTGCTGCTTGGCAAGAAAGCTTTCATGTGTAAACATACTCGATCGATTGCAGGTATAATATTCACAAATTCACTCACACACGCACTCCCACACTCACTTACACACTCATTCACACACTCTTTCAATCATTCAAGCCAATCAATCAGTCAGAAGCCAGCTCACTTTATTGATTCTGCTTGGAAAGGAAACTTTCGGGGGTAAACATATTCGATCACTTGAAGCTATAATATTCACATATTCACTCGGACACTCATTCATTTACACATACACACACTCAATCCCACACTCACTCAGGCACTCTTTCAATCATCCATAATTGTCGTACGAAGTCTGATGAAGTTTCTGCTTCTGTTTGGCAGCAAAACTTTCAGGGGTAAACATACTCGATCGCTTGAGGGTATAATATTCACACACTCACTCACACACTCACTCACTCTCACACTCATTCAATTACACTCTCTTTCAATCATTCATAATAGTCGATCAGTCAGAAGCCTGTTTAATTATCTGCTACTGCTTGGCAAGGAAGCTTTCAGATCTAAACATACTCGATCGCTTGAAGGTTTAATATTCACACACTCACTCAAACACTCACTCACGCACTCATTCAATCATTCCTGCTCGTCGATCAGTCAGAGGCCTGCTGAATTTTCTGCTGCTATTGAGCAGGGAAGCTTTCAGGGGGTTTATTTGTTTTTTTATCTGCCGACCTACTGCGCAACTTGTTTACGTCAAGGCAGCCCAAGATGCGACCTCTATATGGTCTGTGCACACACACACACACAAATATATGTATGTATATATATATTTATATAGTGTGAGATAATTGCGTGGTGACCACTTTGACAAGATCGCGTCGTGTGTTTACATTGATTCCGACTTACTTGGAAAAGTCGATACTGTGCCCGTTTCTGCTACACTCTTCGCCGATTGTATACGAACGGGCTTTGCTTTATCGACGCCACTGTCACTCGCTTGTCAGTGGACCATTGTTTATGAGTGTGGGACCCTCAGCATATTTACAGTGCCCCATTACATGACAGATACTAGTTCAGATATGGCACCGCATTGATAATGGGGCATATAATATGTCAAGCTGACGAGCTGCTCAGATCATTTATCTTACTTGGGCACACTACCTTTGAGTATTGCCACAGAAATTCTGCACTATATCATTCGAAGAATATAATTTTTATTTAAGCTTTTTATGATGGGAAGCTATAAAGATAACATACCCATTCATAAAATGTTAACGATGCCCAATTCTAATCTAGTCCGGCAAAGAAACTCGCCAATGGTTGTTTTTCCATAAATTTTAGTTCTAGTCTAGTCTCGATATTAAAACCGATCAGTTTTTGTCTGTCATCAAAACTTTTCAATAGTTCCAATTATCGAGGAACCACTCAACTAGTTCGCTTTAAGACTTGGTCTAGATTTACACACTCTTCTATTAAAGGGTATTTCCCTGCCTGATACATTAATCGCTTTTCAAGCAATAACTTTGTATTTTATTGTTGTCAATTATAAAACTGTTTACAATGTGTCAGATACCTTACAATCAGATACCTTTTAATCACATACGATTACAGGGTATTATAGTCCACGTGGACTAATCGGTCTTTTTGTTAAAATGACTCGACTAAATATTTAATATCAACACTCGAATGAAACTATTACCAGGGTATGTTAAGTCCTGACAATGAAAGCTTAGCTAAGTTACTTCCAAGGCCATGATTATTGCTGAAAGCAACAGCTCCTTTATAATATATGCCATATTTACAGGGTATATTAAGGTCTGTTGACAAAAGCATCCCTGAAAGAACTGCTAAGGCCTGAGGCAACAGCTTTTGATTCTTATGTTACCTACAGGGCATCTCGTAGTCGATCCTGTCCACATTCTTGGCCCCTAATCGTTAATGTGTTTATTTTCATATTAGAAAATAGATAGTAAATAATCGCCGTTAAAGCAACAACAACAACAACAACAACAACAACAACACAGAGTGCAGAGTACACTTTTATATGGTTAAGCGATCAGAATAAACGCCAGCGAGAGAGCGAGAGCGAGAGAGAGAGAGAGGGCAATGCAAAGAGCGAGCGAGATATACAGAGGTGTCGCCAGGCAGAACGAAAGAGATAGCGAGGAAGAGAGTGAAAAACAAAAGAGCTTGTGCTTTATGAGCTTAGGCTAAGGCGACGTGACTATGGACGATGGACGATGGACGAAGTGCTGCCCATCCGTAATGTTGTTGTTGTTGTCGCTGCTGCTGCTCCCAATTCTGAAACGTTGACGTCGACGTCGCTGAGCGGCGGCAGCGCAGCTTCGAGCGTTTGTCATAGCATAGCATCGCGTGTCCGGGGGAGGGGGGCCCCGAATACAAATACTATTTGTTGTTCTTCTTTTTTGGAGTTTTGCAGTTTTTGGAGTTTTTTGTGCACTCTGCAAGTCAGTCGGGGGGGGTATATGGATTTTGTGGTAGGCTGTAAAAATGAAAGAATTCGACGGAATCTTTCCTTAATCTAATTTGTCAAATTCCTGAAACTACACTCAAAAAAATTGCTAACTTAATTTTGTTAAATCGTCAAAAAATAAGAAAATTTCTGAATTTCACTTACATTTTCATGCAAAAAAAAAAAATATTCCCCATTTGTAAGAAACTTTTTATTCGAAAAAAGTTGCCTAAATGTAAACATTTTTATTTTCAAAGCGATTTTTTGAGCTTGGCATACGAACAGAGCATGGCGCAGTCGGTGGCAGCCGACGAATTAGTTGTTTTTATATTTTTGGGTTTTTTTTCTCATTTTACGCGATTAATAAAAATATTTGTCACCATTTGAAACGCGCTCTACAAATCTTTGCGCCTCCAATTGCGTGTGTGCATGTGCATGTGTGTGCGAATGTGTGTGTGTGTGTGTGTGTGTGTGTGTGTGTCGAAGCGCCGTCGGCTCAGTCAAGAGGTCGCTAGAGCTGCGGCGATCAATTGACGACAAGCCAGTCAGAGGCAAAGTATTGTGATTATTTCTCGAGTGTTGGGCGAGAAGTGCACAGAGTGTGTGTGTGTGTGTCTCTGTGTGTTAGTGTGTGTGTGCGATAAAAAAGAAGATGCACAGCAAAAGAAACAAGGCAAAGGAAATTGTGAACAAACAAAAATAGTTGAAGAAATGATATATGTTATTTATGTGGTTTTCTCACGTTAATTAAAAAAAAATCAAATTTGAAAAAAGATACAAAATAAAAATAAAAAAATTGATATAATGTGTGCCAAGGCGCTGTACGCGCGCATATACCCCGGCAAGGGTTAGACAAGTGAGTGACATTTTTTTTTTTATAATTATTGCAGGATATGCGCCCAGGCCTGAGGTTGGCTGCGGGCCAACCCTCCTCAGGCCGGGGCAGCTGAAGACAACCGTGCAGATCTTGCAGCGCCGCATCTTCCGGTGCGAATTGCAGTTCCTAGATGGTTAGTTAGGGGCGCGTGCCTACGGATCGGTGGAGGGAGGGGGGTGGGGTGAAGTTGGTGATCGAGTGCAGCTTTGGTATTGAGTTACGTGCCACGCCCACTAGCCTGGCAATGCACAGAGACAGCGTGAACATCATCTGCCCGGAGTGCAGCCGGGCCAGGCCGGGCCGGGCCAGAACGCATTTGACCTCGTCATAATTATATAGAGTGCCAGAGACTACTACTGACTCGAGAACTTGGCATTCACTGGATGAGTTCTTGGGGTTTCTTTTTCTGTTTTTTTCATTTTGGGTATTTGTGTGGCAGAAGGGACGAGACTTCCGCTTCCTGAACAATAGCAGCAGCAGCCGTCGAAGCTGTAGTCGAAGTCCTGCCATGTCAATAAGACACACAATTGAAAACGTAAGGTCTTACAAGATCAGCAGTGGCAGATATAGTACATAGGTACATATGCACACTGTACAGTACACATTGCCTACGGCACTCGGCGAACAATGCACGAGACGACTTTTGATTTCGTCAAGCACCGCAGCGCGAAACTTTTAAACAAAAAGGGGGCAGCACACAAACAAATCAGCAAAAAGAAAAAGAAAAAACAACAACTAATAGTGCTCTAGTCGGGAGTGCACGACTAGCAGATGCCCTAAAAGCAGCGATAAATTAATTCCGGGCCAAATTTGGGAAGATATCAAAAAAATGAAATATTCTTAAGCTGTGCACGGCAAAGCTAAGCCCACATACCGATTCTGGCGTTAATAACTCTTATAATCCTCGAGCTATGCGCAAAAAAGCATTTCATTAAATCGATATTTATCGATACCATGGAAATGGAAGGTGTTATCAAAGCAAGCGATAAGTTCGTGAGGCGTGTTTACGAGGAAAATATATGAACTATAATATATATACTTTATGGCAAATACTTTCTTTTGCCCACCACAGACATCTACACAAAACCAATACGCCCCTCTTTGGGCATTTTCAATGGGTATAGGGCACAAAAGCACACACAAACACGAATACGAATCTGAATACTCATGCGCATACTCATGCGAGTGCGAGTACTTGTTGAAATCACTCACAAAAGCTGCTTAAGATCCATTGTCCTTGTGCAGACAGTTAAAGTCAAAGATCAGCCATCCAGCTGAGTTAATTATAGACGACAGCTCCGTACCAAAAAGAATCGAATCGAACCAAGTCGAGAGAACAGGCGACAGAGCCATAACAGTTCAAGTTCTGGCCCAGGCAGTTCGGGGCAAGTGGGCAAGCACGCCTAAGGACATACATAGAATCGCGCACAGTTGGAAATGGATTTGGCGCGTAAGGAAAATATTGAGCGAGGCGAGAGAGAGAGAGAGAGAGAGAGAGAGAGAGAGAGAGAGAGAGAGAGAGAGAGAGAGAGAGAGAGGGCATAATATAGGGAAAATAAAACAGCAGCTATGTTAGACAATTGAATAGATCTGCAGGCGATTTCTAAGTAGCAGCTGTCCAACCAAATTGACCAAACGTTTATTAGCTGGAGTTTACAATATAACTAAGCGCTGGGAAAGGGTATACGAAAAGTGTGGCATGCTTAGCTATTAGAGTCTCTACGAGAAGCTGCATACCAAGTTTGGTGTACTCTCTTAGAGTTCTCGTTTTAGTTTTATGTAGCTAGCTGTTATAATTCTGAAGTTAGTGCGTACTGTATAACTTGGCTCTGGGAAAGGGTATTCAAAAAGTGAAACATGCTAAGCTCTGAGGTTCTCTACGAGAAGCTTCATACCTAGTTTGCTGCAGCTAGCTCTTATAATTCTCGAGTTATCTCTAAAAATAAGAAAATGAAAGAAGTTTTCAATATAACTTGGCTCTGGGAAAGGGTATCCAAAAAGTCAAACATGTTTAGCTGTTATAGAGTATAGGATAAGGTGCATACCAAGTTTGGAGTAGCTAGCTCTTATATTTCTCGGGCTAAGCTTAAAAATCGAAAAATATAAGAAATTTCTGAAGGAACGCAGCTCGTCATTGAGCCTAGGGTAACTAGGGTAACTGCTAGTCGGTCACTCGAGTTGAAGAGTCCTTCCTTGATATGAGCTTTACTTTAATGTAAAAGCTTGGCCTGTGCCAATAAAAATTATGTGCAGCTAATTAATAGCTAGGCTGACCTCTATATGCACTCCATATATCGACACATCATTAGTTCTCTGGATATATATATACGATATATATATATATATATATATATATTTTATTTGTTTCCTGCGAGGCACTATCGCGTATTTTAATAGCTTTCCGTGCTTTATGGGGGCGCCTAATGGCCAAAGTTAAAGCCCTGATGCCTTTTGCTGATTTCCTAAAGCACTTTTGTGATGCCTTTGCCTTTTCTTTCTTTTTTTTTGTTTTTGTTTTTTATTGCCATTAACTGGCGCTGATAATTGTTCTGGTATTTTCGACATCTTTACTTGTTGTTGTTGTTGTTGCCTGAGCCCGCATAAAAGTATGTATTTTATTTGCAATTGCTGATAAATTTATGATAAATTATTAATTTTACAGAAAATACTCTGCACAAATTGCGCATTTATGAAATTCCAAAAATACAAAACCCTTTGGCAAATACTTAAATCTCGCTATGATAATTTCCCACAAGCAAATACATTTAGAATTCAGCTCGAAAGGGCGCAAAGGTTCAAAATTTAATTGTACTTGTTATTTATTTGCATGAGCCTTAAAAAACAAGGCCCACTCAACAACAATGGCTGCAGGAATGTGATAAAATATGAATACAACAAAAGCTGTCAGCTACAATTGGCTGTATCTGTATCTGTATCTGTATCTATAGCTGTGGCTGTGGCTGTAGCTGCATTTGTATCTGTATCTATAGCTGTAGCTGTAGCTGTAGCTGTAGCTGTATCTGTATCTGTATCTGTAACTGTATCTATTTGCGTTTGTCAAACAGCAGCAGTCAATTAGGCGCACGTCCAACTCGGTTATGTCATTATCAAGGGTTGCAAGGGTCGTCCTCCTGCTCCTGCTGCTGAGCCTCGCTGTGAGGTGTGTAAATAAAAAGGGCTCCGTTGCCTCTAATAGCGTTAAATTAAAACAACATAATCAACAACGTTGCGCCCTTGTCACATAATTTAACGCACACTGTCTCTGTCTGCTACCCTCGATAGATAGACAGGATTGCCGGGCTTATTGTATCCGGATCGTATTTGCATTTCGCTTTGGTTTGCCGTACAAGTCAATGGCTTTCCATTCGGATGCATGGAGGCACATAATTCATGTGTAAGCACGCCTCAAAAGTCAATGGAAATTTGTTTTACATGTGCAATACCATGGACGGGGCGGGGGGCAAATTGCACTACACTGATTTTTGGCCCAAGGCAATAAATTTTTGATGAATAGAATAATAGATAAGTAGCTGGAAAGGAAAGTGTGAGAAGCTGAGCATATGAATATGGAACGGCTTCTATATATAGATAGATAGATATATATGCATTTATTTTTAATTTTCCTTGGAATCTATCCAAACTAAGCTTAGATATAGATCCGACTGTTGAGACCTTTCGGCTACATTTGTTTTTTATACCCTGAACCCATTAAAAATGGGTATAAGGGTATATTGTATTTGTGCAAAATCCAAATTTATATAACAGGCAGAAGGAAGCTTCTCCGACCCCATAAAGTATATATATTCTTGATCAGCATCAATAGCTAAGTCGATCTAGCCATGTCCGTCTGTCTGTCCGTCCGTCCGTCCGTATGTATGAACGCAAGGATCTCAGAACCTATAACAGCTAGATACTTGAATTTTAGATGTAGATGACTGGACTAATCCAATACAGAGTACATGCATAAAGTCCACTCGCTGACGCTCTGCTTCCATTTTTATAATATCGATTAATATCTAGCTCCATTATCTGAAAAATCAAACAAAATGCTCGAATCTAAAGATAGAGCTTTGAGCTTTGCTATAAACACACTTAAGTTGGCCATATTCAAGCCCTGAGAATTTCATTTGAATCGGATTGTAAATTCCGAAGTTAATCAAGGCGACATTGCCTATATATATATATATATATATATCCATGGGCAGGGAGTATCTCATTCTCTCTATATTTAAATTAAATTTTTCAAGTTTTTATATCAAAAAATGCTTGCTCAATAAACCATTCACAGCTTTAAATAGCCGCATATCTTTAAGTACGTGTTAATTGTTTGCAACTGCCTAACGAATTGCCTTGCATGTAAACCACACACCCTCACACACACACACACACACACACACACAACACGTAACAGTCTGTGTGTGTGGCATAAACTTTGACGACAGATACAAAATTAAGTTGCAAACAAAACAGCCCACAACCGAAAAAATCAACCTTCTGTATGCACAGCCCAACCGCACACACGTACACACACACCCACCCACACACACATAAATACACACACCCACACACAGCGCATTTTTGTTAGCTGAAAAAAAGGCAAGCAAAAAGCGCAACAGAAAATGCCCCCGCGGGCCAAAAGGCAACGCAGTCGCTTTCAATTATTGCCGTGGGTTTTTTCTTTGTGGCCAATACACACACACACACACACAGCCATTAGGCTAATGTGCGCTTATTGCGCACGCTTTGGAACAGGAACAGACGCAGGTGGCAGCAAGTAAAATCAACCCCCACACACACAAACACACACAGACACACGCTAAATGGGGTTGGGGGCAGCCACAAGCCAGAAACTTGGCGCTGTCTGACTGCAAAATGTAGCTGTAGAGGGGACGGGGTTGGTGGTGAGAAGGGGGGGGGGGGCTGCTTACGTTGGGGTTGGGCGAGAAAACCGCAACAAGCAAGGTGTGTGTGAGTGTGTGTGCGAGCGGGACAGCAGGCGCACAGCAGCCAACTGTATCTGTATCTCTCGGTTTGTGTATCTGCAGCTGTGTATCTGTGGCTCTCTGTCTGCCTGCGTGTGTGTGTGTGTGTGTGTGTGTGTGTGTGTGTGTGTGTTTGTGTGGGTGTGCATAATGAATGCGAAGATGTGCACGCCCTATTATCCTGCGCTGGCTCCTCCCCTCAGCTGCTGCGGCTCTGTTGCCATAGATGCGGCCCACGTTTGTCGTGTATCTGTGAGATACATAGCAGCAGCTGCTGCATTCTGATAGGAAAACTGTGTTGGTAAATAAGCGCGCTATATATGTGTGACTGTATGTGTGTGTGTATGCGAGTGTGTGTGTGAGTGTGTGTGTGTGTGTGTGTGAGTGAGTGTGTGTGTTTGCTATCCTTTTGTGGCCAGGCAGACAACAACAAGCAGCAGCAGAGGCAGCAGCAGCAGGAGCTCAAACTCGACTCGCAATTCGAATCAGAAGTTCGTAATGATGATGATGTTGATGATGATAATGATGTTGCTGACGTTGATGATGCTGCTTATAGAACTGACACAGATTCAAGCAGCAGAAGAGAGCGCTCTGCTATCCATATAGCTGCAGGGTAGATACGCTCTCTCTCTCTCTCTCGCTCTCTCGTTCTGCCGCTCTTGCTCTCATTTGCAACCCCTGCTGCGGCAGATAGTCGGGCAGCTCGATCATCATCATCATTATAATGAGCATCATCTGCCACCACCACCACCACCAGCAGCAGCAGCAGCCAACCAAAGCGACGCCTCTGCTGCTGCTGTTGCTGCCTCTGCCGCTGCCGCTGCCGCTGCCTCGGCTAACCGCTGCCATTTCCATTTCCCTGCTCAGCAGTCAGTCAGCACATCCTCAGTTAGTCAGTTAGTTGGTCGCTGTGCGCGTTCGTAAACGGAATCACAGTCGCTGCCAACGTCGACGCTGACGTCGCTGCCAGCGCTGACGCTTACGTACGCTCGGGTTTATCGGCGCGCTCTGCCAGCGTCGCGTATCCGTACGGTACTCAGTCTTGCGAAGACAACCGGCAGATAGAGACGACACCAAATCAAATAGAAATCAAAATACAAACAAAATATTATTGCGGTGCATAAATACAATATACAAAAAAAAATATATAAAAAAATAACACTCATACGCAACGTTGGCCGCGCTTTGAAATCATGTCGCGTCGTGGCGTGCGGCCCTTCGGCAAATGTATCTGAAAGTGAATTATTTACAATTTGAATTTCGTGTGTTTTTCCTTGGCTTAGAGAGAAACGCGTAACATGTTATTCGATCGTTATATTATATCAGGTTGGTTTTCTTCAACAACATTTATCGCTTATCTAGTGTCAATCGTGGCTGGATATGTCGCCCCCCCACCCCCTTGCCCTGCCCACTCTCCCCCTCCGCCCTGGGGGGGCTGTCTCTGTTTGTGTGCGTTTATCAGTTTTTTATGGCGAACGCCAAGTTTTGAGTTACCAATTGATGTTGCCACAAATATTTTTTGCAACAGCTACATTGAAACAGAGACATTAGAGCTATGTCTATATATATATATATATATATATAAAGCCCCCTGTACCCCCGCCCGTATACGAACAAACAGTGTGACTATATGGATAACGGATTTAGTTTTCCATTCATTGTGTGACAGTGCGGACGTGTGTGAGAGAGCTTAAATAATTCTGTGAGTGGGCTAATTAACTGTGAATAAAGCGCAAAAAATGCGCTTTTTAATGCACGTATCTTACAGATACTCAGTCATGGAAAGTATCTTAAGCATAGGAACATAATGTAAAGTAATATCAATCTCTTTATGCAGTGTCTCATTTCAGTAAAAGTATCTTGTAGATACTTTTAGCAAAGTATCTGGGGAACATAATGTAACCAACAATCATAGATACATCAGGAAGTATGTCATACGAAAATCATAACCAAAAATAACTCTGCTTTTCAAATGAGTATCTCATAGATACTTTTAAGAAAGTATCTTAGATATACAATGTAAGCAACAGTAATAGATACATCTTAAAGAGCATCTTAAAAACCTTGATTTTTAAATAAGTATCTCATAGATACAACATAGATACATCATGAAATAAACAAATTGGAAAGTGTCTAATGTTTATGAGCATGAATAATAGATACTTCTTCACGTATTTCATAGATACTATATAGGGATTATATAGAGAAATGAAACAAAGATGTGCTTTTATTAAAAAGGTATATATACTTGAGATATCGTATCTTGAGGTCACATGATATAACCAGAAAGTTCTTTAAAATACAAAACAGATTCTTTATGCGGAATGCAAGGATGATTAATCCATGAATATGTATGTATGTATATGACAGATACTTTACGCGGAGTATCTTTAGAAAAAACAGCTTTAAATATATCATAAATACTTTTTATATAGTATCTTAAGAAAAAGAACCGCGATTTATTCATGCACCCATTTCAAATATCTTATAGATACTTTATAAGAAACATATCTTTGGAAAGAGAACTGTGATTTATTCATGCAATCACTCGTATTATAGATACTTTGTATAGAATATCTTTGGATAGAGTACCGTGATTTAACTAAAAAGTACCGTTGAGAACTATATGAAAACTCGATAAAATGGAATCAAAAAATATTATTTAAGGCAAATAAATATTGGGAAGCTCCTATAAAAATTTCTTTGTACAAAGAAATGCCTCCTACTAGAGTTGCGAAAAACATATAGGAACTATATTTCAGAACTCCAGCTATTTGAGTTAGTAAGCTATAGAGAAAAAACTTGAGATCCTAGTTAGATAGTTGAGATACTTTTGTTTGCCTAAAATATGCGGAATGAAAAGGGGTGAAAGAAAAACTACCTAGCGCAATATTGTAAAGCTGATTTCAGCTCGAATGACTCACGTTTGGCATGTTATCAAAATAAAGCGCAGCTTCCAACAGTTTAAAACAAATCCCAAATGTAATTAACTAAACTAATTAGCAGAGACCCCAAACAGAACCAAATAAAAACACATGTTTCCAAGTGGATGTGAATAATAAATAGTCATAAAGAACCGAAAGAGGAAGCTACCCCAAAAAACAAAAACAAAAAAAAATATAGAAAACCAACTGATACCGAGTACTCTAATCTATCAACTACTCATATGTATATATGTATATATAGTGCTCCCAGGCCAGACGATTATGCTAGCTCGATGATCGGGTCTGAAGCCGACGGGCGTTCGAGTCCTCGATCCGATCGGATCGTAGCGTGTGCCAAGCAAGTGCGAAACCTGCCAGCTAGCCGAGGATACGTATTTGGGCTAAACAAACAGATCTTCGGTAAACCATTTGCCAGTTGCGTGTGTTTGCGGCTTATTTATATGGCAGATACTTATCAACTGGCCATTCGGCATGAGATATTCCTATTACCGTTTCAGTGTATTCTCTGTGTGTGTGTGTGTGTGTGGCTGATATCTTTTTTCGGGCTCTCGTTTTCGTTGTCGGTCGGTCGGTGTCCGTCCCGTTCTCGTTTTCATTTGGCTTCTTATCTTGGCTATTTGCTGGCCTGTAACTTGGACAGCGCTTGTCATATATTGTCTAACAGCTCAAATTACGATTTAGTTTCAAGTGTTTAAATAAGGCGGTAGGTAGGTACAAGCCCCAGACAACAAAGACAATAACAACAACAACAACAGCTAGAAATAAATAAATAATCGGTGCGTAATTTGTGCAACATTTCGGACAAGTGTTTTTTTTTTTCATGATTAGCTTCGTGTGTGTGTGTGTGTGTGTGTGCTGCTCTGTGGGCTCAAGAGTGTGTGCCAAGGGTTGTAAAGTTCCGACATTTGTGGGCTAAAAAACAAATAGGCATTACAAAGACCGCGAAACTCACAGAATTCAGCTTAAGTTCTTGACTTTAGTGTGAGCTTAAGTTGAAAAATATATTGAGAATATACAAAAAGCATATGTTTGCATGTTTGGTTCGAGCCGGCGACCTGCCTTGCGCTTCGTTTTGTGAAGCTGGAAATCAGTTTAAGTTCTTGACTTTATTTCGAGAATACGCCAAAAAAATGGTCGCTGGTTCGAACCAGCGTTCTGCCTGGGAATCACTTTAATTTCTTGACTTTAGTTCGAGCTTAAGATTGAATATATTTGAATAATATACCAAATTAATGGTCGCTTCTTCGTTTGACGGTTCGAACCAGCGACCTGCCTTGAGCTTTGCTTCGTGCAGCTGTTTTTTTCACATAAGTAAACCCACTTTTTGGCTAAATTCTCAGCTTGCCGCATATTCTACAAAATTTATTAACACAGTTAAAGTTTTCATTTTGGTTTTTGCATATTTTATTGCATAAAGAAGATTCCCGCTAAATATGATCCACGTCCACAATTCGATTCAAGCATATTTGGTTAGATACGGCGAATAGTTGGAGCCTGAATTGATAATTATTGATTATCGAGCTGAATCTCGCTCTCCTTTTGATTCTGTTGCAACTGCTTTATGTTTTAGTTCATATTGAAAAATTGATTGGAATCCTGGACTTGAACCGTTTTGGCTTGAAACCAGCTGGCACTCTAGCTTGTAAAATCCAAGCTAAATTTATATAAATTCTAAATTCTATATTTTAATTTTTCATATAAAAACACATGCTTTAAAAAAGTTATAATAGAAGGCGTCTTTGTTTTCGTTACATAATCTTTGCATAAATTCTTCAGTAAGAATTGAAAGAACTAAATATTATTTTTGTATACTTAATAAATTGAGCATAAAGCATATTAAACACATATTCTTATTATTTATTCAATATTTTACTGAATATATAGTAAGATTTTTTCCTAATATAAAAAAAAAAATGCTTTGAAATAGAAATAATTAAAGGCTTCTCCGCATAATGCGAAAGTGCCCAACATATTCTTTGAACGAATTTAAATCAAGTTTATATTTTTAAATAAAATAATATGCTTTGAGAAAGTAATAACAATAATATAATTGCAATAATATATTGCATGCATGCCTTACAAATTCTTATAATTAATTTTATTTCGTTTTTGAAATAAAAATTAAGTTCTTTCTCATCAAATGAATTTAATATGCTTTGAAATAGTAATAATATTAATTTAGTAATTTATTATTTTTATCATATTCGAGTAGGCTTCACGCATTCTTATAATAAATTCTACACATTGCTTGAAAATTAAAATAATTTTATTTATCCTCTATAGAAAAGAATTTGCTTTGATAAAAGGCTTCTTCGTATCAAGCTTAGATTCAAGTGGATTTTTTGCTGAGAGTAGACAAAATATTTAATTAATTAAATTCTTTTAAATATTTTACATATTTATTTGCATAAATTTGAGCATTTAAAAAGATCTCAGCTCAATTTATTAAATTTCAATTTGACGTAGAAATTAAGGAAATTTGTGGCATTTATTTAATTGCGTAGCCAAATATCAATACACATATTTGCACATTAGGAAGTTTATTATTATGAAATGAAAGTGAAATAAACAAATAAGAAAAGCTATAAAATATCATTTGGGGAAACATCTATCGCTGAGTTAAATGTCATCTCAAATGTCTAGTCTGGTTCGGGGAATCGTTGTTCTGTTGTTTTGTCTATTTATTTGATAAACAACAGCTGAACAAGTCACATCTTTTGAAATAAATAGAAAACAAATGCAAAGAAATAGAAAAGCAAAATATTATTAAAAAAAAATATAAATAAATTTAATATTGCAAATAAACAAAATAGTTAAACAAATATTTCGAATTGTTACGCTAGGCATTCAGTTCAAAGACATTGTTTGCACAGGCTGCATAACAACAAGCAATAAAAACACAATCCAGGTAATTCGATCTACAGGTGAGCTTTAAACACACAGACGTACGCGCACGCACGCACAGTGGGCACCCACTACAGATAATCGATGATAGACTGTGTCCAATTGGGTTGCCTCCGCGCTCGACACTTTTGAAGTGCACAACAATTGCAAAATTCAATGAGATAGAGGCACCCGAACACCCAAATTAAACAGCGATGACAACTCCGATAACAGCCGATAACACAGCTGGTGTGTGTAGGTGTGTGCGTGTGTGTGTGTCTTGTCTTTGACAGGCCTTTATCTAAAAGCGCTTTCTATTTGCGGACTGACAGTCGCTGAGCAATTGCATCTTGATGGGCCACTCGAACAAAGTTCAAACTCTTATCGTTAATCGTTAATCGTATATCGTTAATCGTTAATCGTTAATCGCTAATCGATTATTCTTTTGGGCAGGATCTAACGGCGACGACTACGATCCGAGCGTCGTGCGCCATCATCATCATCACCATCATCATCTGGATCTCGGCGGCACAGCGACGGCCTTTGGTCCACTGCCGCCGGCGCATCTGAGGCCCGAGGACACCTTCGCCCGCCACCTGCCGCCCACGATATCCCCGCCGTCAGCAGCGCTGCAGCAGCAGCAGCAGCAGCAGCAGCCTCCGTCGCAGCCGCCGCAGTTGCCACAATTACAGTTGTTGCAACGGCAGCTGCCGCGTTCGCCGCCCGCCTCTGTCTCCGCCTCCGCCTCTGCCTCTGCCTCTGCCTCTGCCTCTGCTTCGGCTTGCAGCAACGGTTCCGGTTCCGGTTCCGGTTCCGTTGCCAGCGCCCACATGGAGCAACTGTTCAATGACAAGGCGCAGGCATTCCTGCTGGAAATGGCGCGCCTGCGCGAACCCGTCTGTGATCTGGATATTCGTGATACTGGCGTCTATGCCAAGACACATCTGCCCCGCGGCACGCGCTACGGACCCTTCCCCATGCGCCTCTGCCAGCAGCCCAGCGATCGCCATCTGGCCTGGGAGGTGAGTACACCCAACGTTACCCGATCTTTATACTCCATATAAAGCACAGCTTCCAAATAATTCCTAGTAGCTGCAGCGACTACTGAGTTCCCTAGAAATGAAAATAGTATAGACTATTTATTACCTGTATGTCTATCCATCTGTCTATCTATTAACTGTCTATCCATATCTATCTTTCTGTCTATTAAAATAGAAGAAAATGATGTGCCAAAGAATATATATCTGCAAATTCTCCAACTAGCCTGAATTATTTAGTACACGTCGATAAATTATCTTTTCAACTAAAATTGCTTGTAAAAAGAATTTATAACTTTTTCTCATTGAAAAAATATAATCAACATATAATATATGTGAAATTATACAATTTTTGAAAGACTTGCTGATTGTTTATATATATATAAAGCCGAAAATATATATAAATCTTGAATTTCCCGCAATTCGAAATATTCTTACAAAATTAAAATTGATTGAAACAAAAAATTTTCTGAATTTTCCCATCAAAAAACACCTCTCTGAAACGCGCATGTTAAAAAAAAAATTGCTTTTTATAAAATAGATACAAAAAATTAAAAAAAAGATAATATATATGCCATAAAGGAGACTGCATTAATAAGCGATATATGATATATGGCTCTATAGGAAATATAGTTCTCTCCACAAATTCGATTTCTTATCCATTTCCTTGTCATTCTTGCTTTTAAATAACTCTTAACAATAGTTAATCTCCCAATTCTGATTATATTAAAGCAATTATTGAAGAACTCAAATGGTTCTCAGAATTCAAGAGCTTATCATTAGCGAGAAGCGAGCCGATAAGCATTATCATACAGACGAAAATATTCGCTGTGATCTATAATAATAAAAAATAATCATAGTTTTGTATTCTTTTTCGTATAGCTCTCCTCATATTATGATATCTTTATATACATAAATCTTGCGCTTAACCCAAAAGAAAAAAAAAAAACCGCAATTGTAGAGTTTTTCCGGCTAATTGCGAATCGTTAGCCGTGAAAATGATATCTATATCAAATCCTTTCGCATATGTGCGAATTTCTGTCCAAAAATCGTCTCCAATTTCCGTTTTTTTTTTTTGGGAAATTTAATCCCATCAAAGCTGCGCGTGAATTTTTTTTTTTTTTTTTGGCGAAAATTGCACAAAAATTGCGAGAATTTCATTTTGTTCTGCGTTTTCTTGGGCAGAAAATCAAACGATTGGAAATAGATTTGATTAGGCCGTGCGGCTGGGAGGGTACACACACGCTCGGATTGTCAGTCAAATGTGCCTAATCCTTGGCCAGAGCTAATTTCCTGGTCGCACACCGGGCCAATCCACAAAGTGCACCCTAAATGAGGCTTAAGTTGAGGCACGGTCCCGATGATTCCAATTAGTTTGCGACGCGCCCGAACCCTTCGATTGATTGTCATTCAGTCAGTCAGTCGGTCCGTCGGTCCGTCGGTCGGACCGTCGGTCAACTGACACTTTGGCTCAGCTTCTGGCAGGCAGACAAACTGACAGACAATCCAATCAAATTATCGCGCCTAGAGCCGAGTTGACAATTGTCAAAGGTAGCTAGCTGGCTCTACCTGGGCGAAAGTATCTCTGTCTGTCAGTCGGGTATTGCAACAATATTATTGTTGTTGCCACTCGAGCTCTGGCAACTGAAAATTGGCAAAAGGACACGTTGACAGTTCTCGCGCTGATCCCAGTCCCTGTCTCCCTCTCTCCCTCTCTCGCTCATTATTATATTTATGCTCTAGATGATCCTCAAATCAAGCGCACTTTTCTCTCGTTCACATTTCCGTTTTGACAGATACATTGCCTCTATCTGTATCTGTAGCTGTATTTGTATCTGTATCTGTAGCTGTAGCTGTAGCTGTATCTGGCAATTTGAAGACCCTGCTTCTCGTGGTGTGAACCCAACACTTTCCAGAGATTATCTCTGGCGCGTAAATATTTTTCTTGCCCATTGACTGTGCCATGTTTTTCGTGCCTATTTGTGGCCTCTTTTTTTTAATAAACTTATGAATAGCCTGTGCGGCAGCGGGTAACGGTAGCAGCAGCAGCAGCAGCAGGACCTGGCTCTGTGCCGCCGGCCTGTTTCAGGGATTAGCCCTTCAGGAACAACAACTTGGCGCTGATCTCGAATAACTGCACAGCCGTCAGTTTCTTTGGCATGTTGCACAGTTCTTTAGCCTTGTTATCTATATCTGTATCTATTGGATATCTTTATGATCCTATCTTTTAGTGGCTGACTCGTATTGCAGTTTCCGTTCCGCTCCGTTCCGTTCCGTTCCGAGCTAATGCTAATCTCTGTGGACTCTTTATTGCTTGCCGTCGTCTCCCTGAGATTAGCTCGTGTTGTTTGCAGTTGCGGCATCAAATGGAACCGATTTCTTATATAAACAACACTCATCATTTGAACAGCATTACAAACACTTTTTTAACAAATTTATCGCCTTTCTATCGCTTTTCTATCTTCCTATTTGTTGGTTAGCCTCTTTTACATACTTCACATATATAACATTTACATTTATTGCTGCATACATGTTTTTGCTTTACGCAACACTTTTTTTTTGCGAAAGTATCGCCTTTCTATCGCTTTTCTATCTTCTATACCCTTTTGCTTACTTTACATATATATAACATTAACATACACACATACATATACACTGTTCGTTAATTGAAGTCCCACTCGCTCTACATACGCACACACACTCACACACACACACACATTTCACATATCGTTACACACCGCACTTGACCATAAATGCGCGCACACACACACACAGCTGCTGCGCTCATGTGTAAACCGCAACTTGAATTTTATTTTATAGAAATGCTTGCTAATGCATATAAATACAAATAAATGTGTACATGTGTGTGTGTGTGTGTGTGTGTGCCTCGATAAAAAGTTGGTTTCAAATAATTCTTTGCATAAGCCGCGGCGCAAGCACTTGAAGCGTTGTTAACTTAATTTTTGGAGCGTGCACAAACATATGCTCACACACACACACGCACATGCACACACAGCACTCGCCCACTCTCATGCTCTCAAAGCTCTGCCCAGCCCGCTTGCTGCCGCAGCGCTGCCCAAACTCTGCAGACTCTCTCCCACTCAAAAGCACACACACACACACGCACGCACGCAGACGCTCAGCACTTAATGTAGAAAGAAAAAAAAAACGAATTCTGTAAAGCGCCGTTTTTCCATTCGACTTGTCGGACAAGAGCCTGACGGCGGCTGGCGTTGACTGCGGCGGCGTAACGGTAAGCGCAAGTCATTTCGCTGCCGTTGTTGCTGCTTTCGCTGCTGCTGCTTCTGCTTCTGTTGGCGTCGCAGCGTCTTTGGCTGCCAAACCGCAGTCGGCGATTTGTATAAATTATGCGTATTTAGCGGCGCTTTATTGTTGTTCCTTTTTGCTGTTGTTCTTGTTGTTGCTGCAGCTGAGACGGCGCTGCTTTTATTTTGCATACAAAAACTGTCGGCGGCTCTCTTTTCGCTGCCGTTGTTGTTAGTGTAGTTGTTTTTGCTGTCGCTGCAATTGCAATTGACCTTGAGCACAGTAGACGCTGGCAATCAGCCGGCGGGGGCGGGGGCGAGGGGCGTGACGTCATGCTGTGCTTAGAAGGCTTTCGACTTTTGTTTGCTTCAATTGGCCTTATAAAAACAGTTAATCAAAATATAACAGCTAGAAATGGTACAGTGAGCGCTCAGAAAGTTGAACTTTGCGATTTTAGAAATCTTATAAATTGAAAGTAATTCTAATTAGAATATAAATGATAAAATAATAGATTATAGATATATACATATATGTATATTATAGATAGATAATACGAACTATAATTAATAGTCACTCTTCATGTGCATTTACTGTACCCATAAATCATATGTGTTATATTTGTTTTCTACTCCCACAACTTGCTACTTTTTGCGCTAAATACTACTATTTGATAAGAAATCTACTACTATTTGAGGCTCTCATTTGCTGGTGGCTGTCAACGCTATTGGTTTGTGTGTGCGCTAAGCAGTGCTCTATATAACACTTAGCACAGTTACGTGCCTGCGCAGCCAACAGATGGCGCCAGCAGTTCCATACAAATATTTAGTTAATTTTACAAAATTAAATGAATGTTTAATTAAATAAAATATTAATTGTTGTTTTAATTACAGGTGATCGCCGGCCCGTTGTTCCATGGCTGGCTGGAGCCCTCGGCGGATGTGGCCACCTGGCTGAAAAAAATACGCGCCGCGCCGAGCGCCGAAATCGAAGAGGCTAATTTAAGGAATTTCATAACCGCCGGCTATGTGCGTAAAACTGAGCCCAAAACAAATTGAGCACAATTTTTGAAAAATTTTAATGTGCATTTTCCCAATTACCTTACAGCTGTGGTACGAGACGAAGCGCGACGTGAATGCAGGCGCGGAAATTGTGGTCGATGCCAGGTCCAAAACCCCCTACGACATTAGCGACAGCTTCATGAACGGCAGCGCTGCGGGCAGCAGCAGCGGCGCAGCAGCAGCGGCGGCCGCAGCGGCGGCAGCCATGGCAGCGGCAGCAAACAGCAGCAGCAGCAGCAACAACAATAATAACAACAACAACAACAGCGATGATCGCAGCGATCGTGATAACGGTAAGTGTTCAGCCTAGCGATGGGCGCGTGACTCATGCGCAAGGATCGGCTCAGCAGGAGCACGAAAATTGAACGTAAATACACGAAATTTGTTAAAGAATGCACTAGACGGGCGTGCATGACTGGGCGTTACCCTGTACCCAGGGCAAAGCTGCCTTTACATAGATTCCGACAGCCTTCCTCATAAGCGCACGCCCTTTAGCCCTTACTATGGAGCATGCGGTCTGGTGTAACTTGGCTGTTTGAGGTCCGATCTTAGTGAAAATTTCAGGGTCTAATTATAGCTAGCAAAAATGTGTATATACCAAGGCGCAAGGCTGCAGCTTGAAGAATACGCGTTTGTGTTTGATGTTATAGAAAATGCGAGTAGCTATTTAAAAAGTGAAATATTCCCGATCTGCAGATGCAATACTTGAATACACTTACCAAGTTTGGTTAACCTAGCTCTTATAATTCTCGAGCTATGCTCAAAGAACCAAGCCTCGCAAACGATATTTATTGATATTAGGAAGTTGGAAGTCGTATGTATTTAAAATGTGTCTAGCTTAGTTGCCGCACATCTCTAGCTCAGTGTCAGATGCATGCAGGCTGTGTGAGGGATATGTAATATATTTATATATATATTTATAATACGGCTGGGCAGCAAATTAAGCCGAACAATAGCTAGTCCGAAATGCGCGTGACAAAGCCGCTGGCACGAGCCGACGCGACGACAACATGATATCATCATCATCATCATCAGCAGCAGCAGCAACAACAAGAGGAGGAAGAGCATCCCTTGGGCTTATAAGGGCTGCAATCAGCCCTCTGCCTGATTTTGCGGGTCCTGCCGCCGCGCCTGCGCCCATGCAATCTGCGGCAACCGCACATGTTTTCATTTGTTATTAAAATGTTTGATAATTTCATTAGAGATCCATCAAAATGGGCAGGGTACACAGAGAGAGTGAGAGATTGAGAGAGAGAGATGAAAAAAAAAGCGGGCTGCAAACGATCCGCAGGCGCACGCTTAATTTAAGCCTAATCCAATGACACCCTAACGCTAGGGTGGACCCAAACCCAATTCGTGTTTGCCTCTAAACATGTGGGATTTATGAACACGTCTCATTTGACAATTCCCAGGGCTTTGTTCTTTTGGCTTTTCAACTTTTCAAATATTTATTTTTTATCACGCGTCAAATCTGTTTCACTCTGTGAAAACTCCTTTTGATGCCAGCTTAAAATTTGAATGCGTAATGGATATTAGCATATGGTTATTATAAATATATATATAAATATTATGCTATATGCGCCTGGCTTAATCTGGCCCAAGCTCTTGCGTTGCTTTTCAATTAAAGTTCGTGTTTTCGTTTTCCATGGAAATATATGCGCACACCTGTGCCAAGGACTCGCTGCTCGCTTTTTAACGTATTTTTATGCCCTGTAAACTCTGATTAGCAAATGGGGTATATTGCTCACATACTGATCCTGCAAAAAACTATATCTTCCCCAAGCAAAAGTACTTTTCGTTATAAATGTGTGCTCTTTGGGATATGCACATTTGAATGTGTTTTATTGAAGTCCTGAAAATTTCATTCCGATCGGACTGTAAATACCGCAGTTAATTGAGAACTCATTTTTAGTCGGGTAGCTTCTAGTCGCGCACTCCCTCCCAAAGCACTCGGAACTGTTCCGTTTTCACTTTACGGCCCGTTGGGCACACGAACAAGACACGGCAGGTCCTTGAAGGGAGTGTGTGTCCTACCAGATACCAGATGCAAGAATAAGTTTTATTACCTCGAACCGGGGGTTAGCCGGGGCCAAGTGTGGTTGAAATTGTAGCATAAGTCAAATGCCAAGCATCGCTGGTTAACTCGAACTGAGGGCAAAACTGACCGTTACAAAATTTGAAAATTAACGCAGGAATTTGAATATGAATGGGGAAAAATGAAGTAAATGTTCTAATGTAAAGGAACTTGCTCGAAAGGTTAAAATAAGTTTGAAAGAAATAATATATAATGTTATATTTGAATTTGAATTTAAGAATTGCATACTACGCTTCAATATTCGCCAAATTTCTGTATATCTATGTCAAGGTTCAAGAATCTAGTTGGGTTTTGGTATCTTTGGTATCTTTAAAGTGATTGGATTCTTTTTATAAAGTTGTTCAAGCTAGTTTTGGCTTTAAAGCGAGAACAAACAACGAGAACATCTTGAAACAGGCTGGCAGTCAAATCTATGAAGATATATTCTATATCTATTCTATATCTATATTCCATATCTATTCCATATCTATTCTATATCTATTCTATGTTTCCTCTGTATCTATTTAACATCTATTCTATATATATTCATGATCTTTTCCATATCCATTCTATATATATTCTTTGTTTCTTCTGTATCTATTTAATATCTATTCTATATATATTCATGATATATTCTATATCTATTCTATATATATTGTATATCTATATTCTTTACCCAGATTTTATACTTTTGAATCCCTCTTTGGAGGCGCTCTGCAGAGGTTTTTATTTCTAATGTTCACACTCTTGTTCTATAACTAATAGAGATTCTAGATTTTAACCAATTTGCCACGCCCTCATTGGGCTTAGCCATATAAACTAAGCACTTCTTCTGAAGAGCATATATTCTGGAGTTTATATTTTACATATTTTTATATTTTATATTCCAAATTCTATATCTCTAGCTTTGATAGCGTCGGAAACATAGTTTTCCTAAGCAAATATCTCAAGATCAGTAGACTATATATACAGTGTACACACTCTTGGGCGGACTGCCAGTGTTGGGTAATTATTGTACGCCTGGGGAGTGTGCGCTTAATAGAGAGGGGAAATGGCTGTGGCCTGAGCTGCAATGAAATGTCCGCCCAAGCGGGGCTGTCCGCCTAATAGAAGCATCCATTAGCAGAGTTTTCACTCAATATATATATATTCAACTAAATTAAATATAAATATTTGTTAACTCTGGTCACACGCTTGAGTTGTTTCAATCGCAATGCTAATCCATTTCTCTAGCCAGGCGCTTGGCTTGTTTTTTGGCTTTGACGCCTGCAAAGTGACAAAAACCTCATCAGGAGGCCACAGAAATGTATAAAGTGAAAAAAAAAACAAGCTAACAAAAAACAAACATTAAGCCACCTTTGAGATGGCTTTCAGCTTAGCGCGCGGCGCGACTTCAATCGACCAATCAAAGATTAACAATTGCCAGTCCGATCGGGCAGGAGCACACGCCAATACCAATACCAAGACCAAGAGCAAGAGCTAAACCAAGACCAAGCCCATAACGAAAACTTAGCTGCTACACACACACACACACACACACACACACACAATCACACACACATGACATTGTCGCCAACAAAGCTGATAGATGATTAATGAGCTGGCATGTTATATGCCGAGTTACCAAAACTACCTAAACGAAAACTGAGCAGCCAATAAGCGCGGTTCAATCGTGTGTGATTGACTAACAGATACCCTATGCACAGAGTCAAGCGTGCATGCATTCAAGCTGCTTCTACGCAGACCAGAACAGACATCATATATCATATATAGGAAATCCATGCCCGGCTAACTTCGGCATCTATAGTTCGATCGTAATCAAATAATCAAGACTTAGACATGGCATGCAAAAGTGTGTACATACCAAATTTGGTGCATGTAGCTCTCATAGTTTTCGAGTTGTGCTCAAAAAACCATATCAATATATCGATATTTATCGATCTTATGAAATTGAAAGGATTTATTAAGAGTAGTAATAAGTTCCTAGTGCGTTATGCGCTAGGAGAAAATATATTTCAAATTTGAAGTCTCCAGCTTTAGTGGGAAGACAAATGAGGGTCAGCTCAAAATCGATATTTATCGATATTTATCGACAAATGAAAATGCAGCCAGCATTCGTAATTAGATATAGGTAAATAGTTATTCAATTTCTTTTAGTTTCCGATCTTCACAAATTCTCAATTCGTTTAAGAATCTATATACTATATGGGTTCGAACCTGCTTTCTGCTGCCTGTTACATAGCTTTGCAGCAAAGCAGCATACCTTTATAGGTTATTTTCAATAGGTTCAGGGTATTAAAATCGAAATCTAAAAACTGAAAACCGAAATCCGAAATCCGAAAACCTGGCTTCTTCAGCTAAATGATCATCGTGTGTCAATTTGGGCATCATTAGGAGTGTGTTGTTTTTTTTTCTTTATAAGCGACCGAACCCTTTTTTTTATTTCTGAGTTGTGTTTTTTTTCACTTTGACCGGCTGCCAAATCGATTAGCAGGCGGATCTAACTTTGATTTTTGCCACAGTAGTCGTAAGGTGTAAATAATTCAATCAATCATTTGTCAACAGTTTTTGGCTTCCGTTTAGCGTTTCGATTCAGGGTCAGACCTGGCCGCGGCCCCCTCCCTCTCTCCTCTCGCCCTCTCTGGCATCCTGATTGCAACAACTTCTTGCTAAAACCCGCCTCCATTGAATTGTCAGCGGCTCGCGCGCTGTGGAGTAAATCAATCTAGCCAGGTGGATAGCCTCGACAGCTGCGACTGGGTGAAAGGCGTGAAAGGATTGAGCTGCATGTGCAACAGACTGGCTCGGAAAGGGGCGAGGGGACAGGGCAGAAGTAGGGGCCCAGCCGGAGCTGAGGTTAATGCCCATTGACAAGGAATTGATAGAGAGTCAGCGCGGGATGTACGCATTTGATAGATTAGCATACAATTGAGAGACTTTGCACTTCGAGTGCAGCTCAATTAATTGTACATAAGTAATAGCCAAGTGTTGGGCCAAAATAATTTGTAATTAAGTTCTCTTTTTATCAAGGGTCTGATACATGAAGGTTCGAATTAGTTCAAGGCAATGCCTTGTTCTTAGGTTCGGCAAGTTTTCCATTTCAACAATCCATGCTGTTACGCTTGTAGAGCGTTTTATATACTTTGTATAAAACATATAGTATATATATTTTCTCGATCAGTGTCAGTCTATTGCCATGCAAACTAGCCTCTCAATTATCTCTCAGCAATCGTCTTTCTTTCTTCAGCCGAATCAGCCGAAAATAATATACCTGCCATAGGATCGGTCGAAATATAGGCTCTTGTATCTTGCGAGCTTGACTATGCTCCTTACATATCTGCAGAAATGTGTGCCATACGTCTTAAAAGTTATTTAACTTATGGATATCCTGACGATATCCTTACCTTTTCTCTTTTGCTACATTAAAATTGTATGAGAATTAAAATAATATATAAAAAACTTAGTTTGATTTCTTTTGAATCGCAGAATATTAACATAATCTACAAACGTTAACCTTTACCTTCAGGTTTTTTTTTGGTTCCGTACTCGAACTGGTTTGTAGTTAGAAAAATTAAATTGGAGGCTTTTAGATATCTGAAGAGTTTCATAAATTTCTTCATATTCAATTTTCCGAAGAAATAATATCTAAAAATATCCATATTTATGTATAGATTCATTTATTCTTGATATAATACTTATTTGAATGGAAGAAGATATTTATTTAGAAAGTTTTCTAGTATAATCATGAGAACTGAACATTGGAGATATTAGTATGTCTGACAATCCATAAAAAAAAGGAATTTAAAATTGAGCTCTATAATTTGAATATGTATTTTCTCACAATTGAAATGCATCTATAAGAATAACTTTGATGTGAGGTACTTTCGAACTGCCCCACCCACCGCCCGGCTGGCTACTTTAGAGTTTTCTCAGGCCTTCGGTCTTATCTGTGGGCCAGCTGACGTTGCGCCTGTCCAGATGGAGGGAGAGAAAAAGCCGCCCGCTATCCCACGCTTCCGACAATTCGGACCATAAGGAACTTTACGTGGGAATCCTTGACTCGGAGTCGCGAGTCAGAAGTCAGGAGTCGAAGTTCTTGCCCTCTTTGAGCATATTGCACTCGCTGAAAAATTAACTTTTGACCCGCAATTATACAGTCGAGCGGGAGGAGGAGGAGGAGGACGAGGTCGAGGAGAGGCATACATATTCATCATCGAGTCACCCCTCGTGGGTGTGCGAGAGGGTGGGCTGCCGTGGCTGAGGACTGTGAGCACTGTGGGCCGCCTTGAGAGGCAACACCTGTGCCCATGTTTTGGGTAGAAGGTGCTATATGACTCTGGAACTGAAAATCAGTCCAACGGAACCGAAGCGAAGCTAACCGCTAACCAAGCGAGTCCGGACCGGGAACGACACCCACCCCTCTCTGGATGTGTTTGCATGTATAATCTTTGGTCATTGTCATCCCTTAGACTGCATTCTTGGCCAGCAGCAGGGTTAAGGGGCTGCTGCTGCTGCTACTGTTGCTCACCTGTGCGTGTATCTGTGTGTGTGTCACCTGGTGGTTGTCCAAGTTCACGACGAGCTGTCCGCTGCCCGCTGCCCACCGTCCGTTTTGATAGTCATTTCCCCTCGGAATTGTCATTGGACCTCTCCCTCCCTATCTCTCTCTCTCTCTCTCTCGCTCTCTCTGCCCGCCTTTACTTTCATTTTGGTAACAATTATCTATTCAACGTCAAGCCAACGTATACCCTGTATGAGACTATATGAGTGCACACGATTTGGTCGCTGCCACCAATTTTGTGTTAAGTGTTTGCGTGTTGGCCCTGCTCTGTCTGCATTTGCATGTGTGTGTGTGTGTGTGTGTTTCTGTGTGTGTGTGCTGGTCATATGCCAGTGCGTCCTGTCTAGTCCTTCCGCAGATTGTTAGCGAGCAAATAAAACATTAGCTCGGCGGCATAATGCGCCCAGTGCGACACACTTGTTCCTCAAACGCGAACCCGAACGGTTGTGTCAAGTGCTCCCTAGATTGTTAACCCATATACTAAAATAATATATATACCATCACAATATCATCAGCTCTCGAATCAGTCTGAAAGCGTCCAGCGAGGAAGTCTCAAGCCAAGTGTGAGTGTCGTGAATCCTTGATAGAATCTTCATATGGAAATCAAAACTGAATTTTATAATAATTTTCGAGACTTACAAATGCAGCTTAAAAAAATTATATTAAATATTTTATTTAGGAATATTAAAAAAAAAACGTATATTTAATTTAAAAACAAAAAATTATAATTTATAAAATTATTGACAAATCAAATTGAAAAAACTAAAAATTGAAATCAAAGAGAACATTAAAAAAATTAATTGAAAAAAATTGAAAAATTAGAAATTTGAAGAAATATATTTTTAACAAACTAATTTTTTTTAAATTGAAGCACAAAAATATTTCAAATATTTCAGAAAACCTTTTTGTACAAATTTAGATTTTTTTATTTTTTTTCTAAGGCAAATATATTTTTGAGTGCGCCATAAAATAGAATTCAGAAAATATTTACTACACTTATTTTAAGTCACTTTTTTATAAAACAGAACCGAAAATACTTTTTAATGTATATTTAAAATGATAATTTATAGAGATTTCTCTGAGCAAAAAATGTAAATGAAAAAGCTCAAACAATATTCAAAAATGGCTATAAATTTGTACAAATTGAAATGATCTCTTCTATCAAACGCGATCAATAGAAAACTGTGCTTAAAGATCTTTGAAAGTTGAATAAGACTTCCTTTTAGATTTTCCTTAAATAATTGCTTAAATTTGCTTTCTCAATCTCATTTACAGGCTTTTACAGCGGCGACGAATTTTCCAAGGAGAAGAAAAACTCCTCCCTAAATAGCCAGGGCGACAACGATTTCACAGACGACGAGAACGGGTTCGATATACGCTGTGAGGTCTGTGATAATGTCTATACGGATCTAGAACGGTAAGCGAAGCCCGACAATTATATATAATTAATAATTAACAACGATTCGCAAAATCGAACTGGAAACGCACAGTTTCTATATAAGTACAGTTTCTATATATTTTGGGCGCCGCCAGAGAATGTCCGCAAATTGCTTTGGCATTTAAGCTGAGGAGGGGTACAAACTAACCATAAACTAAATCAAATCAAGCAAAAACAACAAGAAACAACTCATAAATGTTAGCTGAAAACAAGCTGCCAATTAGCTTCCAACTTACCCAAAAAATTGTGGGCAAGGCGCATTCGACCTGCAAAAAAACAAAAAAAATATGCTTAAAAACTATTCCCAATTGTTGCTAAACGCGCTCGAACCGCAGCTTCGGCATCGGCTATCTTAATTAAGAGTCGATAATACCCATTGATAATACCCATTTAGTGTGGCCAATAAAAAAGCCATTAAAGCGACGGCGGCGGCGGCGGCGTCGGCGGCCGCGTTGCCAAACGCTTGAAAGTGAGAGTTGCCAACGAAAGGTTTTGTGATCTATTTGCCTATTTAGATATTTTTACACTTTTGGCAACTCGCGTTTGATTGGGTCTTTATTTTTTTTTTATAATAATTAGCTTATCTCGCCTGTACTAACTAAAAGACGGCTGTATTAGTTAATATTATTTATTTTATTGCGAAATTCATATCGAGGCATTCGTATCGCATAATTTCATATGCCAACTATTAACATTGTTACTTAGGGTACAATTCGTAAAACTACTCATTTAGGAACAATTTTAGAACTAGTTCACTTTTAACTGTTATCTTTAGACTTTGGTTTCATTTGAAAGAAAGAAAAGTTGCACAATTTGTTGTGCTGAAAGTATATTTATCAAATGTGAACTAGTCTGCGAGTTATATTGGCATAAATGCCTTCTTTGAAAGTGAACTAGTTCATTTGTACTAAGCCTTATGCTGAAAAATGTGTTTAACATCTGTTGGCTCAATTGAATGATTACAGCTATTATCAAAGTGAACTAGTTCATTTGTATGCTTATATATATTAAATAACTGTACTAGTTCCCTAGTTCCCATTTGAAGGTGGCAGAAATAGTTGAAACATCTTTTAAAAAAGTGAACTAGTTTCATTTGTGTTCATCTTTATCTGGCATCAATGATTACAGCTGTAATCAAAGGGAACTAGTTCATCTATTAACTGTACTAGTTCCTTTGCGTTCATCATTCTAATGGCATCAATTATATTTAAGCACTTCAAACTAAAGAGATCTTTAATCAACTTAAATTGCAATATTTAATGCAAAACTTTTGTACAATATTTACAAATGTTTTGCATTGCGACAACAACAACAACAACAACATGAAAATTACATTTCTCGCTCCTCCGTTATTTGTTATGTTTTTTTCAAGTGCTAAAGTGCGCTTTGCTTTGACTTGGTCTAGTGCAAGGCAGGGCAGGGCAGGGGGAGGAGGGATAGAGGCAGGCCCAGGCAGCAAGCGGGTGGCCGGACACAGTGTGTGTGTGTGTGCGTGTGCGTGTGTGTGATTTATTGAATTTTAGATGAGAAGCCCTCACAGTGAATGGAGAAGCAATGCGAGCAAGCTCTCCCCCACTCTCCCCCACTCTCCCCCCCCTCTCTCTCTCACTCTCGCTCTCGCTCTCTCGCTCTCTCGCTCTCTCTCGCTGTTCGTTGCCTGCGTGTCGCTGGGTCCGTCAGGCTTTGCAATTTATCTGATGTTGAACATGCATTGTTTACCGTTGTTGTTGCTGTTGCTTTTGCTTTTGCTGTTGTTGTTCTTGTTGTTGTAGGCAAACAAACGCCCACACTTGAAACGCACAAGAGGATTGAAGCACTGGCCCCGTCAACTCTTCCATGTCGATGACAAAAATCACAACAAAAACAAAACAAAAAAACGAAAGAAAAATCGAGAAAAAAAATATGCTAAAAATGTGTCCGCCTTTTGTCGACAGTTGCTCCTCCCACGCGCTGCGGCGGCGGCGGCGGCGATAAGCATCGCACTCGCTGCTCCACAATCAAGGGCACCCCAGGGAAGGGGCGGCAGGTATGAGGGGTCTGCAGAGGACACTCATTGGCCGCAGCTGTTGCAGGGCGCGATCGCTTATCAGCGTCGCATATTAAATATTGAACATCATTTGACTAATTGACGCCAAAGGCAGGAGGCGCCTGCCCATGTGTGTGCGTGTGTGTGTGTGTTTGTGTATTGTTGGACAACAAACAAAGTAGCTGGCTAGCTCAAAGGGTGAGGGTGGGGGTGGGGTTGGGGGCGTGTGAATTGACGCACATGACTCTGATTGAGCAGATTGTTCAGAGCTTTTGTCCCAACTGCCACAAATGCTAATTTCATTTGCTGATGACAGCGACAACGATAAGAAAAGTGTGCCCACACCACAATAAAGAAGAAAAACAAAAGGAAATACTTTAATATCCTCGCTCATGACACTTTATACCCTAACTCTCTCTTGCAGCCTGGACGATCATCTGGTGGGCGCGCATCATTTCAAGCGCGGCGAATTCGGCTGCGAGCTCTGTGCCCAACGCTTCTCCCATCGTCCTTTGCTGATCAAACACGGCGCGATCGCCCATAATAACATACGGAAATATTCCTGCGAGAATTGCTCCAAGGTAAGTGTTTTTTTTTTTAAAGTGTAAATGAAGAGAGCGAAGCTCGAGTCGAAGAGTAGGAGGAGAGATGAAAAGTATATGAAGTGAGAAGCTAAGATTAAGATATTAATATTTCATGATGTTAAAGCGTGCATAGAAAGGATTTCGTTTCTGCTTTGCTGCTATTATTCGTCGCCAAATGCCTTATAATTCGCAATCAGTTTAAGCCTGTGACGTTTGAAAAGAAAGAAGATGACGTTTATGCTATAATTGAATGCCTAAATCCTTATAATTCGCAATGAGTTTTAGCTTGAAACGATTTAAAGCACGCAAGAAAATCACTAGATTTACTAGAATGAAATGTGAAACTCGCATTGCAGAAGCATTTGCGAAATTGATTTAATCAGAAGAGTATCTATACATATTTCGAGAGAAACATCCTCATCTCCTCGTATTAAGAAAAGACTTCAAACCCTTTGCCGAATCTTGGCCACAACTGACAAAGAAACTAAACTTTGCTGCGCAACAAGTACGCAAATAGGTGTGTGGCAAGGCCCTTGGCCAACCGATCAGATCATTAATTATTATATCAGGTCTGTATGGTATGTGGTACACAACTAAAGACTTTTGATTTCAAGCAGATCAATAGCCGCAGGCCTAAGAAAACCTCTTTGCCTGCTTGTCGCTTGCCTCTTTTTAACCCCCTGCCCCTGCCCCTGCCCCTCTCCCAGCCCTTGTCGCACGCGCGACTCGTAATACGAAATCAGGGCGTGTACTCATCCAAAACACTTAAGCGACCATTTGAGTCAGTTGCTTGGGTAATGAACAGACTTTTGTTGTTATCATACCCTGGACTCATTGCAATTGGGCAAAAGGGCTATACTGTTTTTCTGCATAAGTATGTAACAGGAGACCCCTATGCTTATCTATTTGTCTGCATCTACTATCATATCCAAAATATCGATTTGGCAACATTAACTTTTGAGCACAACTCGAGGATTTGACGACCTATTTACTGCAAACTTCGTATTTAAGTTCTTCTTGGGGAAGGTCCTCCATTTCGTACGAAATCGTAAAAATCCTGAATCCTAAATTCTGAATATTTTGTAAAGATTGGACTATGAATACCAAAGTTACTCAGGAATGAATTTGCCATAAAAAGAGCAGGAAAACCCATATAATGTATGTAGGCAGGGGTAACTCCTAGTCGATCATGCCCGCCTAGACTAGTCTTACTTGTTGTTGCACATCTTCGCGTTGCATTTGAATGCCAATGTTAAATTAAAGGGCCTAAGAGGAGCTTTTTGATGTCGGTATCTATCCAACCGACCGACCGACCATCGAACCATCCATCCATCCATCCATCCATCTATCCATCCATCTGTGCATCGTTTCGATTCGATTCCGAGCGATTCGTTTCAGGGCCCCGGCACTTCGTCATTGTCATCGACAGCGGCTTCGACAACTCTGGCAAAGAGATGTTTTTTAATGGCATGTTGATTACAATCTTGTGGTCTTCGGCTACCAGCTCGAAGCTTTTTCTTTTGGATTTTCCCTTTTTCTCTTCTCGTTGTTGTTGTTGTTTTCCAATGCGTTTCGAACGGTATTTCAATCGTTGCATTACAGTTAGTTTACTTAGCGCTCTGTAATTGTTTCGGTGGCATGTAAGTAGCACGCATTGTGGTGGTGCCCCGCCCCTTACCCCCCCTGGCCGACCCGCTGCGACATAAACGGGAGCCAGTCGAGAGGCCAAACACAAATGCTGATCGATCTTCTTGGGGGCACTCGCAACTGGCCAGTGCCACATAAAAGGCCAAATACTTTCGCTTCGTCTCCAGGTTCAGCATTGACAGGGCAGCCCAAAAAGCCCAAAGAGCCCAAAAAAACCCAAAAAAAAAGAAATAGTATAATAAGAAAAGAGAACTGGGGGTCTTTGCAGCTGTCAGCTTTGTTTGTTTTCCAAGCAGGCGGCTCAAAGCGTTACAAAAGGGATTTGCCACGGATCTAACATGTTTTCCATTTGCGCCTAGCCCCTCTTCAGCTATCCAAGCGAAACGGAGTAGCTGCTGGAGAGCTGCTCGAAACAGGCTAGCCATACTTAGGATCTGACTAGGGCTTCTGCTCTTAATGGTATGGCAACCCAAAGTATATCCATTTCAGCAAAATTCCTTGATATTCCTTCATATTCGATAGATCTACAACTGACCAGGATCCTAATTAGAATTCTTGAATTCTTGCGAAAGGAAGTCTTTGGATGTCGTCAGGATCCTTGCAGTTTTTTCTTCCAGGCTCAACTTGATCTTATTCAGTTTTCTCATTGTTAAGTCTTTCATTCTGTTATGACTCTAAGAAATAGATTTCCTTAGCTTAGCAGCAAAAGTTTAACCCTCATGCACTAAGTTCTATCCAAATTCTTATGCAGAGGCTAAGGGTTATATAAATTCTTAAATTATTCCTAAGTAATTGGAGAAAGGAGTTCTCTATTGAACGTACTTCAATCCAGCTAAGTAACTCTCAAAGAGAGGTTTACCTCATACTAAACTATCTGGGATTAGGCTTAGATTTTATTCCAGCAAGATCTTCCATTGGTTGGAGTTCCTCTTCTTGCATGGGATTTGGCTGTTGCTCTTAATTAGTATTTTACTTGGCGAAATAGATTTCTTGGCTTGGCAGCTGTGCGGCTGGGCCTTTAACCAGTTTGCAGCAAACGCCTGCACCAGATCTCCACATCATCATCTTTTAGTGCCCTACTCCAGACGCCTTTGGCTGACCCCACGTACGGGCCTAACGCCACACAACCAACAACAACAACAACAACAACAACAACAACAACAACAACAACTGGGTAGAAAAACAACAACGAGGCAAGACAACTGCCTCACATCCCAGACAATCGCATTCCATAGGCCAACCTTTGCTGGAGCTCCAAGCACCAAGAGCTCGTCTTGCCGTCGCCGTCGCCTTTGCTGCCTGCATGCCTCGAACACCTACACGTTAATCCACGAGGCTGAAGCTTCAGTTGTACCTGGTTGTTGTTGTTGTTGTTGCTGTTGTTGCTGTCTTTTGTGGCGTTTTTCGCCTTTTTGGAGAGGTAGTTGAATCTAATCCATTTGATGTAGTTATAGCACGAGCTATTCTTGTGTGTGTCGCCCCGTTTGTCTTCGGGCCTCGGTGTCTCACCAATGGACTCCAATAGACAAAAAGAAAAAAAGCAGTCAGCCTGACTCGATCATCGTTTGATATGAATTCGTAGCGCATTATGACAGCATGATTAGGCATAACAGTTTCGTAAAAGGCAGCGCAGCGCGGGTGGAGGCTAAGACCCAAAATCAAGTTTCAAGTGGCTAAGTGAGAAAAACTGGTACCTGGCCCGGCTTCGGCTTCAGCTTCAGCTTCGGCCTGGGCCAAAATGAATGGCTCGATCTGTCATTGCGTTAGCCCCCCGCCCCTACCGTCAAAGAAAAAAAAAAAACAAAGCTTTAGCTGTGGCTTTAACTAGGGTTGGATCGTGTAGAGTCACAGTGTATTGCGAGGATTTGCTCCAAAAAAGTGACTTTGGCTTGAAATTTTGGAATTTTCCAATAATTTAGTCAAATAATTTAACAATAAAAGTGTTTAGCCTAAAGCTAGCAAATTTCCGCAGAAAAACTTGCTATGGAACTTTAAGATCATGCTAAAAGTTCACTTAAAATTTCTACTACAAAAAAAATCTCAGGATTTCATTAAAGTTAGTTTTTAATTGAACAATAAATAGTTCAGCTTTACACATACCAATTTTCAGAGGGATATCTCTTTATATAGAGCTCGTTTGGCTTGATTTTTACTTAGTTCACTTTTCAATAACTCGAGAAAAATATGCTGAGGTAATCAGGGCTAGTTTTTATTTGAACAATGAATAGTTTAGCTTTACGTATAACAATTTTCAGCAGGAAGGGTGTATATATCAGATATTGAGACCCTACTGAAAGCTCAGCCCATTTGTATAGCCTGATTTGTACAGCAAGCAGTCACTGTATCAGTCACTGTTTAGCGTGCAGCAGTCACTGTTTGGCCGTCTCGGCAAATGTGGTCACGGCTTTGAGGAGGACGCAGGGCGGGCCACGGGGGGGGGGGGATGGTCAGGCTTACGACAATTGTAGCAATTGATGTTAATAATTGACGAAGGTGTTGCTGCTGCTGCTGCTGCTGGTGGGTGGAGTTGTTGTTGTTGTTGTTACCTTTGCGTAATCTGAGAGCGCGGAGGGGCATTGTCTAGGCGCTCGCATAGATCCGTTTAGGGGCCGCCGCCGCCGCCGCCGCAGCAGATGATTGATTAATTTCAGTTTCATTTCATTTGGCACTTGGAACCAGAGCAGGCCACAGGCAGCTCGGCGACTCGACAAAAGCCTAATACTCACGCGTTATTCAAATTGGATTTGGTTTGGATTTCATTTTTTCAGGTATTCTGCGACCCATCGAATTTACAGCGTCATATTCGCGCCTATCACGTCGGCGCTCGCAGTCATCCGTGTCCGGAGTGCGGCAAGACGTTCGCCACCTCGTCGGGTCTGAAGCAGCATCAGCACATCCACTCGTCGGTGAAGCCGTTCGCCTGCGAGGTCTGCTTCAAGGCCTACACCCAGTTTTCGAACCTGTGCCGGCACAAGCGCATGCACGCCGACTGTCGCATGCAGATCAAGTGCAAGAAGTGCAACACCAGCTTCAGCACGGTCACCTCCCTCTCCAAGCACAAGAAGTTCTGCGACAGCTCCCACAGCTTTCCCACACAGCAGTCGACCAGTCGACTCCAGCACCACCACCAGCAGCAGCAGCAGCAGCAGCAGTCGGCGCATCATCCGCATCATCCGCATCATCATCAGCAGCAGCAGCAGGCTCCGCCGCCGCCGCAGTTACTTTTGCCGCCAGGTGCTCATCAGCGTCTCGCCGCTGCCGCCGCCGCAGCCGCTGCCAGCAGCAGCAGCAGCAGCAGCGAACCGGGCAGTTCGGCAGCCATGGCCACGCCCCCGAATCATATATTCATGATGCGTCCGACGCCGTCATTCTTTCCGGGCTTCCCGCACTACGGACTGCCGAACTTCTTTACGCCCGGCCTGCAGCAGACGGGCAGCTTCCCGCTGCCGCACATGTTCTCCACCTCGCAGCTGGCCGGAGTGGACATGGGTCGCGGCCTGGCGCCGCTTTGCTCGCCGAACGCCACGTTCCAGCAGCAGCTGCAGGCGGCCATGAGCCTCAAGTCGGAGGAGGCGCCGTGCCTGAAGCGCGCGTCCAGCACGCCGGAGCGCAAGCCCATCAAGGCCGAGCTGCACGCATCCGATGAGGAGGAGGAGGAGCCGGAGGAGGACCTGGACTCCAGCTGCTACCAGGCGTCCAGCAAGCAGCTGCAGACCACCGACTCCAGCCAGATCAAGCGGGAGAGCAGCAGCTCGCAGCCCGCAGCAGATGAGCATGACGACAATGACAATGACAGGGTAAGTACGCAGATCTACAAGAGACATCGACACGGGCTTAACCCTGGACACCTTTTGCCACTCCAGAAATCCATAGACATCATCAGCACGCCGCCGCCCGCGGAAACGGACCTGGATAACGAACTGGAGCGGCATCTGGAGCCGCAGCCAGAGCTGGACAAGAGCAGCGCCGCGGAGCTGCCGCTGGATCTGTCGATTAGTCGCAAGCGACGCAGCTCGCACACGCCCGTGCCCGCGGCCGTGCCGTCCGCCATATCCCTGTCCAGCCGCACGCCCTCGCCTGAACTGGAACCAGAGGAAACGGAGGCGGAGCCGGATGAGGCGGAGACGCGGCCGCCGCCGGCCAAGCAGCTGAAGCACAGCTCCGGCGAGTCGTCCACCTCGCGCCAGTCCTACAAGGGCAGCTGCCGCAGCACGCCCAGCGTGAGCGCCTCGCCGGGACCCACGCCCTCGCCCTCGCCGCCCATCAGCAGCAACGGCGGCGAGCTGAGCAGCATGTCCGAGAGTGCCGCTGCCGCCGCTGCCGCTGCGGGCGCTGCTGCCGCCGCCGCTGCGGCCGCGGCGATGGCCTGTCCGCGGCAGCTGCATCCGCAGCTGCTACTGGAGGAGTTCTATCGGTCGCGCTTCAACCAACAACCGTTTCATTTTTTAGGCCAAATGGGCGGACGGCCAGGTTTTGAGTCGATGAAGACGCCAGCTGTAGCCAGCAGCAGCAGCAGCAGCAGCAGCTCGCGTCATCTGCCGTTTCCGCCCGAGCACAATTTCCACGAGGCGCTGCGTGCCGCCGGCCTGGCCGCCGCCGCCCGGCCCACACATGCCGCCACTTCCGGCAGTGGGAGCGGTGGCAAGCTGAAGGATCGCTACACCTGCAAGTTTTGCGGCAAGGTGTTTCCGCGCTCCGCCAATCTGACGCGGCATCTGCGCACGCACACCGGCGAGCAGCCGTACACGTGCAAGTACTGCGACCGAGCGTTCAGCATCTCGTCGAATCTGCAGCGGCACGTCCGGAACATACATAACAAGGAGCGGCCCTTTCGCTGTCACATGTGCGATCGCTGCTTTGGCCAGCAAACGAATCTCGATCGGCATCTGAAGAAGCACGAGGCGGACGCCGGCGGCTTCGAGTACAACGATTCGCCCAGCTCCAACGAGGCCAACGATCGGGACGAGGCCTGCTTCGATGACATACGCTCCTTCATGAAGGGCGTCTACACGCCCAACAGCCTCCATGGCGCCGATGGCGATACCGAGGAGTATGCCGGCAGCGACGATCAGTTGTCCGTCTCCACGCGCCAGTCCGCCAGCTTCGACAAGGAGCTGCTGCTGCTGCCCAACAACAACAACAGCAGCAACATCAACAACAACAACAACAACAGCAACAACAACAACAGCAACAACAACAACAGCAACAGCAGCAGCAACAACAACAATCAGACATCTCTGAGCGAGTCGATCGCCGTGAGCACCTAGAAGAGCGCTTCGGCTGCTTCTTCTTGAAAACTCTAAAATTACTTTAAAAAACAAAAAAAAACTTTACTTAAGCGTGCCTCCGAGAGGGAAAACTAATCTTTAAGTAGTTCGCATTTTTTCCTTCTAGATATTTAACAAAAAAAAAAAAAAAAAAGATTATAACAAAAAAGAAACAACTAATTGTAGCTATGCAATCAATGGAAAAAGACGGTGAAGTAAGCAAAAAAACAAATCGATTTAAATTAAAACAACAACAAAAATATATAAAAATAAATTTAATAAAAAAAAAATGTTTCAATAGCTCATATTATAAAACTAAAACTTCTTACAATATGCATAAATGTAAATTAATTATTAACAAAAACAAAAAGGAACCCACTTTAAACAATATGCTAGTTATCTTAAGTCTAAGTTATGTGCTGTATGTAAATATATTTAAGTGCGGCACTTGATCAAAGTACTTGTCGTCGGATAGAGTATTACAGCAGGCATATTTTGATTGTGTATCCAATGGAGCATGTCCCACATATACACACTCTATGTATTTAGATGTGGGTGTGTGTGTGCGACTAAGTTTAAATACGTTTAGTGCTAATTATTGCAATTCTCAAAACAAATTTTATAACATTTACTTAATTATTAATATATATAGATTATATATATATATATATATGTATATGAGGAAAGATCGTTATGGATATATTGAAAAATCAATAAATAAAACAATCACATCAAATCTAAAATATTTCCCATTTGCAGAGAAACTTGGAAAATTGAATTCAAGTTGAACAGAAGATATTCAATGCTATAAAACTATTTTTTAGCCTTATTTGAATAAAACTAAACTAAAAGAAATAGCACGTATTGCAAAATATGTTAAATCCTGGCTATTAGTAGAAAAAAGATATCGCTTTGTCCTATGGAAATGTGTCTCTTACATACATATAGCCAGTTTCTGGTTCAAACCTTACTTTGGATTAAGATTACGGTTCTGCTTAAGATCTTTAAACTAATGATTTTATTAAATAAGTATAATACAAGAATTATGTTTCCAGACTTAGATGTTAAATTGATTATGTCTGTATATATGTATGCATATATGTATGTATGTATGTATGTATGTATGTGTGTATGCATGTAAGTATGTTTGTGTATATGTATGTATGCAAGTGTATATATATGAATGCATGTATATATGAAAAATGATAAAATGCATTTAATAGAGTATGTCGTCTGTATGTGTGTGCGTGTGTGTGTATGTATGTATGTATGTATGTAAATGTATGTATGTATGTAAGCTTTCTTTTATATCAATAGCAGACCAACCTGTCTTTTTACGCGGAAAATTTAAATAAGAAAACGTATTTTTTTAAGCTGCTCTCCTCCTCGATTCTCAAAAATGTAAGTGAGGGCTGCAGGTTTCACCTATGAATAAGTGGAAGTCGGCTTCAACGCTGGAAGCTGAAGAGCCCGAGGAGCATGGTGGAGGAGCAGGAGGAGGACCAAGGGGGCGGAGTATGTATGTGTGTATGTGTGTATGTGTGTATGTGTGTATGTGTGTATGTGTGTATGTGTGTATGTGTGTATGTATGTATGTATGTATGTATGTATATATGTATGTATGTATGTATGTATGTATATGTGTGTTTTTTTTTTTTTTTTTTTTTTTAATAGGGGGGAAAGCATTTAAAGCCGAAAAGTGTGGGACTTTCACCCACTAAAACCACCACCTACTCTCCGTTTCCCTCTCGCGGAACGACCGCTAAGTATTACCTCACGAGGGGGAGATGGCATGAAAGCCTCTTCTAGGATCTTATCTAGAGTTAGAACTTGAATTGCGCTGTCTTTCAGCGCGACGCAAGGATTTGATGATTTCTGCAGCCATTTGGGTTACTGCAACCCAATTGTTTTGCGAGCTAAGTAGGATATCTATTAAGTCAGTGACTGTAAAATTTCTATGTATGTGTGTATGTATGTATGCATGTATGTATGTATGTATGTATGTATGTATGTATGTATGTATGAATGAATCTATTTATGTTTGTATGAATGTGTATTCGTATGTAGGTATGGAAATAAGCCTCAACTATTAAGGATGCGGTGGCTTTAATTTTGGAAAAGGCGGCGGCTTTATCAATAAAGGAAAAGGCGGCTTTGAAATTGTAGGAGATGTGTTCTAACTAATTCAAGTAAGGTTTAGGAAGCAACTTGCGTTTTTAAGCTAATAAACTTTACCTCTGCTTCTATTTTCTTTCAGGGATTTCTTCATATAAAAGTTCGTCTACCGCCTACTGATATATGACGACACAAAATCGTTCGTGTATATTTGCAGGTAAGTACGCTATTACATATATACTATTTTATACTAGTATACACCCCGGCCTTGCCGGTGGCACGTATAATATGAATTTGAATTCAATTTTAAGTTTTCTTTTGGTGCTGTGATTAACAGTGTCCTCTAACTGAAAGTTTTATGTAAATTATTAATATTGCGAAATCCATTTGAGCTTAATGGCTGCCTCCCTCCTCGATTCTAAAAAAATCAATTTTCGCATTTCGATGAAAGTTCAGTACTTTTCTTGTGGCGTGATTAACATTGGCCTACAAGTGAAAGCATAATGTAAACTAAAAATTTAGCAGGCACTGTTCGAACTAAACAGCCACCCTCCTCTGCGATTCTTAAAATTTCAGTGTGTTCAGTGTGTGTTTCAATGTGTTTTCTTGTTGTGTGATAAACAAGTGCAACTATTCAAAATAAGCGGACGCCTTCCTTTGCGATTCTCAGGAATTCAAGTCAGGCGTACATATTTAGATGTTCATTAAGCTGGCATGCGGGTGAATGACTAATTGGTGAGTGTTTGATGAGTCAAATAATAATAAGTAGTGGGTATACCGGGCCGGGATAAGAAGTGTTAGAATAATAAGAAAGTGTCAATATTTTGCAAGGTTTCAGCAGAAAATAAATAAGCAGGGGTATTAGGTATTTAAGTGACAAGGTAAGACAAAAATTGAACGAATAATTAGGATAATATATTTAAATTCCCTCTGGGCTTACAAACCATCCACAAGATTTCACAAACTTTGGTTAATTTGTAACAAATAACTTAATTGAAGTAGTTTCATCATTTTTTATATCTATCGAAAGAGAGAAAAAAGAAAGAGATAAAACAAAAACCACATGACCCCAGCACTTGGCAATCATAATAAAGCCATTAAAAAGCACATCTACTGTAAATGAGCGCATAAAAGAAGACTTTATACACCCATCAATCCTGGCAGCGCCCCAAACATCATTTGGAACGCATTTGCCTATGGAGTTTGGCTTATTATTAATCATTCGCACAGCGCCAAAAACAAAAGGAAAATAAAAGCGAGAAGTTAAACCAAAAGAAATAACTCTGAAACTTATAGCTTTTTAATATATACAGAGCAGTCGAGGCAAAGCGAGACCAAAGCCACATCCAAAACCAAAATCCAAACCAAAACCAAACCCAACCATTCATTCATTCAACCATCTACATCTATCTTCGTATCTATCTACCTATCTATCCATCCATCGCAGCGATCCATCCATCTGCTCTGAATGCAAAGGCGTGATCGGCAAAGCGAGTTAATTACCCTTCCGGTTTAGAGTGTGTTACGCCTTCGGCGAAATGCGGTTAAAACTATGAGCTACCAATACTTTTCATTTTTTTTTTTTTTCATCAACACCCTCTGAGACTCACTGACAAAGGGTATGCTGCACTAGTGAGGTGCAACAGGTCGAAGAAGTCAGCTCTGTCGTTCTTACTTTATCCGTCTATCTGTTCGTTTGCTCTCTAAATCTATTCATATTTTTTACTTCCCGGAAATGGACTTACATCGATATCTGGCTCTTAAGTTATCGATAGCTCCTATTTCCCAGAAATCGATTTATATCGATATCTAGCTCTAAGCACATAGTTTAAATAGGCAGTCGAGTCAATCGAGACACCATCTGCGTCTGTTTTTCGGCTTATCTCGGTTTGCCTCTTATTTTAAGATATCGATAACTCCTTCCATTTGTCAGAAATCGATTTATATCAATCTGTATCACATCAAGTATAAAACAGCCTAATTGCTCTCAGCATGTCCGTATGTAATTTTGCCTGTTCCATAAATATCGATAAACATCGAATTGTCGATAGCTTTTCCTCTTCATAAATCGATGCATATCGATATATAGCCATGAGCATATAAAGGAATTAGAATTGTCCGTTTCCCTGACGATTTTTTTGTCATCGATAAATCATTTTATTCCCTAAATATCAATATATATCGATATCTAGCTATGAGCAGTTTATCTGTTTGTCTCTTATTTCTGACTATTAATATAACCCTTTTATTTCCCAATAATCGATTTATATCGATAACAAGCCTTGGGACTTTAACCGTATTTGTACATGTACATTATAAGAGCTAGGGTGACCAAATTTGTTATTTAGGGGCTCGTATAGTGTATTTTAAGAATATTTATTTATTTATTTAAGTATTTATTATTTACAAAAAGGAAATATTTAATGAGGCATAAGCTGTCTCGGTGCAGCTTGGGTCTGAGTACAGGGTATCTCCTAGTCAGGCCATCTTGTCTACATCATTTGATTTCTTTTGTTTCTATTGCTTGTGATGTTGTTTTTGTTATTTCGGAGCTGCTTTGTCTTTTAACTGAATTTTAAGCTATGTTAGCCTGGCGCTGTATTGGCATCAATCATGTTTTGTACTTTATTTTTTGCCATAGCTTCAACCTGTGCCCATAACCACCGCAGTGCCACCCAGCCTAGCCCCCCCCCCCCCCCCCCCTAGCTGACCCCTCTGAAGAGAGACCGTGTTACCGTTGGGGCCGCACAATGGATCTGGCGAATATCTGCGGTTCGGTTACTTTCGATTATGCGAAATACATTTGGCAGTTGGTAGCCAAAATAATAATCTTTCGACTGTCTGTCGGCCACACAATTGGCTGGGCTCCAAATGGCGCCCCTCTAAACGCGCCGAGCCCCCTCCCGCTGCCCCTGGCTTTGGCGCGTGGTTGGCCCTGACCACAGCCAACTTCCACAATTGTGGCACAATTTGAACGCAAAACTGGCCAAATTATGTTAAATTTGTGTAGAAAACAGTAGATAATTGGTAATTGCCTTCATACCAATGAGAGCCCCTCCCCCCTTAACCATCAGCCCGCCACCTGCCCCTGGTCTGTGCACACAAGAATCTAGATGTAGCCTTGTGTGGCCTTTGGGCGTTAATTGAAGAAGGCATAATTTGAGGCTGAAATATATTTAATCTCGGTTTTGCTTTGTGTAATATGTTGGCCAATTAGACGCTTGCCTAAGACTTGGTCAATGGCATTTGGCTTGAACTCTTGCGAAAATAGCAAAAATACCTAAAAAAAAAACTAAAGACTGTGAGTTGAGATTAGAGCAAAGCCGATGTTGCATGCGTGAATGGCATAATAAACTTTAAATATATCTAACGTGACGGCAAACAATTTGGGAATTAATTCAAGATGTCTAAGCTGAAGTATATATTTAATTGGAGTTCTATGTGAAAGACGTGTTGTACTATTAAATAGTCGAATTATGACTGCGATTGCCAGAAATTAAGGTCTGCCTAAAGAAGCTTAGTTAAAATAATGGTTAGGCATAAAAATATGGTCTAGTTTCCTTGAAGATCTATAACGAATTGCCAAAAGAAGATTCTGCTCAGTATCTGCCATCTTATTTCAATCTATTTCAACTGATGATGAGTGCCATGCCATGCTCCTTTGGGTCTTTTTTATGGTTCTTTCTCAGGAGCATGTTGATCAAAAGCTTGGATATCCATATAGTAAGAGGCTGTCGGTGCCAGCTGATGAGCCCACGACGACCTGCTTGGAATGCAGCGAATGTTATTTAATGGGAAACCAATCGCTGGCATCGTTTTCCCCCATTTCCCCATTTCCCGGTAGCAATAATAGCGTAAATCCAGGTCACTTGCACCTCGCGCTGATTACAGAGCAGCCGGAGAGCCATGCACATGGGCTGGCAGCTGGCAGCTGGCAGCTGGCAGCTGGCTCTTGGTCGGGTTCATCCGCAAAATGTGGCACAGCCCGGGCAAATGAAGCAACACATTATGATAACGAGCGTGCTTAAAAATGAAAATCAAGGAGCAAGCCGGAAAATATGAATACCTCAAGTAGGGCTCTGGCCCGAGTCTAAGCAACTGTTGATTATGTGCCAGTTGCCCAAATGGCCCAGTTCCACGCCCCGGCAGCGGACCCTATAAATGCGCATCAGTGCGCACATTAGGCCAGCACCGAGAACCGTTAAACGCTGCCAGATCTGGTAGGTAGTATCCATGCTTGACTTTCCAAAAGACGCCACAGCCCCCCTCGAAACGGATGCAAATGTAGACACAAGCCGAAGGCGAACCAAGAGTCGAGAGTCGAGAGTCGAGAGTCGAGAGTCGAGCGTCGAGCGTCGGCCTCCCTCTGCCAGCCTGCTGCTGGCTAATGGCACAATTATGGCAACGAAATCAAAGCAGGCAACGGAAGACGTGAAAAGCGCTCGAATGGAATCTAGCCGAAGGATATCACGCGTATCCCATTGATCCATGAAGACCTAGACACAGGCCCTCGCAGCCGCGTCTAACTGTTGTTCATAACTTGGCTGAGTGATTGGGCAGAGCTGAGCTTTTTTTCTTCTTTTTTTTTTTCGACTGCAACTGCAACTGCAACCAGGGGGCAATCAGTCAGCAGATGTTTTCATTTCCTACAAACGAACCAAGCTAAGTGAGCACCCAGCTAACTTGCAACCAAAGGTAGCCAAACGCTCGCCTCGCTCGCGCAGATGTTGGCTGTGGCACAGTTTCGTGTAGCAAATTGCGCACAGTGGGCCGGCCCCGGGTCCCCTGCTATTGAGTACCAGGTATTCAGTCGCCACCCCCCCCAGCTCCAACCCTGCCCCGTCGTCAGCTGCAGAAGGAATCAAATATTGTGCAAACTACAACAAGAGCATCGTTCAAGTCCAACGGGCGCCTTTTTTTCTTACTTCTTCTCTAAGTCAGCGAGTCAACTGTGCAGTTGAAGTGCTTATACCCATTGAAAAAAGCTGAAGTAGGGTATGATAAAACAGGCACTAACCTCATACATTTAAGTGTCCATATAAGCAAAGGCGAGTCCTTCCGTTTCCATGCTTAGCTCTGTCTAACTGAGACTCTCGGGAAGTAAAAGAGCTACAGACCTTAGATATTATTAGATTAAATTTGTGAGCTTCCTGAATTTTGGGTTAGCTTCGGCCCTCAGTTTTCATTAAAGAATAATAAATTTCATCTAGCTCAAGAACACAATATCAGCCCATTTCCTTGGTGGAAACTTAAAATCTATGCATAGATAAAATATTTCAAAAATTCGGATTAATTCATTTAATTTAATTTTATCCAAAAACCAAGTGCACATAATATGATTAAATTATGATTGAGCTTAAGATCATGAAAGCAAGAATAAATATTGGAAAAATTTGCAAGGCATAGAGAAGTAGGAAAATATTTGAATTAGTTCAGATGTTAAGCAAATTTTCTTTTATTGAAGAAAGCTTGTTTTATTCTCTAAAAAACTTTCGACTTTTGAACAACATAAGAAGCTTTCTTAGGAACCTTCTTCTTCTTCTGACTGGCTAAAGGAATTTCTGAATTTGATTTGGACTGTATTTGTTTTTCTTAGTGTAGTTTAGAGCACTTGTACAGGGTATCTGCCAGTCGAGCACAGGCGTTTCTTCGCTCTCTTATCGAGCTGCTGCATTCGTGTCTGTGTGTCTGTGTATCTGTGTGTCTGTGTCATGCGCCTGGCACACGGCCTGTAACTAAATCACACTAATCAAGCCCCAAGTGCTGCTCCAGCAACAGCTCCAGCTACACAGCTTCAGTTGAAGCGGGAGTTGGAGTCGGAGCTGGAGTCGGAGCTGCAGCTGAAGCTGGAGGTCTGGAGCTATCAGCTGAAGCGCTGCTCGTGCCGCTTGTCGTCGCCCCCGAGAGCGTGGCAGGAGGAGGAGGAGGAGGACGACGACGAGGATGAGGAGGAGGAGGAGGAAGAGAAGCGTCGAGTGATCACTGAAATTGGCAAATCAAAGCAATTGATACATTAAATTACAATGCAGACGATTTGTTCACGATTCCACGCCTCGTGCTTGAGTTTTTCTACCTTCTTTTTTTTGGCTACATCCACGCAATGCAACAAATTTATCGCCAGGCAACATTGCTGTTGCTGTTGTTGTCGCCTGTTGACTGGTGTCATCGTCAACGTTTGCCCAAATGCCACAACAACAACAAACAACAGAATGTCTTTTGGGGCCAACACACGCCATTCAACACCCATTACGAGCCTCAATTGTTGTGTGTGTGTGTGTGTGTGATTGCTGCTCCGTTGCAGCGATGCGTGGGCTTAAATTATGTTGGAAATGTCATCGTAAGATTCAACACGACAACAAGGGATGACATAAATTTCCACCAACATCATGTGTGTGTTGCCACATGAGCGACGTGCCAGCTCCAGCTCCAGCTCCAGCTCCAGCTTCAGCTTCAACCTCAGCGCCACAGCCAGCCAAAAATGGCAACAGTTGTTGCACTTATTGTTGTTGTTGCTATTTCAAACTGGAGCTGGCCAAGTTAAGATCGGTCGGTGCAGCACTCAAACTGGAGCTCCATCTCCAACTCCAGCTCCAGCTCCAGCTACACATATCATTGCTCTATCAGTTGAGATCTCGGCGATTGCCAGAGTCAGAGCCAGAGCCAGAGCCTCGTCTCGAATGCTGGCAAAGGAGGAGGCGGTCGCCAAGACGACGACAAAGACAAGACCCAGCGCATATCTAGGCAACCACATGCAGCCACATGCCACATGCCACATGGCACATGGAGGGCGGATTTGTAATTTGAGACTATAAGTCAATGTCGGATTCTTTGGCAACGATTTTTGGCTTATGAAACTTTAATTGAATTCGAAGACTGAACACGTTTTTAGATTATTTTATTTTTTGAATATTTTTGAAAATTGTATTTATTTAAGATTATTATTGTTCTCATTATTAGTTGAGCACATATTTTGTGAACTTGACTTTTACTCATTATCTGATTCATCAATTTTCTGCTTAAAAATTAACATTTTATTCGAATTTTTTCCATTTCCTATTCATTATTCAATTTTCAGTTTTGTTGTTGTTTATTTTGAGTAAATTATTATTAATATTATTATTATTATTAATATTATTATTATTATTATTATTATTATTATTATTATTATTATTATTATTATTATCATTATCATTATCATTATTATTATTATTATTATTATTATTATTATTATTATTATTATTATTGTTATTATTGTTATTATTATTATTATTATTATTATTATTACTATTATTATTATTATATTAAATTTATTAGTTATTTCTTCATATTATTATTATCTAAGTATTATTATTATTATTATTATTATTATTATTATTATTATTATTATTATTAGTATTATTATTCTTATTAGTTGAGCATCTATTTGCAAGCTTTTCACTTGGATATTGATTTCCTTAAAATTCTCAACCCGTTCAAACGTTTTGTCGGTACTTTTATTCGATTTCAAAATCGATTTGGCAATGATGTTCTATTACTTTGCTTATTCTATACTAAGCTTATGAATTATTAATATATTATTATAAGTATTAATAGTACTAAGTATTTCTAATTCTATTCGTACAATTTTCATATATTTGTATAGAGGAGATATATATTTATTTATTTGTTGTGAATAATTTTCTCGTACTTTCTTCCTCTATTATTTATTAGATTCCATCCTTTCTAGTACTCGCACTTTCTCTCTCTCTCTCTCTCTCTCTCTCTTTCTCTCTCTCTCTCTCTCTCTCTCTCTCTCTCTCTTTTTATCTCTCCCTCACTTCCACTTTTCTCTTGTTTTAACATATTTGTTTTTCACATATTTGCTTTCTTCTGCCTTTATTCGCTCTTCAATTCACTTGAAACTTCTCAAACTCCCCATTCGTCAGCCGCAGCATCATCATCAGCATCGATGCGGCCTTATGTAGTGCAAGATCTGGCCAACAACAAGCTAAAAAACGGATCAAAAAACTACACACTTACACAAACATACGAATCAGAGTGCAGAGCCAGAGTCAGAGCCAGAGTCAGAGTCAGAGCTAGAGACTCGGCTCCGTCTGCCCAACTCAGAGTTTGGCTGTGGCTGTGGCTCCATCTGCGGCTCCAACAGCATCATCTACTATCCCAAGCTATCCTCTGCTGGTATCCCATACAAGCCCATACGCCTGGCTTTTGGCTGTCGCTGCAAAGGTGTTTTGCAATTTAACTGGCAACGCGGCAGCACCCAAAAAGCAGCCACTCTTCTGGCCTGGGCCATGGATCTGGCCCGGCTGGGCTGTTTGTTTCGTTTCTGTGTGTGGCTTCTTTGGAGCGTGAATGGAGGGAGGGGGCTAGCAAGGGGGGGAGGGGATGCAGCACTTCACATGCCACATGGCAACATAAGTAGGCGCGTGGCATTCGTGTGTTGTTGTTACTATTATTGTTGTCGATTATTGTTGTCGTTGTTGTCGTTGTTGTTGTTGTTGAACAACAACGTAAAATGACAATAAAATGCAGGCAACACAGCAACAGCAACAACAACAGCAACAACAACAAGGAGAGAGAAAAAAAATAGGCGAATGCCAAATCCAAATTGAATGCAAATGAAAGCCACAAACTATGCTAAATTCCTGAAATCGCATCGGATTGGCAATTTGTGCTTTCCTTTCCTAACATCTATGTCTCTCTCCCTGTATGTGTGTGTGTGTGTTTGTGTGTGTGTGTGTTTTTGTAGTTGCAATTGCACTCGAAGGCCTCTTGCTTTATTTAGTTAGTTAGAGCTTGAAGTTGAGATACTTACGTTATGCAACTCTCCTCAGTCCGGCTGATTGCCCTGTGGAGGCTTCTTCCATTGCAAATGGACTCTCCCTCTCTCCCTCTCGCCCTGCCTCTCACTCTGTTATTATATGGCTCAGATCGAACTAACTAACCTAATGCAAACGTTACTTCAAATTGCATTGCTCGATTACAAAGCAAGTTCAACTATTTGATGGGCCCCAATTCACGATGCCAAATTATTGCATATCATGAATAAACAATAAACAATTCAAGCGATTATTATTGAGAGCATATTTATAACATATAAGCTATGAGTTGTAAGAGCTATAATGTGTAAGATGCATCATATAAGATGTGATATGAGACATTCGGTCAAATCTCAACCGTTTTAATGTTTAATATATAAAAGATTTACGATTCAATATATAAGCGGATAATATGGTACAGCTAAAAAACTTTGATAGTCTATTATATATTAATACGACTTAGATCCGATTAATATTAGCTGGACTCATCGCAGCTTTAAATCTAATTAGATTGCACATGCATGTCTTTCCTATTAGACTCGACGCAAAATTTAAAGCACAACGTAATGAATATATAATAATTATTAGTATTCTTATTATGATACGATTTGGCGTAGGCGGATGATTCTCTTAAAAAATTGCAAATTAACTAATATTACATTAAATAGAATTTACGCGATTCTTTGGAAGATTGTTTAACAATTTATTTGAAAATGTTTTCGAACTGAAATCGAATGTTTTCCAACTAATATGATGAAACTTCTGATAATTGTTAATAGAAAATTATATCAGGCTGTTCTTTTCTATTAACTAATTCATTATTGTCTTAGAATTTTAAATAATAGTTGGAAATTAAGAATATTTATGAACTTTTCTAGAATTTTGCGGCCCGATCTGCTCTCTCTAAATTCCAAATCGTCATAAGTTCCAAATGCATTCGAATATGCAAAACTGTTAACTAGAAATTAATTGAACATTTCTAATGTTTATTAATTATTTCAGAATTTCTTGTAAGCTTATGATCGTACAAAACTATTGCCTAGAAATGAGTTGTAGATTTCTAATATCTATTTATAGCACAGTGAGGTATTCTAGAATTCGTCGCAAGGGCCCAAATACATTCACATATGCAAATGCAGCCGTTGGCTGGCCCCAAGTTCCTGCATCCGTTAACCGAACTCGGGGGTCGCCCACATGGGCTTGGGTTAATTGCGAGCTCGGCTGAGTGTCCGGCACTTTCCGGCTTTGAGCTAGTTACTCCTCCGTCCAATCAATTTCTGTATATGTGTGTTTGAGTGTGTTTTACTTGGGAGCTCTGACACATTTCGCTCTGCACGCAAAATGAAATAAATCATTTGTCGTATGTCGGATTTCATGTCGAAATGCCCATTAAATAACATTTCTACATCTATTGAGAGGGTCATAAATAAATTGCAAAAAAATAAATGCATGCCAAAAAACAAAAAATATATAAAAGCAACAACCGAAAGCCGGAAAAAACTATAACGCAACTATAACTATAGCTTGGGGTATATACATATATATTCTTGAAAATCGCTTAAATGGGGTATTTCGATTATGTGCAAGTGCTTGTGACAGGCAGAGGAAAACATCTCCGGCAACGCGGCACGTGAAATTCGGTTATCGAATTCAAAATTATCGATATCTGCTCGCATTTCTATAATATCGATAAATATCGATTGTGGCACTTGGGCTTTTTAAGCATAACTCGAAGATTGTAAGCGAATTCGGAACTTGAAATTCGACATTCATACACTCGAACAGTAGTCGCAGAACGAATTTATCAGTATCTGCTCTCATTCGATAAATATCGATCTTGTGAATTCAGTTCTTAAGCATAACTTGTAGACTATAAGCGTTAGATACACCAAATTTGCTATTTAGTTTCTTTTATAGTATCTGCAGATTAAACATGTTTCACATTTTGCCAGCCTCTATTCATTCCCCCCGAAATTTGCAAGAAAGGAACTTGTAAAGCTATTGTAATGCGCTCTGGTATGCATACACATTTGAATGACATTGTCAAGTCCTGAAAATATCATAAAAATCGGACGATGAGCACCGAAGTTAAGCAAGAATGCTTTTCCTATAGATAGCATGCGGCAAAGACAAGAAGAAGCGAAGAAGCTGAGAGTTCTTAACTGTGTGCTTTAGGGCATCTGCTAGTCGAGCATAACCGACTCGAGATCGATTTTATATTTGCCATATTTTCTCATTACAATAAAAACAACAACTCATCATTGAAGCGGTCAGTCGGCGATATACAACGCCTAGCTGCGGATATTTAGATGAATATATATAATATATTTATATATATATATATATTTGTTGTGTGTGTGTGTGTGTGTGTGTGTGTGTGTGTGTGTGTGTGTGTGTGACGGGCAACATATTGCGGCGGCACCTAATATAGAAAAACAAATTTAATTTAAATTACAGGCGTGGTCGCTTGGCCGCACTCAAAGCTCTCATTGTGCAGTACGAGTTGTTGTTGTTGTTTTAGTTGTTGTTTTAGTTATTGTTGTTGTTGTTGTTGTTGTTGTGCATAAAATATGCAATAATCTACCACAGAGGCGCGCGCTCGCAATATACTTAGATAAAGTTTAGAGGTCGACTTCGACTTTGACTTTCTAATTTATTTATGCGTCGTCGTCGTCGTCGTCGTCGTCGTGTTGCCATTTTGTTCCTAGGCCAGAAGCTGGCGCATGATTTGCGGCACATGATGCGTTAACCGGGCCCAAATCAAATCGGACAGCCGCACGGCTTCCAGATGAGTTGGCCAACTGGCCAACAGGGCGGGCAAGGGACAACAACAATTGCAAACTTGCTGCCAAAGTCGAGAGGGACCACCGAGGAGGCGGAGGAGGAGGAGGAGGAGGAGGGGAGTCCACGCCCCAAACGAGTCGCACAGCTGCGCTTAGTTGGAGTCGGAGCCGAAGTCGGAGCCGGAGCCTGATCTGGATTTGGATTTGGTCGCGGTTCGCTCTACGACGTCAAGACTTCAATTCAATTTGTCGGCCACGCTCTTGAGTTGAGCTAAAACCAATTTTAATTAAAATGCGACAAAAACCAAATGCAAATTTGACACAGACAACAAATGAAGTTGTAGCTAAACAAACTCTTAGAGAATCAAAGGGCAGGCCAAATAAAAGTCAGAGCTAGACATGACACAAGGTTTGTCTATTTTATACCCTGTATTTTTATAGTAAGGTATCATTTGTAAGCGATCTGCTGACTTTGGTTGAGTTTTGTTAAAATATCTGGAAAAACAAAGAAAACAGTTGGTAGAACTGAAAGTCTTGCTTAAATCCTGGAAATACCTTGTTATACCCTGTGCACATTGAAAATGGGCATTAGAGGGTATATCGGCTTGGCACAAACGTATGTAACAGGCAGAAGGAAGCATATCCGTATAAGTATATATACTCTTGATTAGCTGTAAACGCCGAGTCGTTCCAGCCTTGTCTGTCCGTCTGTCTGTCTGTCTTTCTATCCGTCTGCCCATCTGTCTGACTGTACGTCCGTACGTCCGTCTGTCCGTATATATGACCACGTCGATCTTAGAACCCATAAGCGCCACAGACTTGACATTTTGAACGTAGGTCCTAGATTTCCCCCACCCAGTAAAAGTTTGTTCCGATAATCGATAACGATAACTCTGCAAGCCATCGATAAATTTCGATATCGATGTCATCTTGTTTGAGCAAATATTTGAGGTTTTAAGAGCTAGAGTCGAAAAATTCTATATCTTGATCAAGTATCTGCCAGATATAGCTGAAGTCCCCCACCTTCCCCCCACCCTAGAGCTGCGTTTGGTGTTCCTAGAAGCAGGTACAGGGTATCCCCTAGTCGTGTTCTCCAGCCAAAAGCACTCTTTTAATTTGTTGATATTTATGCAAAGTATTATATAACAATTTAAATAAAATGACTTTCATATTTAACATTTTTATTACTCCTGACATTTTTATGTATTTTGTCAAAAGGTTTTTGGCTATTTATAAATAATTATCTTTCACTTTTTGTCGAACTCATTATTTGTTAAAAAACATATAAACTTTGCTTTTAACATTTCTTTATTTATGTATATGTGTGTGTGTGTATATTCGCCTAATCTCGCCAGCCAATCGCAGCAAATCGTAATCTGCCTCTGCAAAACAATTTGAATGCTTTTCGATTTTTATTTTTGATTAAATTGTAACAAGTGCCAGCCCACATATCGCTTTACTTTTCCGTCGGGAAAAAAAGAAAAATCATTTACAAATTTATTGCTAATATTTCATGTTATGTGTCGTGTTGCATAAATACAAAAAGGCCAGCCCCAAAGACCCAGTGCAACATGTGATATCCACGGCAACAACACAACAACACAACAACAACAACAACAACAATTTTCGCTCGTTGTTAATTGCAAACTTTTGCTTTTAATAGCGACAACAACAATAACAACAACAACAAAATGGGATGAAAAAAAAAAAAACAAGCAAAGAGCAGAACACAAGCCAGAGAACGTTGAACGGCGGCGCAGGCTGAGAGCAGCGAGGCCTCGACAAATGGAGTCCACACACACACACGCACGCACACATAGACGAGTGCAAGCAAAGCCAGAACTGGCGCTAACGGTAATCGGCAGCGCAGTCAACGCCAGCGTCGCAGTCGACGCTGCTTTACTAACAACGCCGTTATGGGCAGTAGCCAATGCAGCAACAGGCAGTTGCCTGGGCGGGTGCCCACACCAGGCATACGAGAGGAACACACACACACACACTCAGCTGTCAGACAGTCGCTTAGTCAGAAAATTGTATCAAAGGCCGCTGCCGAGAGACAGCAGCAGCAGCAGCAGCGCGCATTGAGTCGGTTGCCCAAGTCTTTTGTTTTTAGCATTGAGCGTGACTCGTTTGATTTTTTTTTCGTTTCTGTTTTTGCATTGTTGTTGTTGCTGCTGCTTTTGGTGTGCTGTTGCTGTTGTTGTTGGATGGCGACGTGCACGAGACCAGCCGACCACTGGCGACTGCAGCAGCGACGCCGGCAGCGACGCCACCACACCCTTGACTGGATTGCAAAAAGAGGAAAAAAAAGAAAAGACAAGACAAGAAATAATAATAATAAAGAGTAGAAAAAAAAAAAAAATAGTTGACTGCGCTGCATTCGCCTTGGTTTTGTGTGTTCCTCAGCTGCTTTGGCATTTCGTTGCCGTTCGCTGTTTGCCGTTTGCTGCGCGGCGTCAATTTGCTTGAAGCCATTTCGCGCTCGCTGCCTGGACTTGCTCCTTTTGTAATTGTGCGCGCTCGCAGTCGCAGCGCAGTCGCAGCGCAGCGCTTGCTATTTTGATCGGCTGCGGCGGTGCTATCTATCGGTCCGGTTTTTGCTTTTTGACTCTTGGGCTGATTCAAGTTTCGCCTGCAATCGCCAGGCGGCTGCCTATTTTTTGTTGTTCGTATTTCGGATGGCCGCAGCGAAGGCGGCCACAGTTGGCAGCTGCAGTGGGGCGTTAATGTGCTTTGCTATTTTATTTATTCATGCCAAGCATCTAAGCTAGTAAATTGTATTGCTCGGACCTCAACTCGGACGCGGACACTGCTGCGCAGTCGCTGTCGCAGTCGCAGTCGCAGTCGAACTCGGGCTTGGCTATGCGACAGCGACCGCATTGCAGGCCAGCAGCAGCTTTTGCTTTTCTTTGGACCACGACAACAACAACAACAACAACAACGACGACGACGACGACGACGACATCAGATTGTCATTCTTGTTTTTTGCTTCTTTTTTAATTGAAAGTCGCCAGGCGTAGTTGATTATACTCTAACCCAACTGAGTCGCCCAACTAATTCAAAATGTTTGTCAAACTGAATTTGATTTGGCATACCTTAAAATGAAAAATTAGTTAAAGTATGATAAAAGAATAAAATTATAATTCAGGGTCAAAGTTTTTTTAATTTAAAAAAAAATAAAAGGATTATGTCTTAAAAGTTAAAACTTATCAGTAAAAGCATTTTTCACATTTCTTTTAAATGAAAGCCAAGTTAAAAAAAATTTAGAAAAATAAGCCCCAAATTTGCCTTAAAAGTAAAGTAAAAAGCCAAACTTTTGAGTACAAATTAAGTAGAATTTTATTGAATGAATAAGAAGAGAAGTGTGTTTCAGGGGGAAAAATAATTTTATTTTCAAAAAGAAAACTATATGCCCAAAATGTGTTTTTCTCTAAATAATAATACCTATAAAGAAATTAAATTAAATGAATATGAAATTTTTTATCTTTAAAATAAGCAAAATGTAGTTCACATAAGAGAAAAAATATCAAAGAAATTTGATTTGAAGAAAAAAGTGTTGGATTACAAAGAAAATATATTGTATTTAAACAATTTTCTAGTTTTCAGATTTTAGCTATATTATAAGAATTTATATAAATTATATATATTTCTTTAGTGTAACAATGCTTTAAAGTAAACTTGTTGATTTATTGTAAGACTTAAGTGGAGCCAAATTTGATAGAGTATCGCAGCTTCGGCTTGTGTCGCACGCAAAGCTAATGCAGCTTGTGTGTTGTCTTTTTGCGCTGTTTGCACTGTCATTAATTTGTTGCTCTAATATTTTGTAAAAATTGGTTTAGTTTGGGGCCGAGCTGGCTGCTGCTCCTCTCCTCTGCTGCCGCTCTGCTGCTCTGGTGGACAGCTGGCACTGGATTCACTTTTTAATGGCTGCGTGGAGCGCGGACACATGGAACGGACAGGCAGGCTCTCGAGCTCGAGCTCTGTTGTTGCACAATTGCGGATATGAATGAGTAATCCGTGGGCTTTGGCTTGATATATGTCCGTTGCAGACATGTACATATATAGAGCCCCAATGGGCGCACACGTGTCGTATACGTAACGCGACGATTCTTATCGAGCTGCACGTGTTGGCCAATTGTCATGTTGTTGTCACGTTACGTAATTGCCCGGCGCGACTGTCATTAGGCCCAGCTTTATTTTCGCACACATTTTCGAACAGCTTCCAGCTGTGCCACAGCCAAAGTTCACACCCGTCGGAATCACCCACGTTCCATGTCCAGCTGATGCTGCAACTGCTGCTGCTGGCTGATTCATGGTGTCGCCGTGTCAGCTGCTGGCGGGACGACTTCTGCCTCTGCCTCCGCCACCTCCACCTCCACCTTTACCTTCTCCTCCAGCTCCTCAGCTGGCTGGCATGAGGTCTTCTACGCCTGCTACATCTCAAGCTCCAGGCTCTTCTCCTCCAGCTGGTAGGCACGATGACTTCTGCTCCAGCTCCTACGCCTTCTTCTCATTCTCCTCCAGCTGGCTGGCGGGACGACTTCTGCCGCTGCCTCCGCCACCTCCGCCTCCGCCACCTCGACCTTTACCTTCTCCTCCAGCTCCTCAGCTGGCTGGCGTGACGTCTTCTACGCCTGCTACACCTCAAGCTCCAGGCTCTTCTCCTCCAGCTGGCAGGCACGATGACTTCTGCTCCTGCTCCAGCTCCAGGCTCTTCTCTTCCTTCTCCTCTAGCTGACTGGCATGACTCCAGCTCCAGCTTCTTCTCCTCCTTCTCCTTCATCTGGCTGGCATGACGACTTCTGCTCCTGCTCCACCTCCTCCACCTTCACCTCCACCTCCTCCTCGCTCTCCCCCTCTCGCCTGTCTCGCTTAGAATTCGGTAGTCGTTAAAGCCACCGTCGGCGATCTTCGACGAACTTGGCCGCATCGTAAAAGCCACAACTGCAGATCTTGCACGCCCATAAAAAGCGCCCACTTAAGATCTCGACTGCCTTCCAAATCGGCGACGGTATTTTTTTTATATTTTTTTAATAATGCTTTCGTTTCGCTTTGCCATTGTTGTTATGGCCTTTTAGTGTGTGGCAACAAGTGTGTGCGCATGTGTGTAGACATGCGTGTGTGTCTGCGTGTGTGTGTGTGTGTGTGTGTGTGTGTGTGTGTGTGTGTGTGTGTGTGTGTGTGTGTGTGTGCTGTCTTAGGGTCTGGCGTATAAAGTAGCCTTTGGGCAGCTCCACATTGTGGAGAGTTGTGTCTGGACTAAGTCAAATAACTTTTGACAGACACTGTTTAGTAAGTTATTTAATGTTGAAGGATTAACAAGTATTTAGTTATTATTATTAATTTGTTAGTTCCCCGGATTAAATGTTGTTCTTGACTTGCTGCTGCATCTTCAAATTTTTGTGTTTTAAATTATATATTTAACATAATAATACATAAGTATGGAACTATGTCAAAAAGAGATCTGCAGCTGGTAAATATGTTGTCAAAAATAAAGCAATAAAAATTATTGACATATAAGCTCCCAAATCCCCAAGTTCCTTTCGTATAGTTCGAATTGCCTTAACTCTGTTCGAGCTGAGCCGATTTTCATAATTGTCACAATTTGAATTCTAGATAAATTCTGATTATTTATAGACAAAAAATGTTGTCCCATTTCAGTCAAAAATTTCAACATTTATTTTAATTTCAAGCAATAATCGGGTTCCGTAAGATTATTAAAAGTCAAGCCATTTAATTGTCGCACCTAATATACCCGAAATATTAAAAACAAATCATTATTCATTTTTGATCTCAATACCAATATTTGGCAAGAATTGCGGTGTTATCTCTGCCCTTTCTGTCAAATTTGGAAAATGAGCAAATTTTCATTGACAAAAAAATTGTAGATATAACATTTCTTGATTGTATATCTTGGATTCCACTAAAATGTTAAACCATTTTGTTTTTTTTTTTTAACATTGAGTTTCTTTGCTTATTACTCAATTTTTTTATAAATAACTGCATTAGTCATATTTGTAATAAACACAATTTAACTTAATTTTAAGTTTCTTTTAAATGCCTGAATTAATTTCATTTAAATTTGTTAGAAAGTTGTACTTGGCTATAAAAAACAAATTGGCAACAAATTTGAATTCAAATTGAAATAGTTAAGATTTGCGATTATGGCAAAAAGATTGCACAAATTTGTATGGAAAAAACACGAAAAAAACACGCATAAAAATAAAATACGAGGCAAAATGTTCTAGGTTTCAAATTGAAATGTGTGTGTGTGTGTGTGCGTGTGTGTGTGGGGCAATTTACTAATTAGCAAGAATTTGCCAATGTGAAATTATTATGTGACGATAAGAATTAAGGAAGGCGGCAAATTGTTGCTAGACTCAGATACGTGCATAGACAGACATCAAGCGCTCGATTGTCTACAAGCTATAGACGATGTCTCGCAGCGACAACAACTAACAACAACAACAACAACAACAACAACAACAACAACAACACGAAGAACTGCTGCCATGAGGCGGTTCAAGTCATACCAGTGCACTTAAATATCGCCTCAACAAAACGAAAAGTGACAATTTAATTGCGTCAAACGCAGCATTCGATTGGCAGCGATAACTCGCCAGAGAGCCAGAGAGAGAGAGAGCGAGAGAGAGAGAGAGAGAGAGAGAGAGAGAGAGAGAGAGAGAGAGAGAGAGAGAGAGGGAGGGACAGAGACGGAGACAACGCAGGCCAGACAGATCTAGTATATATATGGATGCTGTCTGCGACAGTCTGCCTAGTCAAAGCAACAGCAACAACAGCAACAGCAACAACAGCAACAACAACAACAACAACAACAACAACAACAACAGCAACAACAACAACAAGTGCTTGTTTAATTGAGAAGCGATCATAAAAATGCTTATGGCTTGTTTATACGCCTCACTTTGCAACAGTTCGAGCTGAGTTTTTCAGATGTTGCTGTTGCAGTTGTTGCTATTGCAGTTGTTGCAGTTGTTGTTGTTGTTGGGGGAACAACATTATTTTTGCCGAACGTCGATGTGTGCATTGCGTGTAATTTATAACTCAACAACATTTACTTATCTTCTCACTTATTTATTATAGAAACAAATATGCAAAGGCATTTATTAACATAAATATTTATTGATATCAAGCACATATTTCAAAGATTGATTGACTGATTGATGACTGATTGCTCAACCACATGTTCACTGAGATCTGATATTAGAAAAGTCCATCTGCAAGTGGATCAACACATTGATCAAAATTTGTCCCAACGCCTGCTTAAGTGCCTGAGCGTCGAACCAACAAGCGAGAGATCGCTGGTTCTAATTCCGCAAACAATTGGCACATTTGATTTACGTCGGCTCCCTAAAAAATTTTATGTAGATATATACTATAATTTCCATTTACTTTTTATTCCCTGAACTAATTAAAAATGGGTATAAGGGTATATTGTATTTGTGCGAAATCCAAATGTATGTAACAGGCAGAAGGAAGCATCTCCGACTCCATAAAGTATATATATTCTCGATCAGCATAAATAGCCGAGTGAACTAGCCATGTCCGTCCGTCCGTCCGTCCGTCCGCATGTATGAACGCAAGGATCTCAGAACCTATAAGAGCTAGAGAAATTTTAGATGTAGGTGCTCCTAGTTCCCGCGCAGATCGAGTTTGTTTCCGATAATCGATAACTTGCTCCGTTTCCAAGCAATCGATAAAAATCGATATCGATATCCTGTTTTTTGTGCAATTTTGGTAAATAATAAGAGCTAGAGTTACCAAATTTGACATAAAGCTTCTTAAATAGAATATATATATGCATTTGATGTTGGAAGAAGAGGGTTCAGGGTATCCCCCAGTTGGGAGCTCCCGACTAGAACCTCTTACTTGTTTTGAATACTGCTTGTATTATTTTAAAAATATTTAAGGTTGTTGTATTTTTTTACTCTTTTGACTATATTTCGAAATGCATGAGTCGTCAAATATTTATTGGCCAATAATTCCAGTTAATATTAAAAGGGCGCAATTGCTGCGCCAATTTGTTGGCCAGTGCTTGGACAGCTCTTGCACTTGAGAGCTGCAATTGTTGTTGTTGTTGTATTTATTTATTTATATTGTATTTATCGGGCCGACACAAGTTGGCATCATTAAGTGCGCTCGCCATTCTCTATTAGCCGACAAATTCTTGGCCTTCCCTGTCGGCGGCGGCGGCGGTAGTGGGGGGGGGGGGTGTCAGGTGGGCTACAGATAATGCTTGTAGCACAATCTAAATGGCCGTCTCGGGCACACCTTAGAATTCGAGTGTGTTACAATTTGAAGTTGTCGACAATGGCAACGGGTGTTGTTCTTGTTGTTGCTGTTGCTGCTGTTGCTGCTGCTGCTGACCAACTGCAGGCAGCAACAGCAGCAAATTGTGAAAGTATCTGAGGCGCTGGCATCCCATGTGCCACACGACGTATGCTTAATTACAAACAAGCAGGGAAACAATGCCAGCAACAGCAACAAGAGGAGCAGAGTCTTTAAAGGCTGCGGCTTGGATGCTGCCTGCCCAGCGCGCTCTTGTGTTTGCTGCTGCTGCCTGTGAAGATTAGTCGCAGTGGGTCGCACATTTCGTTTCGCAATCGATTGCAACATGCAACAGCAACAGCAGCAACAACAACAGCAACAAAAACAACAGCAGCAGCAGCAGCAATAAATGCAGCAGCAACACACGAAACGAATGTGGCAAGCAAAGACTGTGTCTGCTCTAAAAAACATTGGAAAACTAGTTTAGGTGGGGACCAATGGATATTCTTTTACTGCTATTTTTTTTTGCAACTGCAACTGCAACAGCGACGCGCCGCGGCATTCTAATGGCCGCCCAATATGACTAAGCACACTCATCGCACTCCTGCGTCCAACGTGTATGCAAATCGAAACCAGTTTAAGCAGCAACAACTGCCGCAGCAGCAGCAGCAAAAACATATAGCAAAATATGGGTCGAGATCTGAAAATGCAGCTGATCGAATTTTTGCATTAGGCGCAGCAGCAGCAGCGGCAGCAACTGCCATCCGGCCAGCAGCAACTGTGCCCAAGCTGCCTGGCTGCCTGGCTGCCTGGCTGATTATCTGCCTAGGAAGGCATGCCAGCAACAACAGCAACAACTGCAGCGAAAATCGAATGCTATCTATATCTAACGAAGCAGGGCCATATAGCCAACATTTTGCTATTAGCCAAAGAAATATACAACACACACACACACACACACACACACACACACACACACACACACACACACACACACACATGCGCGCCACAAGAGGCAAGTATCTGTATCTATGGCTTGGTCCAAGCGAACGCAGCAAACGTAACGTATAATCTAAGAGGCACAAAATCAAGAGTGTGGCAGCCCAGGCAGCTGCTGCCTGATGAAATGCATTGTAAGCCGCCGCCGCCAACAACAACAGCAACAACAACAACAGCAACAACACGCCTTGGCGCGTACGTGGCGTTGTCGGGGCGGACGTTGCCGCTGCTGCTGCTGCTGCTGCTGCTGCTGAGGCCGTCCCGTCGAATCTGCTCGGTGGTGGCCCACAGGCCACTCAACTCGCCATCGTTGTTGTCGTTGAAGAAAAATCTACATTTGTCCAAAATACCACAACTCCGACTGCAACTGCAGCGACTGCAACAGCGGCGACTGCGCTGTTGCATAAAAGCAACGCTCCAAATTGCCAACTGAGCGATCCAGTTTAAATTGCAATTGCTCGTTAATGGGCACTAAAACGTGCCGGTGTCGATGTGAATGTGTGTGCCCCATTCGTGCCCCGTTCGGCTCCGCATCGGTTTCTGTTACTGTTGCTGTTTCTGTTTGGTTTTATAGCCAGCCGCGTCGTACGCGTCGTATGCGCAACGACAACGAGCCGCAGACAGCGCGCAGCACTCATACGCACAGTTGTTGGCCTGCGGCGGCGATGGCAGCTCTAATGATGGCGAGGCAGTAACACTATTAGCGCTGGCGTTTGGCGTTTATGGCTATTTTATGAACTCTACAAAATTGGAGACTTTTTCAAATATCTTCAGGCTGCTTAACATGCGTGTTTATGGCAATGCAACTGCTTTATTAACATATGATAAAATAGCAAATAAGAAATTCTACAGAAGTGGAGTCAGATGTCAAACTTGTCTTTGTATACATGCGATTGAAGTTTATGTATTAAGCGTCGATTGTGGAGACTTTTATCTTTATACACCACACTTTATACACCAAAAGTGGAGTTCTGATAGAAATTTATGGCAATACAACTGTTTAATTAACTTATTAATGACATAACAGAGCAATTCTCCAAAAGTGGAGACTTTCAAAAGCTGTTAAACTGCACTTTATATACATATTATAGAAACTTATGAAACTTATGTAATAAGAAATTATCTTAATTGTTTAAGCATTGATTTATAAAACTCTCCAATTATGTAGAGTTGCCAAAAATGATCAAATACTATACATTTTTTGCGTGCATTAAGCTACTTTACGCAACACAGTCAATTTATAGCTTCATCTATAACTCTACAATATTGTAGAGTTTTTGAATAACTCAACAATTGACATGATTTTCTTACGGCTTACCTTAATAATGATGGCAATCAATGCAGCCCTATAAAAATCATGATCCCAAAGCTAACTGTACCGCATTTGTCGCATCTAAGCGATTGTCGACAATAACTTGGAGCATGACAACATATTTCACAATTACGAAACAATACCGCCCACCACTAAATACAGATACCCGGCAGCTCTTCAGGCTGCACGCCGAACAATAGAACCATATCCGAGGGCCCCCAACTGTCACAGCCAAAGCAGACGAATAGGCGTAGACGCCAGACCAGAATCGAGACGCGGCGCGACGCGACGCGGCCTACTGCGGCGGCATGCCAAGCACACAGATGCAGAGACAGCTAGAGATACTGATGCAAATGCAGATACAGATGCAAATAGAGCTATGTGGCTGCCAGAATCAAACCAGATCAAAGCCTATGGCAATAATTATGAAAGCACTCGTCGTCGAAATGCGGTTCGTGCCTTAATAAACTCCGCAAGCGGCCGCGTATTGAAAATTTTCAATAATAATCAAGCAAAAAGCAACAACAACAACAACAACAACAACAAGAGCTATTAAATTTTATATATATAATCGTGTGTATATTGGAGAAATAACAACTTTGGATGGATGGCGTTATACGTATTATTGATTTAAACATCAAGATAAATTACATTGGACTCTGCCTTAGACCAAGACGCAGAGCCAGCAGATCGCATTAGAAGGCGTATTACATTTATATACATATATAATACACTCAAAGAAAAACTCAATTTTAAAGTTGATAAAAGGAACTTGAGTTGTTTAAATTTGAAGTTCTTTTATTGAACTTAAATAAGATTAAGTTAAGCATAAACGAATTTTGATAAAAGTTTATTATAAGTTGGCTCAGCATCGAGCACTCAATCAATCTTATTCAATCTTAAATAATACTAAATCAGGCATAAACCAATTTCGATTAAAATATAAATGAATAGTGTGCAAGTCTTAAGTTAAAATAATGCAAACAAGCATTTCCAGACTTGAAATAAGTATTAAAAATACTTAAGTCAAACATTTCTAATGCAACTTGTATATAGACATTTTTGACTTTAAGTAGAATTTTGTTGTTAGGCTAAAAAATTTAACAGCATTCTTTATTTCATATTATAAAATTTTAAAGATTTCTCAATGGAAGATTTTTGCTCATAGGCTGAGAAAATTCAAGCTCGACAAACTTAAACTAAGTACAAAATTTAGAAAATTTGCATTTAGGCAAAATAGGCTTAAGATGTTGCATGATTAACTTTTTAGTTTTGTCTCAAGCTAAGACATTTGGAGCTTGAATTAAGCACAGAAATGTTGGTATGTATTTTCTGCGAGTGCATTTTGTCGCACCGCAACAGCTCTTTGAACAGTAACGACTTTTTGGCTGACTGCCGTTGTTGTAATTGTAGATAATTGTTGTTGTTGTTGCAGTTGTTGCAGTTGTTGCAGTTGCAGCTGCCTTTTTGTGTTTTTCTTCTTTTTTTTTTTTACAGGCGCTACAAATTTCCAAACCCCACCAGGCACATTTGCGCCAGCGCACGATCCCAAAACCCCTCCCGCCCCTCCCAAAAAAAAAGGAGAAACAAAAACGTAAGCAAACGTACAACCGGCAATTGTAACATCAACATGAGATGTGCCTGGGCACATTTAAGCAGGCAGCTCCAGCCCGTGCCCCAATGCGCAATCCCCCCAAAAAAAAAAAACGAAGCTAAAGCCAGAGCCCGTGCCTGGCTCTGGGTCCGGGGCTAGCTCCTTGACTTGTCGCTCGCTCCAAAACGTCGAATGCGTCTAATTTCTTGAAGTTGCTTTTGGGGCTGCGCAGAGACGCCACCAAATGCTGAATGTCGTGCCACGTACCCCGTGCCCCCTTGCTACCCATTCCCAGACGTCGCCCCGTTGTCGTTTAAATCGTACCACCACAGGCGACATAAAAATAATGAAGTGTGCGGGTGTGGTCGACTCGCTCTTAGCTGGCCCGGCTGTCTGTCTGTCTGTCCGTCCGTCCGTCGGACTGTCAGTTAGTCTCGGCTCTGCTGTGGTCTGGTCTGGTCTGCTGCTTTGGGGCTGACTGGCGATCTGTTGCCTGTTGCGACTGTTGCCAAAGACGTCGAAGCCAACGAGACGTTTGCAGATTGCTGAATCGTGTTTAGCCCAGCGGTGCGCTTGCCATCAAACCCAATAAACATTTCGTCTAGAACTCGGTCCGACTACTGAACATGTTTCAAGTCCAGTTTACGAGTAAGCTTCTAGGTAACCGAAGTATATATTATACCTTAAAAGATTTTTGTTTAATTAAAAAGCAAATTTGGTGGCATAAAATAGCTGAGCACATCAATTTCTAACCCTTTGCAATTATTATCAGATATATATATTTTCTTAGATTTAATTGAAGTGGAATAATTTCCTGGATTATAAGTCTGTGTCTTCAGCTTCTGCTCTTTCTTTAGTGATGCTCAAATAGAACTTCGAGAGGCAAAAAGTGTTTAATATTCTTAAATATTATTGATCAATTTGGAAGCACGATTTCGTTTACCCTTCATTTTGTTCATAGTTTATAATTATAAGAAATATATATATATATATACATACATATATTTATATGACTTGTTTCTCTTGCTTACTTTTAGGGATCAACGTTTTCTCATTACAATTTACATTATGTACTTATTATTATGATTATATCTCATAATATTTTAATTAATATTCTAGTTTTTTTTTAGTATTTTAATAAGCACGAAGTTGGCTGTAATTTTACTTTTCATTATCGTTTGCGTTTCTAACGTTATTTCCAAATTATTATAATTATTTTTTGATTAATTTTATTATTTTTAAAAGTGAGCACTCAGCATGAAGCTTGGGGTTCGAGTCGAGTGCCAAAGGCTGACGTGATTTATAATTTTATTTCAATGCATTTCAAATATAATATACCTATTATTCTTATATCTAATTATATGCTAATTACTTTGTATTAGATTGATGAGCACTGAACACGAGGTTTAGGGCTCGTATATGCCGAAGGCTGACCCGAAATATCATTTCAATACGACTTGTATTTTTAGCACATTTAAATATATATATATATTTTTATATATTACATTTTGATATCTTCTAACAACCATTTTAATTATTTATATATATTTAAATATTTTGAATATTGACGTATATTATACGTAATTAATTAACTTATGTATTTAGTTTTCATTATTTTAATATTCACTAATTTATTAATGAATAGACACCATAATAATATTCTATTAATAAGATTGACTAATACTTGGTTTTAACCATTTAATAGCCCATCCATACTAATTCGAGCAGCAACTCGGTGCTCACCTGGGTCCAGGTGTGCTGCAGGGCGTCAAGAACTTGTCTGGAAATGTGTTCGCTGTGTTATTTGCCCACAAGACGTGAACACACGCCCAACGACTGCTAGAAGTATAACGGTATCCAAGGTTGTGCTACGTTTAAAATGTAATTGTTCGACTTAAAGATCGGCAACAACAACAACAACAACAACAACAACAACAACAACAGCAACAACAACAATTGCAACAACATGAAGAACAACTGTAACGACAAGTTTTGGCTCAGTCTCTAATCAAATACGCGAGCGAATACCAGTCGAAAGGCAGCTCGCAGCTACCCACCTATAAAAGCCCCATGTGCAGATACAGATACATTTGTATCTATAGCTCATGCATATAAATATATATATATATAGATAGATAGATATATGGATAGACACACCAACACAATGCCAAGACAAGCGCCGCACTCGCCGATTTCTGACTGACTTTGAGCTCCGTGCGGGAAATTTTCACTTGAATATTCGACACACTTACCAGGTGAGGCCAGGCGGGTCGGGGCAGGGGGGTGGGGGGGTAGCGGGGCGGGGCAGGCGACTGGAGCCGGCGCACAGCTGGACGCCTTGGCGCAGGACTGTCTGACGGTCGGGCAGTCTTTATTTTGTTGCATGCCCTGTAAACATTGCGAAATGGATGAACAAGACGCAGAGTTGGAGCAGCTGCGTGTCCCAAAATGATATACTATATATATTCCTGATCAGCATCAAGGTTGTGAGTCCATTTAGACGGACATATCTTGTATTTCACGAGCTTATCCGATTTCCTTTGAGCTGTCGATAAGATATTAAGGTTTGCAAGCTAATGATAGGAATCGATAAGAATTGATAATCGATAAATCGATTTTTGGTCTTTTAAGCATATCTCGAGAATTATAAAAACTAGAGACACCAACTTTAGCATGTATTACATCGTAAGGTGTACACTTTGCTCTATACATATCTTTTTTAGATACCTCACACCCAATATAAAAGACGATCGTCTTAAGAGGAAATTAGGCATAGAGTTTTGGTTGTAGGTATGCGCACATATCTGTTAGTCAACAACAAGCTCTGCAAATAGCTTCAAGATCGAACAGCTAAGACGTGAGTTACTCGGGATTGTATTGTATGGACACAGGAGTGCTGGCTACAGGGTAGCTACTAGTCGGGCACACCCGACTAGATCACTCTTACTTGTTTTATATTTTGTTATTCGTTTTAGGGAGGGGCAACGTGGCAATTCTGGAGGCTATGCATCATCATCATCAACAGCATGGCAACATGTTGCAACAATATGCAAGCGCTCTGCATGCATAAAATATTATGCAACACGAGGCGCACAGACAACAGACACAACAGACTAGACGACACTTGGCTGTCTATTTCACAGCTGTTGTCTCTCTTGTTGTTGTTGTCTCTGTTGTTGTTGCTGTTGCTGTTGGCCGGCTGTTGACAGCATTTAGGTCTAATTGAATTGGCATTGCCTGTTCGAATGTTACGTCGTAATCCTGGCTTTAAGAACGCTTTGCTCCCATTTAAGCAAAGCCCATAAATCTGCCGCGCACAGCTTGAGTTATGGCAGGGCGGGCGGGCGTGCGGTCGGTCGGCCAGTTGATCTGGCAGTGTTGCGAAATGCGCCAAGTAGCGCCGCGAAAATCTTGAAAATAATAAAATGACTAGTGCCAGGGCACGATCAAGACCAACTGCTGCCGCCGACTGCTGCTGCTGCTGCAGTAACAATGGAACGGTTGGCAGTTGCTAGATCGGTCGCCTTCACAGTAGTCAGCATTGGGGCGTCTGCAGTTCAACGTTCAAGTGGCATGGTACGCCCTAGAAAAATGAATTGATTCGATTGTTTCGACTTGGCTCCATTCTTTGATTTTTTCCTCTTCTGGTTTTTCTCATTGTTTGCCGCGCGACTTTTTTATCCGCCGAAATCAGAGTCACCCGCGCCCTCAAAAAAGAAATACTAAAAACTGATGATACAATCGCGTTTTTGACTTTGAAAAGTCAGCCAGGCTGCCGCGGCAGCAGCTCGTCTAGAGTCCATTGTTCAATAGCTGCACTCGAAACAAATTTTGTGGCACTTGGCAGCCGAGTTTTATATTCAAGCTTAATTTAATGAATTTTTTTAACAGCAGAAGAAATCATCGTAGCCGGGCTTCAATTGCAGCTGATACTGGCCAAACTGTGGCAGTTCGCTGCCCTTGGGCGTCTCCTGCTGCAGCCAGGACATCATCTGCTCGAGCTTCTCCTGGGTGCCCTCCAGCTCGCCGCTGACCGCGTAGCCACATTGCGTATACGTCATGTAGCCGCGCACATTTAGCTCGTTGGCCTTTTGGGCGGCACGCGGCATCAGGGCCTTGACGTCCGGCAGGAAGAGCTTGTAGGATACCCTGTAAACTGCAATCGGTTCGCTCAGCTCGTAACGCAACGACATGTTTATTGTATATGAAATGGTTAGCGAATAGGCGTAGAAATATTGCCGGCTTTTAATGCAAAACTAGTCTGTTCGTTTACTGAGTTGGTATTGAAATAAATTTTCAAATATTTCAATACCAATTCAATAAACCTGACAACAAATTAACTGACTGCTAATATTTTGCCATTAGTACTGGTTCAGCTAGCCCTTTCGACAAGTCAACTATTCACATAGCAAAATATGTCAAGTTATAAGCTTTTAATCGTCTGAGAAATCTCAATAATGCAAGATTTAAGTGTTTGATAAAACTTCATAATGCCTAAATCTAGAATTTCACGTTTTACAATACTGTTTATTACACTTTTATTATTTAGAATTGTTTGTCAACGGGCGTTTTCCAACACTGTTAACTAACAGTTTAATTTTCATCATGTTGGAATCTGCTTAATATGTTAATTTGAATACTATTTGATAATAATTTAATATTTATTTATTAAAAAAATATACAAAATTTTGGTTTCATCATTTTGTTTATTAAAAAAAAAACAAATTATAAATTATTCAAAGGGAACATCTTTTGAGCTTTTAAGCATTTTACAACACTTAACAAATAATATGCTTCTGATTACAGAGAACTTAGTTGACTTTGACAAACAATTTTATAAAAACAGTGTTGAGTACTGAATCGTTGATGAGATCCAAATACTTGCAAAACTAAAATAAATTTATATTTGATATAAATTTAATGAAAAGCTGAAAGATGTCCGATTCAAGTTCTTTCTCCTCATTTGACAGCGAGAACTATCTGAAAGTGGTCACAGAAAAGGTGCTCACTGAGAAGAAACCTACGGATGAAGCCAAAGGGAAGTGCTCTTCCAGGCAGCCGGATCCTGCTGAGAGCTGCTCTTCAAGCACGGAAAAGGATGAAAATATTGCGTTCTGTGTGTGCCAGGTGTGCCGGGAACGCCGAAAGATGGCCATCGGCAGGGATACCGTATTCAAGGTGGAATTCCAGCTGCACCACTTGGATTCCAACGAACGCGAATTTCTCAAGGAACTGACAGATCGTTGCCGCAAAGCGAATGTCTCCGGCTATATAATATTTACCTATGGACGCGAGGATGCCACCGGCCTGATGGAGGGCGCCATCAAGGACATCAACAAGGTCAAGGATTGGCTGGAAATGAACAACAAATACATACCCGAGCCCATAAGCGAGAACATCTACATCTCCTGGTACATGATTGCCCGGGAGCCCACCAAACTGATCTTCGACGAGCGCACAAACCCGCCAAAGCCGCACACCGTGTCCTCAGACTTTGGTTCCAGCGACTAGTTGCGCCTCTTTCGCGCAGTGTACTGCAGCCCGACTCGTGCTGCCAACAGCATGTACCATTGTTCAACACTATTTGTGCCTCAATCTCTTAATTAAATATGCGACTAACTGGCAGCCAAAGCCGAGCCCGAGCTGCAACCAACAAAAATTAATCAAGAACTAATGCCAAATTCGGCAAGCCGAATATTAAATGCTCTTTAAGAATGTGGCTTCGAGACTCCGAGCCAACCCTGCCTATTGTTTGTATATTATTTATTAATATACTTCGATATGATATGGATCTGCAAATCAGTCGAAAAAACCTCTTAGCGCAGCCCCAAAAGCTGAGCTTGATTAACTAAAATATCTAAAAAGCAACCTTCTAAGGAAAGTATTTTATATCTATTTCTACTACTTATACAAGAGTCTACATGCCAAATGTCCTGTCCCTAGCTTCAAATATCGATAACCATAACAGGGTTATCGATATTTTGAAGCAAATTTGACGCGCGGGGGGCAATGAAACGAGCTACGTTCAAAATATCTAGACTCTAGATGCCAGAGTTCTCGAGATTCCGAGTTCTATGAAAAAGAACAGACTGAAGGACTTGGCTATGCCAACTCGACTGTTGATATAGATATTTTTTTAGAGACTTCTCCGTCTGTGTGTTACATATTTCATGACAAAATTATAATACCCTGTTTTGAGTGCAAAGTCAAAGCGAACAACTCAAAGATCGTCGTTTAGTGTCGAAATTGTGCAAGTTTTTGATTTTTCCTGCTGCTGTTTTGTTGATGATTGTTGTTGTTGTTGTTGTTGTTGCTGTTGTTGTTGTTGTTGTTGCTGTTGTTGTTGCTGTTGTTGTTGTAGCTGGATAATCACAGAGCCCGCGAACAAGAAATTAAATCAGCCAAGGTTATCTCGCATTAATAAGCCCCCATTGGTTTTGTGTTTTTTTTTTGTATTTCGTTTGGTTTACTTTAACTTGACTCCACATCGCGAGCTGCTGCCTTTTTGGCGTCTAGTCAATTATTAAATTTGCAATTTCCGTAGCCTGAACTTTTGGGTCAGTAGACTGATTTAAATCAAAGCAACAATTATTGCAAAAACAAAACAAAATAGCATAACAAAAATAGAGAATCGTAGAGACAAATTGAAAGATACGAAGAACCACAACAAAACTGGCGAAATAGCAAAGCGTGAACGATAAAATTTGACAAATGTTTCGTGGGGGCAACTCTGAGCCTCGCAACGTCGCACAGTGGAGCCTATCGACATTTTTCGTGGCAAAAATCGAACTGTTTAACGTTAGAATATATTAGCACAAATAAATAAGTATTAGAATCTTAATCTCTGCGAAGTTCTCTACCCGCTGTATTCACTCAATTTATCACTTAACCCTCGCACAGTGGGGTCCATCGACATTATTCGTGGCAAAAATGTAACTGTTTAACTGTTAGAATATATAAGCACAAATAAATAAGTATTAGATTAAGATCCAATTTTTGTTCGGCAATGTTCTCTATCCTGCTTTCATTCATTTTACCTCCCCAACATTGCACAGTGGAGACTTTTGACCTTTTTGATGGCAAAATATGTTTTACAAAATCCAATTGCATTAAATTAATCTCAATCTTAATCTCTGCGAAGTTCTCTAGCCGCTGTACTCATTCAATTTATCCCTTCACCCTCGCACAGTGGGGCCTATCGACATTTTTCGTGGCAATAATTTACCAATAATAATTTGCCAAGCGTTCAAATATATCTTAAACATAACAAGCATTAGATTGATCTTAATCTCTCAGGAGCTCTCTATCCGCTGTAAGTACCCTCGCACAGTGGGGTCTTTTGACTTTTACATGACAAAGTTGCTAAATTTTAAAATATTTTGTCGAAAACATAAAAAACGCTAGATTATTAAGCTCTGGGGAGTTCTTAACCGCTGTTTTCATACATTTTAACAAGACTACTTCGCACAGTGGGGTCTGTCGACTTTCTTCACTGCAAAAATCTGAACTTTTGAACGGGATAAGATATTCATGAAACACGTTCAGCAATAGAATGTTAATCTATCTTTTTGGTCAGTTGTCATTTATCACATTTTTCTATTAACATTTTGATTTTTGCCAATATTTTTGGCCCTTGGCCCCACTGTGCTGGGCAACACAACGGATGTGGCCAAAGTTTAAAGTGCTTTGGGTGTCTTGGGTGAGGCCGCGCACACACACACACACACACACACACACACACTCGGGTTGAGCTAAGTGGCTTTCCATGACATTTTATTGACACTTTTTTTTTGTAAACCACCCCACCCCGCCCAAGAGAAGACCTGTTTAAGCTTTTCGGCTTCGATTTTCTCAGTCGACTTAACACATTTGACGAAGATGTCTATGCCAGAAGAGACGTGTCATCAATGGAGCTTAGGCACCCACACGGAGAGATCCAAGAAAAGCACTTGATAAGGCAACTCCGATGGCTCGTTATAAGCCTGACATTTGAGCTATGAGTCGAGGCAGAGAGAGAGAGAGAGAGAGAGAGAGAGAATCCATGCCGCATGGATGTAGTCTTCGGAGTTGTGTGTAGGCGTCTCTCAAAAATAATAATAATTAAAAATCATTTTAAATGCGGAAATGTTACCGCAAGCTTAATGCCAAGCCGTGTTCGACAAATATATCAGATTACTTGTTTTGGTTACTTGAAAGAAGAAGAAAAAAAAAACATTACAGAAATAGAAATAGAAAAGAAAACAACTCGCGAGCAGATCGGACGGATCGGGCTGATCAGGCCGTGTAGGCAGATGACCACGGACTGCTTCGGCTTGATTCCATTGAAAAAGATTTATTTCTATGAATAATTGAATTCCCATAACGAGACTGGAGCAATAAAGGCGAAATAGTTCAGCTTTGCTGTGCTTTATGTGAAATTACTTTTTCTTTAATCTTAAATGTCAACATAACCTCAATCGAGACTAAAGTGAGGTTAGGTTCAGATGAACCCAGGCCTGTTGTTACCCCCAAAATTCATTCTAGAGCGTATCAAGCCGCATTTTTATTATAATAATATTATCTTTATTCTTAAAACATGAATACTTGGAATACATAGTTAAAATAGTTAATCAAATCATTTTTGGTGCTTCTCTGAACCTTTCCTTTTAATATTAAATTAATAAATTTGATTTTAAGCTTAAACTAGATTTATTCTCAAATTTCATCATTTTATTTACAACTGAATTTTCATATGGATTTGCTGATTTTTCACTTAACATTGATTTATTTGAATAAATAAAAATCCTCATACATTTCTTAACGTATGAAAATTGTTTACAGATTAATTTTCATGCAGATCTTTGGTTTAACCCCAAAACTTTGCCCATAATACCTTTGAAGTCCATTTTCCAGATGATATTGCGAAGAGTGTGAAACACGTCCCAAATGATTTATCACAAAGATCCTTGCAAGTAAGTTCAAAGCCGTTTTCCATTTTCCACCCATTTTCCACAGTTGCGGGTGGTTTCGCCTTCAATGCAATCCAGTCGCTTGATTGAAGCTGACACTATTTTAAAAACAAGAAATATTACTTCAACAGTCAACAATGTCGTTCGATTCAAGCATAAACAAACGATTTGCTGGCAACTCGTAATTATATAATATTTAACAATTTTTAAGCTATACTTAAGCGCATTTAATTAAATATGGATTGCACTTAATAATAGCACAGTGCGCGAGTGTGTCCGGTGCTTCGCCTGGTCCAAGCCCGCCGAAAGAGTGCGAAGTGACCTCCATGACAAGGCATAGCCGGACACGCCCAAGAATGTGCCACAGCTGGAGGCAGTACGTCCAAAAGTATTTCCATTTTCGCATTGACTGCGGCTAAATGCAATAATTAAATCCCAGTAGATAGATGCATGCAACAATCATAACAGCTGCCGCCACAGAAGCCTTTTTGGCCAACTAATATTTAATAAGCCCCGCGCAAAACAAAAACAAAATAACAAGAACAGAAAACAGAAGAAAAACCAACCTATTTTCAGACGCCAGGCCTCCAAGAGGCAAATGTGTTTCGGACTCCGAATCCGAGTTCGACTTCGACTCCGACTCCGACATCGACTCCGTCGCGCAAGTTTGAATGCAGCTCCTAAACGTTCGAGGAGAAGGTCAGACCCCGCACGTTTCATGGCTCGCAGCGCACCTATCGTATAATTAGAAACGAACGACGACAACACGACGACAACAACAACAACATCGTGCTGTTCGTATTCGTATTCGTATGTGTGTGTGTGTGTGTGTGGGTGTGTGAGTATGCCGCCCGCTGTGACGGCTGCTACGCAGCGTTTAAATGAGCCAATTGTAGAATGCTTTGTGCTACACATAAGAGAGCGAGACACAAACACAGCTACAGCTAAAGATAAGGGGTGTATGTATATAACATAATGTTAAGGCGCTGAAGTTAACATAACATAGCGCAGAAACAGAATAATAACATAAACGCAAAGGCCCCACACTACCAAAAATATAGTCTAGTTTAACTTTGTTGTTTATGGTCCAATCTTTATACAACTTTGAGGAATTAAATATGACACTGAAAAGGAATTATATACCAAAGCGCAAGGGTGTTGCTTAAAAAATTCTTAAGGGGGAACTAGGCAAAAAGGTAAGAAAATGTTAAACTATGTATACCATACGTAAATCTAAAAACCAAAGTTAGTTAGAAAACCTAGTCAATATATTTATAACGATAAGATCGATAAAATAGAAGTTCAAAAAGCAAATCATGGTCAAATTTAGATGACTCGCATTTGGGAAGATCCAATCCGATCAATAGAACAACCAATTCAGAATACCCAATAGAAAATCACACAGATACAGTAGCAAAAGCAACAAAATCAAAATCAAAATACAATACGTATGTATATATATGTAGGGGGGTGGGGGGCGACAATAACCGACTGTAACTGTAACTGAGTCGACGTCGAAATCCGATGATGGTGTTTGGCATATGCGATGCTGGGCAGTCGGACGCGCACTCGGCTCGAATTCGCGACAAGCGCGCGTTATTTCAATTTCGAACTCGAAGTACCCCCGCCCCTCGTCCAGCACAGCGCTGAGTGGCTCGTTCTCGTGGCTCTCCCCAAGCGTAGCGTAGTTGTTGGAGACGCGCGACGCGCGTCGCTGATACGTCGACAGCAGCGTCGGGCAGCGCTTGGGTCTGGGCTATATACATATACAGCACACATGCACACACATGCACATGCATATAAATATACATATACATATGCTCACTTTCGATGTATTTCATTTTTTCTTTCGTTTTCATTCGCTGCGCGATTTGAAAACGTTTAAATAACAAGCAACAACAACAGCAACAACAACAACAGCAATTGGCGGGCGGGTCTTCTGCGCACACACAAAACCCAACAACAACAACTTTACGAGCTTTTTATTATTTTTTTCTTCTTCTTTCTTTATGTTTTGTTTTTGTTTTTGTTTTGTTTCGTTTTTGAGCCAATTATGTGCAGCAGCTGCCGTTGCTTTAGGAAGGGGCGCGCGGCCAGCAGAGGTGTTAAAGCGCCTAAGCGTTGTCCCAGTCGTTGCTGTTGTTGTTGTTGTTGTTGTTGTTGTTGTTGTTGTTGTTGTTATTACTGTTGTTGCCGGCCATTGCTGTTGCTGTTGCTGTTGCTGTTGTTGCTGCGCTCAGTTTTGTTTTCTATTTTGCGCATAAATTTATCAAATTTGATTTTATTTGCATGTTTGCCATTATTGTTGTTGTTATTGGCCATTTAGTAAAAGGCTTTAAGTCATAAACTAAACGTTTTTTAAGCCGCGTTGTTGTTGTTGTTGTTGTTGTTGAGCGCCTGGCTAATTATATTGAACATATCAATTTAGATGGCAAAGCAAGTCTCGTTTATGCTAATTTTCATGTACTTTGCTTAAATATTCGTTTAATATTTGTAAGTTTTTATTTTGTTTTAGAAATTCAGGAAATTTATAGACTCGACCTCGATCTTGAGCATTTAGCATTAGAAAGGCTGAAGAAAAATTGGGAGCTTGCAATGCAAATCGTAGTTAATATAATTTACTGCACATAAAATGTCAGCTCTTTTTAGTTCAATGAAAAAACTGAATGTAAACCTTAACAGCTTTACTTAAACTAAAAAAAAAAAACAAGATTTTTTAAGACCAAGAAAGTATTTCAACATTTTTGGGGACTAAGAAATTTTATTGCAAAACTTTGAAGACTAAGAAATTTTTTGAACAATTTGTAAAAACTTAAAATGTTTAAACAATGCTTGAAGACTTCAGATAAAAGTTTTTTCAAGACTTTAAAATCTAATAATTAGTTTGTTCAAAATGGAACTTAAATAGAAAAATATAAATATTTATAATAATTTAATAATTTATATAATCAATTAATAATGCATTTAAATATTAAAATAATTAAAATAATTAATAACTTTTTTAACTTTAATAATTTTTAAAATAAAAATTAGCCTTAGTTTATTATTTAAGTAAATAATAAAGTGATATTTAAAGTAAGTTTTAAAGTTTTAATATAAAGTTAATAATAGAAAAATAAGTTCACTTTGAATATGATAATAATCAATATAATTAACAAACAAACAACAATATTTGATGGCAGAAATTGAAGTTAAGTAATTCTTAATCAGATTCGAACAATTTTATTTGAATTGTTTAATTCCTTTAGCCTAGAAAAGTAATTAAGTAATATTTAAGCACATTTAACGGCAATTAGTTAATATCATATTCGAATGTTAATTATAGTTAGACTCATTAAAGAGCCTGGCGATAAATCTGTCAGCTGTGTGTGGGGGGGGGGGGGGACGAGGTAACTTGCAACTCATGGCACATATCAGCAGCTTGCCACTTAAACATTATCAGGCCATCAATCAGTGCAAGGCAACAAGACGCTTCCCTGCCACATGCCGCATGCCACACGAAGGGGGCAGCCATTAAGTTGGCAGAGCGAAAAAAAAAACAAAATAGTTGTGAACTCATTGACTCAAATAAATAAGAGGCACGCGGCTAACAGAGTGGGGGGGGGGGGGGGGGGGGGGGCAAGATCATCAGCAACAATAACAACAGCAGCGGCAGCAACAGTTGTTGCTGCCACAACAAACAGCTACAATAATAGAGGAGCCGCGATTTGCAAATCTGAGCCATAAGCTGCCAAGTGTCGGATGATGCTGGAGGATCCCATCGTCCGGGATGGGAGTGGGGAGTGGGGAGTGGGGAGTCTGTCAGTTTTGGCCATAAAAAACGGACAAACGATCAGCAGCAGCCACTGGGGGTACCTGTTGCTGTTGCTGTTGCAGCTAACGGTACAATTTCTACAAGGGAATGTGCTTTCATTTTGAAGTGTTGCATTTGCAGCTTGGCCTCGGCATCGGCATCGGCCATGGACTTGGACTTGGACTTGGACCTGGACTTCCAACTCATTCAAAAATCCAAACAAGCTGCGGAGCCGAGCAAAATATAATCAGAGAGGCGACCGCTACTGTTAGACAGCATGTTGCATGCAACAGGCAGCAGGCAGCAGCCAGCTTGGCAGTTAGTCACTTCGCAAAGTCATTTTTGATTTGATCGATTTCGTGCAACAGCAGCAGAAGAAGAAGAAGGGGAAGAGGGGCAGAAGAGGTAGAAGAAGACGGCAACCAACCGCAGACATAAAGTGCTTTTGGTGGCAAGCACATGACATGGTCTTGAACATGGCCAGGAACAGGCAGGCAGATGCAGGCAGGCAGGCATTAGAAGTAGGACACTCGTCAGGTAAGCCTGTGCCATACAAACCCTTCTCCCATTTGCAGCACACATCGTATGTTAATCGCCATCAGCAACAGTTGCTGTTGGTGAAAGACGTTGTTGAACTTTCCATTCTCCATGTCAGTCAGTTAAGACTTATCTTAAGCTGCCGCTTAATTACGAGCCCTGGACATGGCCAACTGGCCAACTGGCCAGCAGCAGCGGCAGCAGCGGCAGCAGCGGCAGCAGCGGCAGCAACAGCTCCCCCTTTGGTGTTGTTGTCGCCGTGAGCTGCACGCTGCGACTAGACGCCCAGCCGCAACGCGCTCACTTTTGTTGGCTTTTTGTTGTTGTTGCTGTTACTGTTGCTGTTCTCTTTCGCGTCTTGCATGTGGAACGCAAGTGTGGAACATCAAGAGCTTCGGCTGTGCGCTTCGTGCCTTTGTACTTCGTGCGCCGAACGTGGCGCAGCGACTCGTGCTGGGGCGGAAGATCTCCACCCAGTTTCGGATGCAATTGGAATGCTGTTCAACGACGGCGGCGACGACTGCGCAGCGACGGCGTATTTTCATTGAGTAAAAAAACAGTTTGGCGCAGCTGTGCAGGATGCACGCGACTGCCTCATTTACCGTTTGTTGTTATGTCTCTGCCGGCGTCGCTGCCTGCCGCACAAACTTGTCTAGGCAAGCCGAGCTCGAACTCGAAGTCGCGTTGCAGTTGCTCTATTCGTGCGTGTGTGTGTGTGTGTGTGTGTGTGCTGGCTTTGTGGATCGGCTCGAACTATGGTGTGTGCTCTACATTAAGAAAGAAGTGTATTAGCTTCGATTTATTGCATCGTCTCTGGACTTCCTCGAAATGCTGAGCGCTGCGCTGCGTTGCTCGGCAGCTCTGCTGAGCTCTGCTCAGCTCAGCTTTGTTGTGGAACTCATCGTCGTCGTCGTCGTCGTCTCTCTCTGCTCTGCTCTGCTCGTCTCGTTTCGTATTCATTCAGAGCACCCATACATAGACAGAAGACGTTGCTGTTGCTGCGGCCCGTATAACTATTTTGCGTTTATTATTAGGAAATCGAAAACGCTTTGCACTGGAGCAGCCTCTGACGACGCTTCGACTTCGACTTCGACTACGACTCTGCCTCTGCTTCTGCTTCTGCTTCTGCTTCTGCCTTTGACTCTGACTGTGAAGCTGCGCGCTAGCCGCCTATCATCAGTCCGTGAGACGGTCTCAAAGCTATTGGTCGTGTTGTCGCTTGTCGGTCGCAGCACCAGCAACAGCACCACACAACAACAAACCACACACAGGCAACAGCCCCACAGCAGACGATAACCCAGACGAGGCGATCGACCAACTACGTAAGGCAACACTGGATAACGTAACGCGATGTGCGCGCGCGCGTAACACTTCAAAGATAACGGTACATCACATCGAAATGTACCGC
>NW_020824800.1:5965000-5986189 GCF_003285875.2 Drosophila novamexicana
ATTTAACTATCGAGCAAAATTTGTTTACAACATTCAAAATGCCAATTACGTGCGGGGAAAAAATATAAAATAAAATGAAAGAAATAAGTGAAATGCTGTGGATAATCTGCGAACTGATGGCCATGACGAGAGAGTCACATATATGTGTGTGCATATATATATATATGTAGAAAGAGTGCAAGACAAGAGCTGAGCTAAGGTGAGATGAGGTGAGGTGAGGGGCGAGGAGCGGTGCTGGGTGGATGTGCCCACTGGCGTACGTAATCCGAAGTCAGTTAATTGCGCCTTAAACCGGAAGCGATGGATTTGATTGCGTTACACATTTTGTGTACTTGGGAATGTGCGCTGATTTTTTCTCTTTCTTCGTTTTCAATTTGCTGTCGTTGTTGTTTTTTATGTTTTTTTGTGCTGTTGTGTTGCTGTGTTGTAAGCAGCGCAATGACGATGACGATGACTGCGTTTCCGACTGGGATAACCGCAATCACTTTGAAAATCTAAAAAACAAATCACTCGCGGCTACGCGGCAAAAGATCCGAAAGATCCCAATAGAGCGCAGCGCAACGTTGCCTTAATGCCTTGGCATACACTTAATCCACATTCAGGTGGAAGAACGGTGCAGTGGGCGGCGGAGGAGGGGGGATCACTTTAGACGGCCTCGCAATGAAAGTTGCCCGACTGCAGCCGCACACCCTGCAATTACAGCTGCTCGAAATACGCAAATCGATTAAATGAAAAGCAGGGAAAAATGCCCAGCACAAGGCGCACACAGATCGATAGATCGTCGATTATATATCTATCTATATATTTAAATATATATATATAGATCGATCGATCAATAGATATATGCAAATGGATATATATGAGGTTGCCCTCGCTGTGGCCTTATGTAAGATCATTTGCAATGCAGCACAGGAGATGAGTTGTATTTTAATTGGAACGACAGACACACAGACACACAGACACACACGCACACATACACAATCTATTGTGAATACTACGTATACGTTACGTTCGTTCTATTTAGATAAATGTCGAGCCGTGTCTTAACTGGACTACAACTGGTTCATCTATGGAGAGTTTAGATAATGATGAGCATCCTCTATTAAAGTGAATGTGGAATTTCCTCAGCAAAAGTGCTTACGGAAAACTCTTTGATGGCAAATGTTATTATCTATATATTTATATATATAGGGGTATAGCTGCATAGGAAAGAAGTTTGTAGATATTTATGCATACATATTTGAATGCCAAGCTATAAACTTTGACAAGTTTCTTTCCTGCTTCAAAAATATAATACAAAGTTGGAATATATACGTTCCATTATATTATAAGCTTTTCACTTGTTATTTTATTTATTTTTATGTATATAAATTTGAGCTTCCAGTTGTGTATTTTCTGGATACCCTAGTAGAGGAGAGTGCAGGAAATGTTTAATGCATAGCAGGAGACATCTACGAGCCTATAAAGATTATATATATATTCTGGAACTAGTCTTGTCATATTTGAAAGCTGGAAATTGTATAACAAGCTAATAATTGTGTCAAAAAATTATGTAAGAATGAAGTTTTCCAATTTAATGCTGGGGTTAGAAGTAGCACATCATCAATGTAAGGTATTATATTGATTGCAGGGTATCTTATCGTTGAATTCATTTTACTGATACCTCTTGCAGGGTATCTTCTCCTCAAAATATTACGCCTTCTGCGAAGCATCTTCTCTATAAATTTGACAGATGCGAATCTTCCGCATAACTTTGGCGCTTTTCCGCTAATTAAGTCGGGTTTCCCACTCAAATATTTTCAATTTCAAATAATCTGAGGTGTTACCCCCTCTCCCCCTTCCTCACCTCTGCCAGTCTTGATACAATTTATTCGCAAAAATAATCATAATTTGCATACTCATCCAAGCTGCGAGCTCCACGCAAGACGTTCTGCCACACCCTTCTTTTTGTTTTATTTCATTTTATTATTATTTAAGAGAATCATTAGCAAATTGTTCAAATTCTGCAGTTCTTCGTCTACCTGAGCAAAGGCCCTGCACATGCGCAGAGACCTGGGCGATTATATTCAAGAAACTTGGCTTAATGATTACCCCACCCATTTATATATAAAAAAAGAGCAACAACAACAACAACAACAATGCGCGTATTTTGAAAGCAAAAGTAAAGTGTTTTGAAAGTAAACTACACTAATTTAAGGCTGTAAATTAACCAACTAAACAACAACAAACTAACACACAAACAAACAACGACAACAACAACAACAACGACAACAACAACAACAACAACGACAACAATATCAAATTGAAACCAAGAGCGCTTCGGGGCCTGCTTTGACCTTGAATGCAATGAGAGAGCTTTAATTAATTGTTGTGTGCGTGTGCGTGTGTGTGTGTGTCCACAATTAAAAAGGTGTAAAAAATACAGGGGACACAAATGTATTCTATGTCGCACAGATTGAATCATAAATGCGCCTCATCATTGATCAAGCTCGCGCTATGTTCACATCATGATCGCACAGATATATATATATATATATGTATAAAACAAAAATGAAGTGCTGAGTTTCAAGTGCCGAAGCGTGAATACCCTTTAAATTTACGACTGATTCTTCCTGTGACAACAATATCATATAATAGTCGATTGTTGATAACAAAAATATATGAAACTTTATGTGACTTGTAGTACCTCAATTTGAAGAGGTTATCTTTGGAAAACAAAAAGAAAGTGTAAGCAGAAGAAAATATGAAAAACAAGAAGAAAAGGTAAACAAAAACTTGCTAAACAGGCAGAAGAAAGAAACAACATTCAAATAAAACTTAGTTTTAAGCTGACAGATTCGATGTATGATTTATGATATAATAATTCATTTCTTATAAGACTTACTTCCGTTTAAGAAGCATGCTATATATGACATAAAGACACCCTTCTTTCGATATTGATCAATTGCTGCTTACAGTTTTATTTTGTAGAAATGTTACATTTTTAATAATATAATACTTAATCTATAATCATGTGAAAACTTTTGGTTAAAGATTTAGTCAGACCGACAATAAATAATTATTTGTTTAACTATTTCTGCATTTTATGTGGAAAAATAATTGATTATTTATGTTCTAATTAAATCAATTTAAATAGTTAACAAGATTCTAAAAACAATGTTCTTCTGTCTAATAAAGATGAAAACTGTGACACTTCCATTTTCAACAGAGTAATATGGTTTGTTGTCTATAATAATATATATAAAGACTCATATATTTGGTCAAATGCGTTGCACACTTTGTAAACAAATCAAAATACCCTCAGCTAGAGTGTATATGAAAAAACTGGAGCAATTTTCACGCTAACCAGATGAGACACACACAAAGCTGAATAAACGTCATTTTGCCCACAGGGCAAACGACAAAAGGAGAGGAAACAAATAAATACTGTGAACAACTCCTCATATAAGACCCATAAGGGGCCCATAAACCCCATGAAACACAAGACGTGCACTAAACAACGTCATCATCAGCGAAGTTGTTGTTGTCGCTTGAGATTTGTACTTGAAAATGAGTTGGCCGAAAGACAAGACTGGGCTGCGTTTGGGCTCTACTGATGAGCAAACATGTATATATATATATATATATGTACATATATGTATAGCCGTTGATTACAATAGGAAATAATCCCACAAATTGCTTTAATATTCACTGCAAATCAAATGAAGTTGTGCCGCAAGCATCACAATGCCTCCTCAAACTAAAGCGACACAAAGTCGCAAAGTTTCTCGTTTTGTCTCAGACTCAGACTCAGCTGCTCCTCCCCCTCCCCCTCGCCCGTCAAACTCAGAGCGTTTAACCTTGGACCATAAAACTCTGCAGACAACAACAATCGAGTAATATGTAATCATCGCATTGAATCTTAACTCGTAAGCCCCCCCCGCCGCCGCCCGCGATATGTGTGTGAAATTTAAGATTTTGACTTTGTCTCTCTCTCTCTATTTTATTTTTATTTTTTCGCATTTCTGATACGAATATTGTCGGGCTCTCCTCTAATTGTATCGCATTTAGCATGGGTATATTGTCTGCTTGTCGCATGATATATGGACACACTCACACACACACGCGCGGATACAGGTGTACGCTCTGTACTTGGCTCACAATTTATGTGCCCGAAATTCGCGCTTTGTGCTTTACATTTGGCTTTTTGCCGGGTCTCCATTGTCGGGCTACCAAAGTGGGCTAGTTTGTGGGCAATTTTTGAAGAATTTGCCCACATTATGTGCATTATGTGGGTTGTGTGTTGCGGCCAAAATGGTGCCCAGACATGACAGTGCCTCATTTGAGCGGCCGTTAAGTAGGTGCAAAAAATATCTATGGGCTTAGATGTGACTTAGATGAGCTCAAATTGAATGCCCCTTTATATAAATAAATGTTAGTTGTGGAATGGAAATAATATTTGTAATACAAGATATATCTTTATATATCTTTGGTACGACCTATACCATGTATCTGGTCACCATAATATTCCTTCCATCAAGGCAGAAATGAATCCGTGCAGAAACAATGTTTCTGGCTTAAACTAGGATCCTCGTGTGCGTTTACGGTCATGCTTCAATGCTTAGTCTGTAGAAACTGTAGACTTGGAATATCTCAAGTACAAAAAGCAAGATGCCAAGCTCAGCCTGTGCTGCTGGCGACAAGAACTATCGATTGACATTCTTTTTGATAATTTCTTTGATTATCTCTGGTAAATAAAGTGCAATTATTGAATGATATACCTTTCCCGACTATCAAATCTGATATAAAAAAAACAAAATCTAAATTTTGAACGGTCCCTTAATCATAATGGGACTGCATTTAGCCAAGTTATGTTCATTTATAGTTTGTGAATATTGTTAAAATTCGTATACCTCGAGTAAGCGTAAGCCCCAATAACATGATAGTTATACACCAAATTTGTCAAATCATTAGGTGCAGATTTTATTTCGAATGAGATTTTAGATTTCAAGTAACAGTTATTTATGATATAATCTCAGAAATCTTTTGAGTTAAAGTTTAATCAACATTTAAAAGAATTAATGTTAATATAAGCAAATTTTCCAATGCATTAATTATATGCGAAGGCTTTTAACGCCGAAGTGTATGCAATTACAAGCCATAAGCACTGTGAGGCCTCAGAATTGACTGGAGATTGACAAGATCGACAAGATCGAGTTTTGCTTTGGCGACCGGAAGGAAAAGCCATTTAAGCCATGCGCGACGAATGCCGCTAATGCTTTTAGGCAATTTACCAACACTGAAAACAGCTGAAACCCGAATGGTGAACACTGAAAACATGTGTGCAAAGCCGTCAAATGTAATTGCCGAGGCAGCGCTAATTGAGCTCCCAGTCGGGGCCAATTATTCTGCAATGTGCACATAAGCATGCCAACGTGAGAAAGACGGGCGGGGCGGGGCGTGGCATTCAAGAGACAAGAGGGTGCGACACAAACAACTTGTCAGCAAGTGCGCAGCAGCATTAGCCCAGAGATTGCTTCAATTCGGTTCGCATCGCATCGCATGGCATCGGGATGTGTGTGAGGAGGAGTCAAAGCACTTGGCGCTAGCTGGCCACATCCGCGGACGCGGACGCGGCTGCCGGCCGCCAACTGGAGCACTTTCACTTTGGGCCAAGTGCCAAGCAACTATTGGAATTTGCGCATTGATTGTTAGCCATACCCTGTAGCCAAGGCAGCAAGAGTATGCTTCAAATGCCAACAGAGAAAAGCAAACATTAAAATAAGCAAGGGGTTACATCACGTTTTTACAAACGATTCGTTTATAAATTCAACCTTTTTGATCATTTTTTGGCATATCTCGGCCAAATAATGTCAGGTTTTGGAATTTTATACAATTTTGGACTCGTAAGGATCAGTACTATCGACTGGCATCAAAAAATAGAAAATCTAAATTTTGACCCAAATCGACCAAAATGGCAAGGGGTTACATCACGATTTTTATCAAAATCGGGTTCGGTTCGAAAATCAAACCTTTTTTGATGATTTTTTTGAATATCTCGGCCAAATAGTGTCCGATTTTCAAATTTTATACCATTTTGGACTCGTAAGGATCAGTACTATCGACTGGCATCAAAAAATAGAAAATCTAAATTTTGACCCAAATCGACCAAAATGGCAAGGGGTTACATCACGATTTTTATCAAAATCGGGTTCGGTTCGAAAATCAAACCTTTTTTGATGATTTTTTTGAATATCTCGGCCAAATAGTGTCCGATTTTCAAATTTTATACCATTTTGGACTCGTAAGGATCAGTACTATCGACTGGCATCAAAAAATAGAAAATCTAAATTTTGACCCAAATCGACCAAAATGGCAAGGGGTTACATCACGATTTTTATCAAAATCGGGTTCGGTTCGAAAATCAAACCTTTTTTGATGGTGTTTTTTGCATATCTCCGGTAAATATCGTCTGATTTTGAAATGTTATACCTTTTTAAATTTGTACGGATCCCTACTATCAACTGGCATTCAAAGAAATTTAGGATCGATGGGCTAAACAAAATGGTCGACCAAAAACTGATTCGTTTTCAAAATCAACCTTTTTTGACCACTTTTTGGCATATCTCGGCCAAATAATGTCAGATTTTGGAATTTTATACCATTTTGGACTCGTAAGGATCAGTACTATCGACTGGCATCAAAAAAAAGAACATCTAAATTTTGACCCAAATCGACCAAAATGGCAAGGGGTTACATCACGATTTTTATCAAAATCGGGTTCGGTTCGAAAATCAAACCTTTTTCGATGGTTTTTTTTGCATATCTCCGGTAAATATCGTCTGATTTTGAAATGTTATACCTTTTTAAATTCGTACGGATCCCTACTATCAACTGGCATTCAAAGAAAACTAGGATGGATGGGCTAAACAAAATGATCGACCAAAAACTGATTCGTTTTCAAAATCAACCTTTTGTGACCACTTTTTGGCATATCTCGGCCAAATAATGTCAGATTTTGGAATTTTATACCATTTTGGACTCGTAAGGATCAGTACTATCGACTGGCATCAAAAAAAAGAACATCTAAATTTTGACCCAAATCGACCAAAATGGCAAGGGGTTACATCACGATTTTTATCAAAATCGGGTTCGGTTCGAAAATCAAACCTTTTTTGATGATTTTTTTGAATATCTCGGCCAAATAGTGTCCGATTTTCAAATTTTATACCATTTTGGACTCGTAAGGATCAGTACTATCGACTGGCATCAAAAAAAAGAACATCTAAATTTTGACCCAAATCGACCAAAATGGCAAGGGGTTACATCACGATTTTTATCAAAATCGGGTTCGGTTCGAAAATCAAACCTTTTTTGATGGTTTTTTTTGCGAAATTATGGCGTTTGAAAACGACATAACTCCGCCGCTGATCATGGCAAGATTATGTCGTTTTGAAGCGACATAACTCCGCCGCTCTAAAAACGACATATATCCGCGGAAGATATGACGTTTGAAAACGACATAACTCCAATTTTGTACTCGTAAGGATCAGTACTATCGACTGGCATATCTTGGAATATCTCGGCCAAATAATGTCAGATTTTGGAATTTTATACCATTTTGGACTCGTAAGGATCAGTACTATCGACTGGCATCAAAAAATAGAAAATCTAAATTTTGACCCAAATCGACCAAAATGGCAAGGGGTTACATCACGATTTTTATCAAAATCGGGTTCGGTTCGAAAATCAAACCTTTTTTGATGATTTTTTTGAATATGTCGGCCAAATAGTGTCCGATTTTAACATTTTATACCATTTTGGACTCGTAAGGATCAGTACTATCGACTGGCATGAAAAAATAGAAAATCTAAATTTTGACCCAAATCGACCAAAATGGCAAGGGGTTACATCACGTTTTTTTTCAAAATCGGGGTCGGTTCAAAAATCAAAACTTTTTCGATGGTTTTTTTTGCTATCTCCCGTAAATATCGTCTGATTTTCAAATGTTATACCTTTTTAAATTCGTACGGAACCCTACTATCCACTGGCATTCAAAGAAATTTAGGATCGATGGGCTAAACAAAATGATCGACCAAAAACTGATTCGTTTTCAAAATCAACCTTTTCTGACCACTTTTTGGCATATCTCGGCCAAATAATGTCAGATTTTGGAATTTTATACCATTTTGGACTCGTAAGGATCAGTACTATCGACTGGCATCAAAAAATAGAAAATCTAAATTTTGACCCAAATCGACCAAAATGGCAAGGGGTTACATCACGATTTTTATCAAAATCGGGTTCGGTTCGAAAATCAAACCTTTTTTTGATGATTTTTTTGAATATCTCGGCCAAATAGTGTCCGATTTTCAAATTTTATACCATTTTGGACTCATAAGGATCAGTACTATCGGCTGGCATCAAAAAATAGAAAATCTAAATTTTGACCCAAATCGACCAAAATGGCAAGGGGTTACATCACGATTTTTATCAAAATCGGGTTCGGTTCGAAAATCAAACCTTTTTTGATGATTTTTTAGAATATGTCGGCCAAATAGTGTCCGATTTGAACATTTTATACCATTTTGGACTCGTAAGGATCAGTACTATCGACTGGCATCAAAAAATAGAAAATCTAAATTTTGACCCAAATCGACCAAAATGGCAAGGGGTTACATCACGATTTTTATCAAAATCGGGTTCGGTTCGAAAATCAAACCTTTTTTGATGATTTTTTTTTTAATATCTCGGGCAAATAAAGTCTGATTTTCAAATATTATACCTTTTTGAATTTGTATGCTTTCTGGCGAAATTATGGCGTTTGAAAACGACATAACTCCGCCGCTGATCATGGCGAGATTATGTCGTTTTGAAGCGACATAACTCCGCCGCTCTAAAAACGACATATATCCGCGGAAGATATGACGTTTGAAAACGACATAACTCCAATTTTGTACTCGTAAGGATCAGTACTATCGACTGGCATATCTTGGAATATCTCGGCCAAATAGTGTCCGATTTTAACATTTTATACCATTTTGTACTCGTAAGGATCAGTACTATCGACTGGCATCAAAAAATAGAAAATCTAAATTTTGACCCAAATCGACCAAAATGGCAAGGGGTTACATCACGATTTTTATCAAAATCGGGTTCGGTTCGAAAATCAAACCTTTTTTGATGATTTTTTAGAATATGTCGGCCAAATAGTGTCCGATTTTAACATTTTATACCATTTTGGACTCGTAAGGATCAGTACTATCGACTGGCATGAAAAAATAGAAAATCTAAATTTTGACCCAAATCGACCAAAATGGCAAGGGGTTACATCACGATTTTTATCAAAATCGGGTTCGGTTCGAAAATCAAACCTTTTTTGATGATTTTTTTGAATATCTCGGCCAAATAGTGTCCGATTTTAACATTTTATACCATTTTGGACTCGTAAGGATCAGTACTATCGACTGGCATCAAAAAATAGAAAATCTAAATTTTGACCCAAATCGACCAAAATGGCAAGGGGTTACATCACGTTTTTTTTCAAAATCGGGTTCGGTTCAAAAATCAAAACTTTTTTGATGGTTTTTTTTGCATATCTCCGGTAAATATCGTCTGATTTTGAAATGTTATACCTTTTTAAATTCGTACGGATCCCTACTATCAACTGGCATTCAAAGAAATTTAGGATCGATGGGCTAAACAAAATGGTCGACCAAAAACTGATTCGTTTTCAAAATCAACCTTTTTTGACCACTTTTTGGCATATCTCGGCCAAATAATGTCAGATTTTGGAATTTTATACCATTTTGGACTCGTAAGGATCAGTACTATCGACTGGCATCAAAAAATAGAAAATCTAAATTTTGACCCAAATCGACCAAAATGGCAAGGGGTTACATCACGATTTTTATCAAAATCGGGGTCGGTTCGAAAATCAAACCTTTTTTGATGATTTTTTTGAATATCTCGGCCAAATAGTGTCCGATTTTAACATTTTATACCATTTTGGACTCGTAAGGATCAGTACTATCGACTGGCATCAAAAAATAGAAAATCTAAATTTTGACCCAAATCGACCAAAATGGCAAGGGGTTACATCACGATTTTTTATCAAAATCGGGTTCGGTTCGAAAATCAAACCTTTTTTGATGATTTTTTTGAATATCTCGGCCAAATAGTGTCCGATTTTAACATTTTATACCATTTTGTACTCGTAAGGATCAGTACTATCGACTGGCATCAAAAAATAGAAAATCTAAATTTTGACCCAAATCGACCAAAATGGCAAGGGGTTACATCACGATTTTTATCAAAATCGGGTTCGGTTCGAACATCAAACCTTTTTTGATGATTTTTTTTTTAATATCTCGGGCAAATAAAGTCTGATTTTCAAATATTATACCTTTTTGAATTTGTATGCTTTCTGGCGAAATTATGGCGTTTGAAAACGACATAACTCCGCCGCTGATCATGGCGAGATTATGTCGTTTTGAAGCGACATAACTCCGCCGCTCTAAAAACGACATATATCCGCGGAAGATATGACGTTTGAAAACGACATAACTCCAATTTTGTACTCGTAAGGATCAGTACTATCGACTGGCATATCTTGGAATATCTCGGCCAAATAGTGTCCGATTTTAACATTTTATACCATTTTGTACTCGTAAGGATCAGTACTATCGACTGGCATCAAAAAATAGAAAATCTAAATTTTGACCCAAATCGACCAAAATGGCAAGGGGTTACATCACGATTTTTATCAAAATCGGGTTCGGTTCGAAAATCAAACCTTTTTTGATGATTTTTTAGAATATGTCGGCCAAATAGTGTCCGATTTTAACATTTTATACCATTTTGGACTCGTAAGGATCAGTACTATCGACTGGCATGAAAAAATAGAAAATCTAAATTTTGACCCAAATCGACCAAAATGGCAAGGGGTTACATCACGATTTTTATCAAAATCGGGTTCGGTTCGAAAATCAAACCTTTTTTGATGATTTTTTTGAATATCTCGGCCAAATAGTGTCCGATTTTAACATTTTATACCATTTTGGACTCGTAAGGATCAGTACTATCGACTGGCATCAAAAAATAGAAAATCTAAATTTTGACCCAAATCGACCAAAATGGCAAGGGGTTACATCACGTTTTTTTTCAAAATCGGGTTCGGTTCAAAAATCAAAACTTTTTTGATGGTTTTTTTTGCATATCTCCGGTAAATATCGTCTGATTTTGAAATGTTATACCTTTTTAAATTCGTACGGATCCCTACTATTAACTGGCATTCAAAGAAATTTAGGATCGATGGGCTAAACAAAATGGTCGACCAAAAACTGATTCGTTTTCAAAATCAACCTTTTTTGACCACTTTTTGGCATATCTCGGCCAAATAATGTCAGATTTTGGAATTTTATACCATTTTGGACTCGTAAGGATCAGTACTATCGACTGGCATCAAAAAATAGAAAATCTAAATTTTGACCCAAATCGACCAAAATGGCAAGGGGTTACATCACGATTTTTATCAAAATCGGGGTCGGTTCGAAAATCAAACCTTTTTTGATGATTTTTTTGAATATCTCGGCCAAATAGTGTCCGATTTTAACATTTTATACCATTTTGGACTCGTAAGGATCAGTACTATCGACTGGCATCAAAAAATAGAAAATCTAAATTTTGACCCAAATCGACCAAAATGGCAAGGGGTTACATCACGATTTTTTATCAAAATCGGGTTCGGTTCGAAAATCAAACCTTTTTTGATGATTTTTTTGAATATCTCGGCCAAATAGTGTCCGATTTTAACATTTTATACCATTTTGTACTCGTAAGGATCAGTACTATCGACTGGCATCAAAAAATAGAAAATCTAAATTTTGACCCAAATCGACCAAAATGGCAAGGGGTTACATCACGATTTTTATCAAAATCGGGTTCGGTTCGAACATCAAACCTTTTTTGATGATTTTTTTGAATATGTCGGCCAAATAGTGTCCGATTTTAACATTTTATACCATTTTGGACTCGTAAGGATCAGTACTATCGACTGGCATGAAAAAATAGAAAATCTAAATTTTGACCCAAATCGACCAAAATGGCAAGGGGTTACATCACGATTTTTATCAAAATCGGGTTCGGTTCGAAAATCAAACCTTTTTTGATGATTTTTTTGAATATCTCGGCCAAATAGTGTCCGATTTTAACATTTTATACCATTTTGGACTCGTAAGGATCAGTACTATCGACTGGCATCAAAAAATAGAAAATCTAAATTTTGACTCAAATCGACCAAAATGGCAAGGGGTTACATCACGATTTTTATCAAAATCGGGGTCGGTTCGAAAATCAAACCTTTTTTGATGATTTTTTTGAATATCTCGGCCAAATAGTGTCCGATTTTAACATTTTATACCATTTTGGACTCGTAAGGATCAGTACTATCGACTGGCATCAAAAATAGAAAATCTAAATTTTGACCCAAATCGACCAAAATGGCAAGGGGTTACATCACGATTTTTATCAAAATCGGGGTCGGTTCGAAAATCAAACCTTTTTTGATGATTTTTTTGAATATCTCGGCCAAATAGTGTCCGATTTTAACATTTTATACCATTTTGGACTCGAAAGGATCAGTACTATCGACTGGCATCAAAAAATAGAAAATCTAAATTTTGACCAAAATCGACCAAAAAGCAAGGGGTTACATCACGTTTTTTTTCAAAATCGGGGTCGGTTCAAAAATCAAAACTTTTTCGATGATTTTTTTGAATATCTCGGCCAAATAGTGTCCGATTTTAACATTTTATACCATTTTGTACTCGTAAGGATCAGTACTATCGACTGGCATCAAAAAATAGAAAATCTAAATTTTGACCCAAATCGACCAAAATGGCAAGGGGTTACATCACGATTTTTATCAAAATCGGGTTCGGTTCGAAAATCAAACCTTTTTTGATGATTTTTTTGAATATGTCGGCCAAAAAGTGTCCGATTTTAACATTTTATACCATTTTGGACTCGTAAGGATCAGTACTATCGACTGGCATGAAAAAAAAGAAAATCTAAATTTTGACCCAAATCGACCAAAATGGCAAGGGGTCACATCACGATTTTTATCAAAATCGGGTTCGGTTCGAAAATCAAACCTTTTTTGATGATTTTTTTGAATATCTCGGCCAAATAGTGTCCGATTTTAACATTTTATACCATTTTGGACTCGTAAGGATCAGTACTATCGACTGGCATGAAAAAATAGAAAATCTAAATTTTGACCCAAATCGACCAAAATGGCAAGGGGTTACATCACGATTTTTATCAAAATCGGGTTCGGTTCGAAAATCAAACCTTTTTTGATGATTTTTTTGAATATCTCGGCCAAATAGTGTCCGATTTTAACATTTTATACCATTTTGGACTCGTAAGGATCAGTACTATCGACTGGCATCAAAAAATAGAAAATCTAAATTTTGACCCAAATCGACCAAAATGGCAAGGGGTTACATCACGTTTTTTTTCAAAATCGGGTTCGGTTCAAAAATCAAAACTTTTTTGATGGTTTTTTTTGCATATCTCCGGTAAATATCGTCTGATTTTGAAATGTTATACCTTTTTAAATTCGTACGGATCCCTACTATTAACTGGCATTCAAAGAAATTTAGGATCGATGGGCTAAACAAAATGGTCGACCAAAAACTGATTCGTTTTCAAAATCAAAAAAAAAAAAGAAAATCTAAATTTTGACCCAAATCGACCAAAATGGCAAGGGGTTACATCACGATTTTTATCAAAATCGGGTTCGGTTCGAAAATCAAACCTTTTTTGATGATTTTTTTGAATATGTCGGCCAAAAAGTGTCCGATTTTAACATTTTATACCATTTTGGACTCGTAAGGATCAGTACTATCGACTGGCATGAAAAAAAAGAAAATCTAAATTTTGACCCAAATCGACCAAAATGGCAAGGGGTCACATCACGATTTTTATCAAAATCGGGTTCGGTTCGAAAATCAAACCTTTTTTGATGATTTTTTTGAATATCTCGGCCAAATAGTGTCCGATTTTAACATTTTATACCATTTTGGACTCGTAAGGATCAGTACTATCGACTGGCATCAAAAAATAGAAAATCTAAATTTTGACCCAAATCGACCAAAATGGCAAGGGGTTACATCACGATTTTTATCAAAATCGGGTTCGGTTCGAAAATCAAACCTTTTTTGATGATTTTTTTGAATATCTCGGCCAAATAGTGTCCGATTTTAACATTTTATACCATTTTGGACTCGTAAGGATCAGTACTATCGACTGGCATCAAAAAATAGAAAATCTAAATTTTGACCCAAATCGACCAAAATGGCAAGGGGTTACATCACGTTTTTTTTCAAAATCGGGTTCGGTTCAAAAATCAAAACTTTTTTGATGGTTTTTTTTGCATATCTCCGGTAAATATCGTCTGATTTTGAAATGTTATACCTTTTTAAATTCGTACGGATCCCTACTATTAACTGGCATTCAAAGAAATTTAGGATCGATGGGCTAAACAAAATGGTCGACCAAAAACTGATTCGTTTTCAAAATCAAAAAAAAAAAAGAAAATCTAAATTTTGACCCAAATCGACCAAAATGGCAAGGGGTTACATCACGATTTTTATCAAAATCGGGTTCGGTTCGAAAATCAAACCTTTTTTGATGATTTTTTTGAATATCTCGGCCAAATAGTGTCCGATTTTAACATTTTATACCATTTTGGACTCGTAAGGATCAGTACTATCGACTGGCATCAAAAAATAGAAAATCTAAATTTTGACCCAAATCGACCAAAATGGCAAGGGGTTACATCACGTTTTTTTTCAAAATCGGGGTCGGTTCAAAAATCAAAACTTTTTCGATGATTTTTTTGAATATCTCGGCCAAATAGTGTCCGATTTTAACATTTTATACCATTTTGTACTCGTAAGGATCAGTACTATCGACTGGCATCAAAAAATAGAAAATCTAAATTTTGACCCAAATCGACCAAAATGGCAAGGGGTTACATCACGATTTTTATCAAAATCGGGTTCGGTTCGAAAATCAAACCTTTTTTGATGATTTTTTTGAATATGTCGGCCAAAAAGTGTCCGATTTTAACATTTTATACCATTTTGGACTCGTAAGGATCAGTACTATCGACTGGCATGAAAAAAAAGAAAATCTAAATTTTGACCCAAATCGACCAAAATGGCAAGGGGTCACATCACGATTTTTATCAAAATCGGGTTCGGTTCGAAAATCAAACCTTTTTTGATGATTTTTTTGAATATCTCGGCCAAATAGTGTCCGATTTTAACATTTTATACCATTTTGGACTCGTAAGGATCAGTACTATCGACTGGCATCAAAAAATAGAAAATCTAAATTTTGACCCAAATCGACCAAAATGGCAAGGGGTTACATCACGATTTTTATCAAAATCGGGTTCGGTTCGAAAATCAAACCTTTTTTGATGATTTTTTTGAATATCTCGGCCAAATAGTGTCCGATTTTAACATTTTATACCATTTTGGACTCGTAAGGATCAGTACTATCGACTGGCATCAAAAAATAGAAAATCTAAATTTTGACCCAAATCGACCAAAATGGCAAGGGGTTACATCACGTTTTTTTTCAAAATCGGGTTCGGTTCAAAAATCAAAACTTTTTTGATGGTTTTTTTTGCATATCTCCGGTAAATATCGTCTGATTTTGAAATGTTATACCTTTTTAAATTCGTACGGATCCCTACTATTAACTGGCATTCAAAGAAATTTAGGATCGATGGGCTAAACAAAATGGTCGACCAAAAACTGATTCGTTTTCAAAATCAAAAAAAAAAAAGAAAATCTAAATTTTGACCCAAATCGACCAAAATGGCAAGGGGTTACATCACGATTTTTATCAAAATCGGGTTCGGTTCGAAAATCAAACCTTTTTTGATGATTTTTTTGAATATCTCGGCCAAATAGTGTCCGATTTTAACATTTTATACCATTTTGGACTCGTAAGGATCAGTACTATCGACTGGCATCAAAAATAGAAAATCTAAATTTTGACCCAAATCGACCAAAATGGCAAGGGGTTACATCACGATTTTTATCAAAATCGGGTTCGGTTCGAAAATCAAACCTTTTTTGATGATTTTTTTGAATATCTCGGCCAAATAGTGTCCGATTTTAACATTTTATACCATTTTGGACTCGTAAGGATCAGTACTATCGACTGGCATCAAAAAATAGAAAATCTAAATTTTGACTCAAATCGACCAAAATGGCAAGGGGTTACATCACGATTTTTATCAAAATCGGGGTCGGTTCGAAAATCAAACCTTTTTTGATGATTTTTTTGAATATCTCGGCCAAATAGTGTCCGATTTTAACATTTTATACCATTTTGGACTCGTAAGGATCAGTACTATCGACTGGCATCAAAAATAGAAAATCTAAATTTTGACCCAAATCGACCAAAATGGCAAGGGGTTACATCACGATTTTTATCAAAATCGGGGTCGGTTCGAAAATCAAACCTTTTTTGATGATTTTTTTGAATATCTCGGCCAAATAGTGTCCGATTTTAACATTTTATACCATTTTGGACTCGTAAGGATCAGTCCTATCGACTGGCATCAAAAAATAGAAAATCTAAATTTTGACCAAAATCGACCAAAAAGCAAGGGGTTACATCACGTTTTTTTTCAAAATCGGGGTCGGTTCAAAAATCAAAACTTTTTCGATGATTTTTTTGAATATCTCGGCCAAATAGTGTCCGATTTTAACATTTTATACCATTTTGTACTCGTAAGGATCAGTACTATCGACTGGCATCAAAAAATAGAAAATCTAAATTTTGACCCAAATCGACCAAAATGGCAAGGGGTTACATCACGATTTTTATCAAAATCGGGTTCGGTTCGAAAATCAAACCTTTTTTGATGATTTTTTTTTTAATATCTCGGGCAAATAAAGTCTGATTTTCAAATATTATACCTTTTTGAATTTGTATGCTTTCTGGCGAAATTATGGCGTTTGAAAACGACATAACTCCGCCGCTGATCATGGCGAGATTATGTCGTTTTGAAGCGACATAACTCCGCCGCTCTAAAAACGACATATATCCGCGGAAGATATGACGTTTGAAAACGACATAACTCCAATTTTGTACTCGTAAGGATCAGTACTATCGACTGGCATATCTTGGAATATCTCGGCCAAATAGTGTCCGATTTTAACATTTTATACCATTTTGGACTCGTAAGGATCAGTACTATCGACTGGCATCAAAAAATAGAAAATCTAAATTTTGACCCAAATCGACCAAAATGGCAAGGGGTTACATCACGATTTTTATCAAAATCGGGGTCGGTTCGAAAATCAAACCTTTTTTGATGATTTTTTTGAATATCTCGGCCAAATAGTGTCCGATTTTAACATTTTATACCATTTTGGACTCGTAAGGATCAGTACTATCGACTGGCATCAAAAAATAGAAAATCTAAATTTTGACCAAAATCGACCAAAAAGCAAGGGGTTACATCACGTTTTTTTTCAAAATCGGGGTCGGTTCAAAAATCAAAACTTTTTCGATGATTTTTTTGAATATCTCGGCCAAATAGTGTCCGATTTTAACATTTTATACCATTTTGTACTCGTAAGGATCAGTACTATCGACTGGCATCAAAAAATAGAAAATCTAAATTTTGACCCAAATCGACCAAAATGGCAAGGGGTTACATCACGATTTTTATCAAAATCGGGTTCGGTTCGAAAATCAAACCTTTTTTGATGATTTTTTTGAATATGTCGGCCAAAAAGTGTCCGATTTTAACATTTTATACCATTTTGGACTCGTAAGGATCAGTACTATCGACTGGCATGAAAAAATAGAAAATCTAAATTTTGACCCAAATCGACCAAAATGGCAAGGGGTCACATCACGATTTTTATCAAAATCGGGTTCGGTTCGAAAATCAAACCTTTTTTGATGATTTTTTTGAATATCTCGGCCAAATAGTGTCCGATTTTAACATTTTATACCATTTTGGACTCGTAAGGATCAGTACTATCGACTGGCATCAAAAAATAGAAAATCTAAATTTTGACCCAAATCGACCAAAATGGCAAGGGGTTACATCACGATTTTTATCAAAATCGGGTTCGGTTCGAAAATCAAACCTTTTTTGATGATTTTTTTGAATATCTCGGCCAAATAGTGTCCGATTTTAACATTTTATACCATTTTGGACTCGTAAGGATCAGTACTATCGACTGGCATCAAAAAATAGAAAATCTAAATTTTGACCCAAATCGACCAAAATGGCAAGGGGTTACATCACGTTTTTTTTCAAAATCGGGTTCGGTTCAAAAATCAAAACTTTTTTGATGGTTTTTTTTGCATATCTCCGGTAAATATCGTCTGATTTTGAAATGTTATACCTTTTTAAATTCGTACGGATCCCTACTATTAACTGGCATTCAAAGAAATTTAGGATCGATGGGCTAAACAAAATGGTCGACCAAAAACTGATTCGTTTTCAAAATCAAAAAAAAAAAAGAAAATCTAAATTTTGACCCAAATCGACCAAAATGGCAATGGTTACATCACGATTTTTATCAAAATCGGGTTCGGTTCGAAAATCAAACCTTTTTTGATGATTTTTTTTGAATATGTCGGCCAAATAGTGTCCGATTTTAACATTTTATACCATTTTGTACTCGTAAGGATCAGTACTATCGACTGGCATCAAAAAATAGAAAATCTAAATTTTGACCCAAATCGACCAAAATGGCAAGGGGTTACATCACGATTTTTATCAAAATCGGGGTCGGTTCAAAAATCAAAACTTTTTCGATGATTTTTTTGAATATCTCGGCCAAATAGTGTCCGATTTTAACATTTTATACCATTTTGTACTCGTAAGGATCAGTACTATCGACTGGCATCAAAAAATAGAAAATCTAAATTTTGACCCAAATCGACCAAAATGGCAAGGGGTTACATCACGATTTTTATCAAAATCGGGTTCGGTTCGAAAATCAAACCTTTTTTGATGATTTTTTTGAATATGTCGGCCAAAAAGTGTCCGATTTTAACATTTTATACCATTTTGGACTCGTAAGGATCAGTACTATCGACTGGCATGAAAAAATAGAAAATCTAAATTTTGACCCAAATCGACCAAAATGGCAAGGGGTCACATCACGATTTTTATCAAAATCGGGTTCGGTTCGAAAATCAAACCTTTTTTGATGATTTTTTTGAATATCTCGGCCAAATAGTGTCCGATTTTAACATTTTATACCATTTTGGACTCGTAAGGATCAGTACTATCGACTGGCATCAAAAAATAGAAAATCTAAATTTTGACCCAAATCGACCAAAATGGCAAGGGGTTACATCACGTTTTTTTTCAAAATCGGGTTCGGTTCAAAAATCAAAACTTTTTTGATGGTTTTTTTTGCATATCTCCGGTAAATATCGTCTGATTTTGAAATGTTATACCTTTTTAAATTCGTACGGATCCCTACTATTAACTGGCATTCAAAGAAATTTAGGATCGATGGGCTAAACAAAATGGTCGACCAAAAACTGATTCGTTTTCAAAATCAAAAAAAAAAAAGAAAATCTAAATTTTGACCCAAATCGACCAAAATGGCAAGGGGTTACATCACGATTTTTATCAAAATCGGGTTCGGTTCGAAAATCAAACCTTTTTTGATGATTTTTTTTGAATATGTCGGCCAAATAGTGTCCGATTTTAACATTTTATACCATTTTGTACTCGTAAGGATCAGTACTATCGACTGGCATCAAAAAATAGAAAATCTAAATTTTGACCCAAATCGACCAAAATGGCAAGGGGTTACATCACGATTTTTATCAAAATCGGGTTCGGTTCGAAAATCAAACCTTTTTTGATGATTTTTTTGAATATGTCGGCCAAATAGTGTCCGATTTGAACATTTTATACCATTTTGGACTCGTAAGGATCAGTACTATCGACTGGCATCAAAAAATAGAAAATCTAAATTTTGACCCAAATCGACCAAAATGGCAAGGGGTTACATCACGATTTTTATCAAAATCGGGTTCGGTTCGAAAATCAAACCTTTTTTGATGATTTTTTTTTTAATATCTCGGGCAAATAAAGTCTGATTTTCAAATATTATACCTTTTTGAATTTGTATGCTTTCTGGCGAAATTATGGCGTTTGAAAACGACATAACTCCGCCGCTGATCATGGCGAGATTATGTCGTTTTGAAGCGACATAACTCCGCCGCTCTAAAAACGACATATATCCGCGGAAGATATGACGTTTGAAAACGACATAACTCCAATTTTGTACTCGTAAGGATCAGTACTATCGACTGGCATATCTTGGAATATCTCGGCCAAATAGTGTCCGATTTTAACATTTTATACCATTTTGGACTCGTAAGGATCAGTACTATCGACTGGCATCAAAAAATAGAAAATCTAAATTTTGACCCAAATCGACCAAAATGGCAAGGGGTTACATCACGATTTTTATCAAAATCGGGGTCGGTTCGAAAATCAAACCTTTTTTGATGATTTTTTTGAATATCTCGGCCAAATAGTGTCCGATTTTAACATTTTATACCATTTTGGACTCGTAAGGATCAGTACTATCGACTGGCATCAAAAATAGAAAATCTAAATTTTGACCCAAATCGACCAAAATGGCAAGGGGTTACATCACGATTTTTATCAAAATCGGGGTCGGTTCGAAAATCAAACCTTTTTTGATGATTTTTTTGAATATCTCGGCCAAATAGTGTCCGATTTTAACATTTTATACCATTTTGTACTCGTAAGGATCAGTACTATCGACTGGCATCAAAAAATAGAAAATCTAAATTTTGACCCAAATCGACCAAAATGGCAAGGGGTTACATCACGATTTTTATCAAAATCGGGTTCGGTTCGAAAATCAAACCTTTTTTGATGATTTTTTTGAATATGTCGGCCAAATAGTGTCCGATTTTAACATTTTATACCATTTTGGACTCGTAAGGATCAGTACTATCGACTGGCATCAAAAAATAGAAAATCTAAATTTTGACCCAAATCGACCAAAATGGCAAGGGGTTACATCACGATTTTTATCAAAATCGGGTTCGGTTCGAAAATCAAACCTTTTTTGATGATTTTTTTTTAATATCTCGGGC
>NW_020824801.1:0-56579 GCF_003285875.2 Drosophila novamexicana
CGAGAGAGAGAGAGAGAGAGAGGTGCTCTCATTTAAAACGCAGCGTTTACTTACGCGCTGCTTGGATGATTCTTTCACATGGAACATAATTATTCAAATGATTTCTTATATATATACACATGCATGATGGATGCGTCTCGTCTGCGCCAGACATGGCTGATGTCTTGCTGATGCTGGATGCTTGATGATGATGCCTCTCCGTAATCCATTAGCGTTAATGATGCGCATGCAAATCGCGACCAACGACCAACAACCATTCAAACAACCAACAGGAACACCAAACAACCAAGCACAAAACTCTGTGAGCACGGCTCGAACGAGGACCGCCTCGACTTACCCGGTATCAGCTGGTACTTGGCGCTGCCGGCTTCCTGCCGAAAGTGTATTTGGGCGTGGCATCGATGACAGCCTTGGAGGCCGGCAACACGTCGTATTCACGGGTCCGGGATTGACAAAGCTGGTCAACTCCTTGGGACGACTTTGCAGTGTGGCGGCGCGTGCATGATCCTTGCCCTTCGGTCGCATCCCGGCCACATTGTACTGTGCCGGGCCAGGACCCGTCGTCTCATCCCTGTTGATCAGTTTGTGGCCAAACGAATACGAGGTGCGCCCCTCTTTCGAGTCCGGCACCTTGCTGCCTGCAAAGGTAGAGAAACCCATCAATCATCCGGCCTCACATTTCCCATTGCCCCTTAACCCACCAATTAACGTGGGCAGCTGGACAATTGCCGGACCCGGATTGGTCGTCTCCCCGCAATGCGGCCCGTGCGCACTGTGGGCGTCCAGGGGCGCTGCTCGATGCTGCCGGCCATGTTGAGTGTGCGTATTATGCGTACCGGTGCGCAGGGGCCCGTTATCTTCTCTTCTTGTACCTGAATTTTCCCTGAAAGGCAACCTGCAAAAAAAAGCGAGAGCGTTCCGGTTTAATATGCAACTCGAACTTCCAAACAGCTGCCGCACATTTTTAATCATTTTGCTGCAGTTCTTCGGATGTCTCTACGGACGTTAATTATGGATCACGGATTGCGGAATTTACGAAAAGAAATAAAAAACACGAATTTGACTTTGTATTTGTTTGGAATTCAATTGAAGTTGGGGGGCTTTGGGCTAAAATGTCTGCTAACCCAAATAAGCCAAAATGCCTAAATTAACATCAAATTCATGACGTAAAATCCATAAAGTCGAACTAGAGTGCTTCAGCTGAGCGTGCTCGACCTGTAAATACCCTGTATTACACATATTTATAAACAAGCTCTTTCGATATTCATCGAAAAAGTTGTCGATGTAAAAGAAAAACTGCTATGCAGGGAAATTTGAAGCTGCATCACACTGAAAAGCAGAGAAACAAAGCCAAAATTGGCTCAGCTTAAGGATGATTATGGGTTTAGAAGTAGACGTTTTCAGGCCAACCCAAACCATTTACCCATATTCAATAAGTATAGGGTATAAACAAAAAGGGGCACCAACTTTGTGACTTGCCAGCGTGAACGATTTGGTTGTTTCGAATTTTCTGGGACAGCGCTCGCCGAGAAATTGGGTTGGTTCGCCTGCCGATTTGTTTGGGTCACGTAAAGAAAATATAAAAAAGACACACAATGGACAAAGAGTATAAGTTTGTGGTAGTCCCAGGGCACGTGACCTTCTTCTTTTCACACAGCGCCCAAAAGTGTTGCCTACCCACAGGCACGAAGGCCTTGGTCTGGCCTGATCTGGTCTGGTAACAGGTCGCGACGTCGTCGCAGTGTAATCGATACTTGGCGATGACGACCCCAATTGGCTTTTAGCCTGGCGATTAGCTGAAGCGATTGAACGTCAGCTCAGACCCTAACCTCACCCCTGGCCTGGCCTGGCCTGGCCAGTCTGGCAGCAAGGTTGCGCCCCCAAAAATGTATGCTAAGTGCTAATGTTGGCCATTTGGCGCATGTGGGCCAACAAAACGATTACCTTTAATGACTTATGGAGCGACAATTGCATGCCAAGAAAATGGCTTGTCGAAATTCAAGTTACGCGCGTGCCGTGCGAAAATTAATTTCAATTCGCTCGCGCCAGTGTTGGGCAATGCAGCTGGCTAAGCACGAGCTGAGCACGACTCAACATAAGCACGATTTTGGTAGGCCTAACACGAGTCAACACGACTTCAATTGACTCGCATTTTGAATGTGTTCAAATAACCCTTTGTTTACCTATTGATCTGCTGGAAACTATCGATCAATAATCTAAAGTATCTGGTCTTTCTTCTCTAAATCGATTTGGCATGTGTATCAAGTAAAAATTCGTGTGTGTATTTAACGATTCGTGTTCGTTGCGTACAATGCAAACACATCTCCGCTTACCTCAACACCAATTAATCATTCTGTCGATATTTATCGATATGCTGGAATCATATCGATCAACAATCTAAAGTATCTAGCTCTTCTCTTCTCTAAGCTCGACGTGCCGTGAGTCCTAGCTGAAAACTCGTGTGTTTATTTTTGGATTCGTGTTCGTGTTGTGCCCTCACGCGCACATCTCTAGCTCCCAGCCAAAGAACAAGTCTGGCTGTGGCTGCGGCAGCCAAAGCGTGCAACTTCTTTGACCGTGAAATCAACAGCTCTCGGCCTCATGTTATGTAAATACAGTTGAGCCAATTTCTGTGTGGGCGTGGCACAACAACGACCCGCACTCTAAGTGACAGACGGGGGGGGTGGAGGGGCTTTTTGATACCATAAAGCAAAGCTGTTCAAATTGAGGCTAAAAAGTGGGCGTGTTTGCGGCCCGCGACCTCGCACGCAATGAAAACATGTTCATTTTCGGCTTGGCTTTTTGTTCGTTGTTCTCTGTTTTCTGGTAGCCAAATGCGCTTCTAGAACCGAATCTTACATCATCGACGAGTCCGGCACCCACACGCGCAATTGCACTTCCCCAATGGAGGAGGGGGGAGGGGGGGGGGGGTACTATACATAGATCAATCAAAGCTGCCTACAGCACATATGGCCCATGCTCGAGTTCGAGATGAATCAGCTCAGGTCTGGCTGCCGGCAGACAGATTTGCGTGGTCATGTCTCATGTTGCCTGCCGCCAACTTATTAATCTTAATTTGTGGCCTAAAATCGTGTTAAAACGCGCCAACTTAGTCGCATTTATCAAATTAATCAGGTGCACATGCAATGCCTGAGCCACAGGCATGCATACACGGCAAGAAAGGTTGCTTTAAATAGAGCTGCTTTTGCAAATTAAATTCTATTTAACAATTAGTTGAAATTAAAATTAAATTAGAATTAATTGAATTGAATTAAGCGTCTTACTTATTTTTCAAGTGTGGTTTAATTAGAGTTAGTTTGGGAGAGGTTGAATAGCTCAATACTAAGGCAAAAGTAAAGACGTTGGTTCGAATTTTAGCGCAACTTTCTTTTTGACGATTTCGAAAATTATGGATATACTTACAGATACTTATACTAAATATTCCAAGCTTTCATTCTAGGAAGAAGAAGATTAGTTCGGAGATCTTCGGGTTCAAATTCCAAGGATATATATGAACAATTATTTAAGACATGTTTCACACTTTTTGCAGAATTCAAACTTCCTTTTGTGGAAAATGCCATGCAACGATTTTTTAAGTGTTGTCCAATTGGCTTTAAACCTATTTTCGAAACCCAAAACTTAACTTACGAACTAATTTGTATTATTTGATTTTGTCAAAGTTAATAATGGTCTAAGGGTAGTTTGAACTATCAATTATTTAATGCATTCGAGCTCAACATGTTTCAAAATTGTTCGAAATCTTTGTAACCAAAATTTTGTACAGTGTAGCAAGTGCAGTCGGCGCACTTGGAAACAGGTGTCGGGCCACACTTTAATTACAGATGCTGCTGCTGATAGTTTATCAGTGCCAGTGGAGGTGCTCAGGTCACCGACAACCGGTTCGATTGTCAATTGAGCTTATTCAAATTGATTTCAATCGAGTGCACGCCCACACTTTACTAACCTGCTTCCCCCTTTCCCTCTAGCTGCGTGAGTTCCCCTCGACGCAGAAACCTGTCAGGCGGCTATTTTCGTTGCATGACTCTATGCTAATGTTACGAAGATCTTGATAGATGATGCCAACTTTGAACTCGCACTTTTTTGCGCACTCACACAGATACACACACACACACACACACAGAGACTCAATAACAACGAGTAGGTAATACAATACAAATACAAGCCAGACACACGTCAGCAACAATTTATGATGTCAACTAATGCATGAAAAAAAAGAGCAGAATTAGCCTTGGCAAGACGAAGATTAAATACGCTTACACCCATATTTAATATAAATAATATTTAGTTAAATTATGTTGGTTCAATTTGCATCTAAGCAAGCTAGATTTTTGCTGTAGCTGCTAAAAGACTTGGTATTTTAGTTAAGGTTGGGTAAGTTTAGGCTAGTGCGACAATCTTTTAATCTAGATTCAGCTTAGCTAATTTAGGTCCATTGTGAACAACAGTGCGCCCTTTGTCTAAAACTGAAGCTCAAAAGCAGCTTCAGTCTGAGGTCTAGCTGAAACCTGATATGCGTTCAGGCCATTGTTAAGAGAGATCTGATAGAACAGAGTGGAAACAGATTCTGTGAGATATTATTTAATAACAAGTCACTTATAAAAGCTGGAAAGAGCGGCTGAAGAGCCATGATTGGTGACTCTACAACTGTAAGCATAGGCAGTGATTCTCAAACTGTATAGGTTTAAGATTCAGGCTATATTTTCAATATAATCATCTAAAAGGGTTTGATTCGTTTTTTGGCCAACAACTTTTTTAACCCATCGATTTTTAATTCCTTTGAATGCAAGTTCATAGTAGGGATCCGTACGAATTCAAACAGGTATAAAATTCGAAAATCTGACATTATCTGGCCGAAATGTTAAAAAAAATCATCAAAAAGTTGTGATTTTCGAACCGACCTCGTTTTTGGGAAAAAAACATGATGTAACCCCTTGCTTTTTGTCGATTTGGTCAAAATTTAGATTTTCTATTTTTTGATGCCAGTCGATAGTACTGATCCTTACGAGTCCAAAATGGTATAAAATTCAAAAATCGGACATTATTTGGCCGAGATATTCCGAAAAATCATCAAGCAAGTTTGACGGCATTACCAAAACCGTTTTTTATCCATCATTTTTATGTATCCCCTTGATTGTTATTTTTTTGAATGCCAATTCATAGTAGGCTTTCGTACGAATTCAAAAATGTATTTTATTCAAAAATCAAATGTTATTTATCCGAGATATTTGAAAAAAATCATAAAAAAGTTTTGCTTTTTTGGCTTTTTTCAAAGCCAGTCTATATAAGTTTCGGGTGCATCGATTCAATATATGAAAGCTTGGTATTGGATTGGCATTTGTGGTTCAAAATATTCAATTCCAAGTATTCTAATTAATTTCAAGGCAGCGTAAATCGTGAAGGTCCATTGAAATGAGATTGATTATAGATATGAAAGCTTGGCATGCCTATCGATAGATTGTTTATATATATATGATATATATTATATATTTTCGATCACAAAAGTCAAATTAGAAATTATTTGCATTTGCTTTCCAAGAGATCAACAGTTATTCAACAAAACCGAAATGTTTCTAGCGGAAAGTGCAATAAATAAAAAAATGCCTTTTCCCAGAGGAAAAACAAATCTGTTCTCAACACAAGAAATTCTATGAGGCGAAATGCTTTTTTTTGTGGTTAATTGAGTAAGCGAAACTTCTGGCAATTAATTTAAGCTAAAAGCTGACAGGCAATTAATTTGTTGCAAATTTTACTGAGATTTTCAGTTAGCCTCTGGCAGCTGATTGTTATAATAAATAATAACACTTTTGTTGTATTTTGTTATTTTAACAAAAAAAAAACTTACATTTTACGCTCGCAAATTTTGTGAGTGAATGGCCAAAAATGAAATGAAATAAAATGAGCTCATTTTCCAGCATTTGGCGGGCAACTTTTACGCCCAAATACGGCTAGACGAACGAAATACGGCCGACGACTGTGTCTTGGCCATTTCCTTTAGCCCACATTGAGTTGTCCAAAAAGCTGGCCGGGCTGTATAGACACACTCTAAATGGGTCTCCAGACGGCGCCCACACACGTAACTGCCAAACTGAAGCGTTTTGTAGGTCTATCGAAATTATTATTATTAACAAGTCGTTTTTTTGGCCTCTCCCTCTCTCTCTCTCTCCATCTCTCTCTGCCCAGTTAGTACAACAACAAAAGGGGCAATCGCAACAATCAACATGTTTAATTAACAGCAAAACAAGCCGCGCGCCAAACCAAAAAGACGACACCGGCAAATAGATGTATCAACAAGAAATAACAGGTATTTTGTGTGGCTGCGGCATGACGAAGATCAAATACTCTTCTGCTCTGAATATTTGACTACTTGTACAGAAAACTTATTCATATGAAAACTATATATGATATAGTACCTATATGTGGAGAGGACTAAGCAGATATGTTAATGCAGCTCGTCAATCGTAGAATTGGATAACATCTCTTGGAAACCAAAAAGTTGAAAATACTGAACAAATTCTGCTTAGAGAAGCTTTATGATATAGTAAAGCGATAAAGCGATCTCTTAAGATATCTTCAAGAGATCTTAAGTTTCTGCCTATTCCTGCTATGCCAGGCCTTGGATATAGTGCTTCGTTTTGATCGATCTCGACATATCTGCTGTCTGCAACAAAAAGAAACAAGTCTCGCTAAGATAGCTGCGCGGACAGCTCGGTTCACATAGGTTCAATTGGTATGTATATGCCCTATTCTCCTGGCTTGAGCGCTGCGTTACACAATTCGTGACCGAATTGAAATACCCTCTGCTGTCGGTTACAACAACAACCCAAATAAAGTTGACTGCCAAAAGTGTTTGGGCCAAAAGCGGGCAAAAAGCACAAAGTGATAAAACACAAAAACAAACTGACGTCAGCAATGTCTGTGTGTGTCTGTGTGTGTGTGTGAACTAGTTTTGTTCTCAAATCTAATTAGATTTTCTAAACGTGTTTTTCGTTTCTCCGAGCTTAAGCAAAACGTTTGCCAAGTGAAAGCTGGAAAGCGGCTCCTGAGTCACTCGACTACTTGAATTCCTGCCAAGATCCACAAAACCGATCGCTTAGCTATATGCTAAATTGTAAATGTTATAGACCATTTCCGTTCTGTGCAATTTATGGCCAAAGCACGCGGCAAATGGGCCTGGGAACGGCTCGCAGTTGCAGCTCTGACTAATATTTGCATGGCTTTTGCCTGTTATATCAGCTTATAAATATTTATTTTATGCATTTACAAAGCTCAAAATTCATAATCTGTGTTTTTTTTTCTCTCTGTTTTGTATACCCTGTAACTATTTATGGCGAGCGAAATGGGGCAGCTGTGCAGACAAAGGCAAGTCTGATTCCATCAAGTTTTTATTATCTTAAACAGCATTAGCTGGCAAGTTGATCCACATTCGATCCATGTTCGTCTCTATGCTATAGCTCCCTGATTTAACCCAAAATCGATAATTATCGATCGGATTCTAAGCATATCTCGAGAATTGTGAGATCAAAATACACGAACACGAATATAGACTTTTGTATATCAAAATCATTTAATTTTATCGATAACTTTATTTTTATGCTCCTTACAATCGTTAAAAATCGTTTGCCTTTCTTACTTTTTTGAGCATATCTCGCAGATTATAAGACCTAAGAGCAGCAAATTTTAAAGTTAGATTTATACTTTGCTTCCACACGTGTTTGAATATTTAGCTTTTTGTATACCTCAGCCCATTTATCAAAACTTAAAAGCTAAAGTCTTGATAATTGGGATATGCAAACATTCGACTGTCAGCTTTAGAAAAGTTATTAAAGAATATTTAAGAATAATTCAGACAGTTGAGCGAAGATTGAAATGTGTGCAACTGGGTACAGGGTATCTGCTGGGCGTACCGGCTCGATTATTGAGTTTTTTTTTAGGTGTTTTTGCCTCTAGCTTTTTTTGCTTCTCTTTTACTTTGGTAATTTAATTTTGGTAGCTGTTTCTGTTGTTGTTGTTGAGCTCACAATCAGAGGCTCTCAGAAAAAAAGAGTTGGAAATAGACGCAAACTCGACCGGTTTGCGCTTGATGGAGCTGATGTCATATGGGCCTGAAAAAAAACTGGGCACTTGTGGAAAGGTTTCCCCGTTGCCACTTGTGGCACCGGCGCGAGTGCGACATCAATGGAAAACAATTGACAAAACAATGTTGTTTTGTGTGGCGTGAACAGCTGTTCCTGTGGCATGGGCGGGGGCGAGGCGGGGGCGGGGGTGTTCCGATTCGTGGAGCTGCCACAAAATGCCAATACAGACAGACAATCGACCCGTGCAACTTCTGCCAGTCAGTCAATGAACTTTTAGGTCAGGACAAGCGCCGCGGCACGCAATGCCAGCAGTCGCAGTCACAGTCACTGTCACAGTCACAGTCACAGGTGGGTTAGCTGAATAGCTGTTGCCTTTTTTTCTTTTGTTGCGCCTTGTTTACTTACCACAAGCGCTTGTGTCTGTGCCTCTGTTGCCTGTGTTGTCGCCCTTTTTAGCTTTCGACTTTTTCAACTTTGATTTGCACAATAAAAAACTTTCAGTTAGCACCGGGCTAGCCGTTTCAAAGGCAAACAGTCCTTGCTCGATTTACAGCCTGTGCGGCAGGACTTTTAAAACATCTGCGTAGACGTTGGCAAAAAGCACAACAACACAACGCGAGCGTTACAATTGTGAGGGCGAGGGGGGATAGGGGACGTGGGGTAGAGGGGGAATTTGTTTTCGTTGTTCGCTGATCGTTAATTGAGTTAAAGTGACAGCTGTCGCGCTCGTTAAATTGCTAGAAAATTGCCAAAATAATATACGATACAACAATTTGTTGCTACTGTTTTTGTGGTTTTTTTCGCTTTAGTTCAAATATCTGATTTGGTTTTCGGTTTTATTTATTTCGACTTCGTAACGTACTCGAGCGTTGCTGAACACAAACTGAGCGCCAAAGTTGCCGTCTGTTGCCTTTTCGAATGTTTCGTTAACAGCAGCTGTAATAGCATAACATAGCAGATACATTTAACAGTCCAAGAACAGGGGCAACCGCAGCAATAACAGTAGCAGCAGCAATAACAACAGCTATATTAGCAGGCAATAACACTAACATTTAATGTTAATGTTGCAGTCTGTGGCCTTTACGTTTGAATATTTACTTACAGCAGTTGCAGTAGCAGTAAGGCGTAACGGAACAATTCACAACTGTTGCCGTTTATTTTAAATAAAAAAAGAGTGATAACAGCAGCAACCACAACAATAGCCACAGCAATAACAGCAACATTTAAGCCAGTTGCTGATATGTTGTCTGTTTGTAAGCATATTGCATATTTAACGAAATAATGTTCGTCTGTTGGCTCTAGTTGCTAACAGATAAGAACAAGAAACAGCAGCTGTTGCAGCTGTCTTTAACAGCAGCTTTATCATAAACACCTAACAGTCGCCTTGCCAGCTCTGCGTTGGCGTTAACAGCGTCAAGCGGAGCCAACGACTGTTAATGAACTTTGTATACTTCTTAACGGTTTTGCAATGGTTTTGACCTTCGCGGCGAATTTCAAGCTGCTCTGGCGATCAATCGAGATTGAACGCGCTGTTCTGAGTCAATATTCGCCCACATTTCCAGCGCAATTGTGGATAACTTAATGGCTCATTGAATAGCTATAATTCGCTTAGGTTTTACTCATCGAACTGGCCGTTTATGGCGATTTGACAATGCTGCCTCTTGTTGTTATATAATCAAAATAATGATTCTCTGTGCTGCGGTCGCACTCAGACAGACAGACCTTCACCCACACATGCGCCAAATGGAGCGTGAAAAACGTTTTGCCCACCCAAAGCCATATAAGATCAGTTTTCACAGTCTAAGATATAGAATTATGTAATGCAATGAGTATTGATTAAATACGCCAAAATAAAATAAAACAAAATTGTATAATGCTCTAAGTCTAAGCTAATATCTATGTATTTGTCAAACTCTGCATCATTTGCTCTTATCCCATTTGCTAGCTTTGATCTCACATAACATATGCTACAGAAAATTTAACATGTTGCATTACATAATAAGTATGCAAACATTAAGAATTTTTCAAAAAATATTTTAAAATTCTTTTACCATTTCCTGATTTAACATAACTTTTCGAGTTCGACATTTTAACATAGTTATGTTAAGTAAGCTAGAGAAAACTTAACATGTTGCATTGCACAATGATTGAAATAATAACTATCCCAAATTCCACCAAAGATTGGATTATAAATAAAATGATATTTCGAATAATTTAATGATCCGATTTGAACTTCTCCAACGCAATAAAAACGAAAATCAGAGCGGTGGAGCTATGTCGCTTCAAAACGACATATGTATCTCCAACGTTTTTAAAAGGGAAAATCAGAGCGGTGGAGCTATGTCGTTTCAAAACGACATATCTCCAACGCATTAAGAACGAAAATCAGACTTTTTTGCCCGGGAGTTGTTTTCTAACAAAATAATCTCGCGCAGATCGGCGAAGCTATGTCGACTCTTTCGAATTACTCACCTTAACTGCCCAAAAAATTCCTCACAAAAAAAACATCAGAATTGATTTATATTTCAATATATTTATTTTGTTTCATAGCATCGTATTTTCATTGCTTAATTATTATTTATATAGTTATTCAAAAAAATATATGTTTTACAGCATTTGAATAATTTGTTTTTATTTCATGTATCTACACTTAGCGGGTATTATCCGGCGTTGCCCAAGTAAGCTTTGTCTGGTCTTTTCCAGCTATTTTCCTTCTGTCCTCCCTTTTGTCAAGTTGTGACTGTATTTACCTGAAATAAATAATATTTAATATATTAATAAAAATTGTCGCTCAAAAAGTAGATAAAACTCAAAAAAATCATCAAAAGAGGTTGACTTTACAAACGAATCGTTTTTTGGTCAACAATTTTTTTAGCACACCGATTTTTGATTTACTTGAATGTCAATTGATAGTAGGGATCCGTACAAATTCAAAATGGTGTAACTTTTAAAAATCTTACGCTTTTTAACCGAGATATTCAAAAAAATTGATCAAAAAAGTTGTGATTTTCGAGCCGACCCCGATTTTAAGAAAAAACGTGCTTTTTCGTCGATTTTGGTCAAAATTTAGATTTTCTATTTTTTGATGCCAGTCGATAGTACTGATCCTTACGAGTCCAAAATGGTATAAAATTCAAAAATCGGACATTATTTGGCCGAGATATTCCAAAAATCATCAAAAAAGGTTGACTTTACAAACGAATCGTTTTTTGGTCAACAAGTTTTTTTAGCACGACGATTTTTGATTTACTTGAATGTCATTTGATAGTAGGGATCCGTACAAATTCAAAATGGTGTAACTTTTAAGAATCTGACGCTTTTTAGCCGAGATATTCAAAAAAATTGATCAAAAAAGTTGTGATTTTCGAGCCGACCCCGATTTTAAGAAAAAACGTGATGTAACCCCTTGCTTTTTCGTCGATTTTGGTCAAAATTTAGATTTTCTATTTTTTGATGCCAGTCGAAGGTACTGATCCTTACGAGTCCAAAATGGTATAAAATTCAAAAATCGGACATTATTTGGCCGAGATATTCCAAAAAATCATCAAAAAAGGTTGACTTTACAAACGAATCGTTTTTGGTCAACAATTTTTTTTAGCACACCGATTTTTGATTTACTTGAATGTCAATTGATAGTAGGGATCCGTACAAATTCAAAATGGTGTAACTTTTAAAAATCTGACGCTTTTTAACCGAGATATTCAAAAAAATTGATCAAAAAAGTTGTGATTTTCGAGCCGACCCCGATTTTAAGAAAAAACGTGATGTAACCCCTTGCTTTTTCGTCGATTTTGGTCAAAATTTAGATTTTCTATTTTTTGATGCCAGTCGAAGGTACTGATCCTTACGAGTCCAAAATGGTATAAAATTCAAAAATCGGACATTATTTGGCCGAGATATTCCAAAAAATCATCAAAAAAGGTTGACTTTACAAACGAATCGTTTTTGGTCAACAATTTTTTTTAGCACACCGATTTTTGATTTACTTGAATGTCAATTGATAGTAGGGATCCGTACAAATTCAAAATGGTGTAACTTTTAAAAATCTGACGCTTTTTAACCGAGATATTCAAAAAAATTGATCAAAAAAGTTGTGATTTTCGAGCCGACCCCGATTTTAAGAAAAAACGTGATGTAACCCCTTGCTTTTTCGTCGATTTTGGTCAAAATTTAGATTTTCTATTTTTTGATGCCAGTCGATAGTACTGAGCCTTACGAGTCCAAAATGGTATAAAATTCAAAAATCGGACATTATTTGGCCGAGATATTCCAAAAAATCATCAAAAAAGGTTGACTTTACAAACGAATCGTTTTTGGTCAACAATTTTTTTTAGCACACCGATTTTTGATTTACTTGAATGTCAATTGATAGTAGGGATCCGTACAAATTCAAAATGGTGTAACTTTTAAAAATCTGACGCTTTTTAACCGAGATATTCAAAAAAATTGATCAAAAAAGTTGTGATTTTCGAGCCGACCCCGATTTTAAGAAAAAACGTGATGTAACCCCTTGCTTTTTCGTCGATTTTGGTCAAAATTTAGATTTTCTATTTTTTGATGCCAGTCGATAGTACTGATCCTTACGAGTCCAAAATGGTATAAAATTCAAAAATCGGACATTATTTGGCCGAGATATTCCAAAAAATCATCAAAAAAGGTTGACTTTACAAACGAATCGTTTTTTGGTCAACAATTTTTTTTAGCACACCGATTTTTGATTTACTTGAATGTCAATTGATAGTAAGGATCCGTACAAATTCAAAATGGTGTAACTTTTAAAAATCTTACGCTTTTTAACCGAGATATTCAAAAAAATTGATCAAAAAAGTTGTGATTTTCGAGCCGACCCCGATTTTAAGAAAAAACGTGATGTAACCCCTTGCTTTTTCGTCGATTTTGGTCAAAATTTAGATTTTCTATTTTTTGATGCCAGTCGATAGTACTGATCCTTACGAGTCCAAAATGGTATAAAATTCAAAAATCGGACATTATTTGGCCGAGATATTCCAAAAAATCATCAAAAAAGGTTGACTTTACAAACGAATCGTTTTTTGGTCAACAATTTTTTTTAGCACACCGATTTTTGATTTACTTGAATGTCAATTGATAGTAGGGATCCGTACAAATTCAAAATGGTGTAACTTTTAAAAATCTGACGCTTTTTAACCGAGATATTCAAAAAAATTGATCAAAAAAGTTGTGATTTTCGAGCCGACCCCGATTTTAAGAAAAAACGTGATGTAACCCCTTGCTTTTTCGTCGATTTTGGTCAAAATTTAGATTTTCTATTTTTTGATGCCAGTCGAAGGTACTGATCCTTACGAGTCCAAAATGGTATAAAATTCAAAAATCGGACATTATTTGGCCGAGATATTCCAAAAAATCATCAAAAAAGGTTGACTTTACAAACGAATCGTTTTTTGGTCAACAATTTTTTTTAGCACACCGATTTTTGATTTACTTGAATGTCAATTGATAGTAGGGATCCGTACAAATTCAAAATGGTGTAACTTTTAAAAATCTGACGCTTTTTAACCGAGATATTCAAAAAAATTGATCAAAAAAGTTGTGATTTTCGAGCCGACCCCGATTTTAAGAAAAAACGTGATGTAACCCCTTGCTTTTTCGTCGATTTTGGTCAAAATTTAGATTTTCTATTTTTTGATGCCAGTCGATAGTACTGAGCCTTACGAGTCCAAAATGGTATAAAATTCAAAAATCGGACATTATTTGGCCGAGATATTCCAAAAAATCATCAAAAAAGGTTGACTTTACAAACGAATCGTTTTTTGGTCAACAATTTTTTTTAGCACACCGATTTTTGATTTACTTGAATGTCAATTGATAGTAGGGATCCGTACAAATTCAAAATGGTGTAACTTTTAAAAATCTGACGCTTTTTAACCGAGATATTCAAAAAAATGGATCAAAAAAGTTGTGATTTTCGAGCCGACCCCGATTTTAAGAAAAAACGTGATGTAACCCCTTGCTTTTTCGTCGATTTTGGTCAAAATTTAGATTTTCTATTTTTTGATGCCAGTCGATAGTACTGAGCCTTACGAGTCCAAAATGGTATAAAATTCAAAAATCGGACATTATTTGGCCGAGATATTCCAAAAAATCATCAAAAAAGGTTGACTTTACAAACGAATCGTTTTTTGGTCAACAATTTTTTTTAGCACACCGATTTTTGATTTACTTGAATGTCAATTGATAGTAGGGATCCGTACAAATTCAAAATGGTGTAACTTTTAAAAATCTTACGCTTTTTAACCGAGATATTCAAAAAAATTGATCAAAAAAGTTGTGATTTTCGAGCCGACCCCGATTTTAAGAAAAAACGTGATGTAACCCCTTGCTTTTTCGTCGATTTTGGTCAAAATTTAGATTTTCTATTTTTTGATGCCAGTCGATAGTACTGATCCTTACGAGTCCAAAATGGTATAAAATTCAAAAATCGGACATTATTTGGCCGAGATATTCCAAAAAATCATCAAAAAAGGTTGACTTTACAAACGAATCGTTTTTTGGTCAACAATTTTTTTTAGCACACCGATTTTTGATTTACTTGAATGTCAATTGATAGTAGGGATCCGTACAAATTCAAAATGGTGTAACTTTTAAAAATCTGACGCTTTTTAACCGAGATATTCAAAAAAATTGATCAAAAAAGTTGTGATTTTCGAGCCGACCCCGATTTTAAGAAAAAACGTGATGTAACCCCTTGCTTTTTCGTCGATTTTGGTCAAAATTTAGATTTTCTATTTTTTGATGCCAGTCGATAGTACTGAGCCTTACGAGTCCAAAATGGTATAAAATTCAAAAATCGGACATTATTTGGCCGAGATATTCCAAAAAATCATCAAAAAAGGTTGACTTTACAAACGAATCGTTTTTTGGTCAACAATTTTTTTTAGCACACCGATTTTTGATTTACTTGAATGTCAATTGATAGTAGGGATCCGTACAAATTCAAAATGGTGTAACTTTTAAAAATCTGACGCTTTTTAACCGAGATATTCAAAAAAATTGATCAAAAAAGTTGTGATTTTCGAGCCGACCCCGATTTTAAGAAAAAACGTGATGTAACCCCTTGCTTTTTCGTCGATTTTGGTCAAAATTTAGATTTTCTATTTTTTGATGCCAGTTGAAGGTACTGATCCTTACGAGTCCAAAATGGTATAAAATTAAAAAATCGGACATTATTTGGCCGAGATATTCCAAAAAATCATCAAAAAAGGTTGACTTTACAAACGAATCGTTTTTTGGTCAACAATTTTTTTTAGCACACCGATTTTTGATTTACTTGAATGTCAATTGATAGTAAGGATCCGTACAAATTCAAAATGGTGTAACTTTTAAAAATCTTACGCTTTTTAACCGAGATATTCAAAAAAATTGATCAAAAAAGTTGTGATTTTCGAGCCGACCCCGATTTTAAGAAAAAACGTGATGTAACCCCTTGCTTTTTCGTCGATTTTGGTCAAAATTTAGATTTTCTATTTTTTGATGCCAGTCGAAGGTACTGATCCTTACGAGTCCAAAATGGTATAAAATTCAAAAATCGGACATTATTTGGCCGAGATATTCCAAAAAATCATCAAAAAAGGTTGACTTTACAAACGAATCGTTTTTTGGTCAACAATTTTTTTTAGCACACCGATTTTTGATTTACTTGAATGTCAATTGATAGTAAGGATCCGTACAAATTCAAAATGGTGTAACTTTTAAAAATCTTACGCTTTTTAACCGAGATATTCAAAAAAATTGATCAAAAAAGTTGTGATTTTCGAGCCGACCCCGATTTTAAGAAAAAACGTGATGTAACCCCTTGCTTTTTCGTCGATTTTGGTCAAAATTTAGATTTTCTATTTTTTGATGCCAGTCGATAGTACTGATCCTTACGAGTCCAAAATGGTATAAAATTCAAAAATCGGACATTATTTGGCCGAGATATTCCAAAAAATTATCAAAAAAGGTTGACTTTACAAACGAATCGTTTTTTGGTCAACAATTTTTTTTAGCACACCGATTTTTGATTTACTTGAATGTCAATTGATAGTAGGGATCCGTACAAATTCAAAATGGTGTAACTTTTAAAAATCTGACGCTTTTTAACCGAGATATTCAAAAAAATTGATCAAAAAAGTTGTGATTTTCGAGCCGACCCCGATTTTAAGAAAAAACGTGATGTAACCCCTTGCTTTTTCGTCGATTTTGGTCAAAATTTAGATTTTCTATTTTTTGATGCCAGTCGATAGTACTGAGCCTTACGAGTCCAAAATGGTATAAAATTCAAAAATCGGACATTATTTGGCCGAGATATTCCAAAAAATCATCAAAAAAGGTTGACTTTACAAACGAATCGTTTTTTGGTCAACAATTTTTTTTAGCACACCGATTTTTGATTTACTTGAATGTCAATTGATAGTAAGGATCCGTACAAATTCAAAATGGTGTAACTTTTAAAAATCTTACGCTTTTTAACCGAGATATTCAAAAAAATTGATCAAAAAAGTTGTGATTTTCGAGCCGACCCCGATTTTAAGAAAAAACGTGATGTAACCCCTTGCTTTTTCGTCGATTTTGGTCAAAATTTAGATTTTCTATTTTTTGATGCCAGTCGATAGTACTGATCCTTACGAGTCCAAAATGGTATAAAATTCAAAAATCGGACATTATTTGGCCGAGATATTCCAAAAAATCATCAAAAAAGGTTGACTTTACAAACGAATCGTTTTTTGGTCAACAATTTTTTTTAGCACACCGATTTTTGATTTACTTGAATGTCAATTGATAGTAGGGATCCGTACAAATTCAAAATGGTGTAACTTTTAAAAATCTGACGCTTTTTAACCGAGATATTCAAAAAAATTGATCAAAAAAGTTGTGATTTTCGAGCCGACCCCGATTTTAAGAAAAAACGTGATGTAACCCCTTGCTTTTTCGTCGATTTTGGTCAAAATTTAGATTTTCTATTTTTTGATGCCAGTTGAAGGTACTGATCCTTACGAGTCCAAAATGGTATAAAATTCAAAAATCGGACATTATTTGGCCGAGATATTCCAAAAAATCATCAAAAAAGGTTGACTTTACAAACGAATCGTTTTTTGGTCAACAATTTTTTTTAGCACACCGATTTTTGATTTACTTGAATGTCAATTGATAGTAGGGATCCGTACAAATTCAAAATGGTGTAACTTTTAAAAATCTGACGCTTTTTAACCGAGATATTCAAAAAAATGGATCAAAAAAGTTGTGATTTTCGAGCCGACCCCGATTTTAAGAAAAAACGTGATGTAACCCCTTGCTTTTTCGTCGATTTTGGTCAAAATTTAGATTTTCTATTTTTTGATGCCAGTCGATAGTACTGAGCCTTACGAGTCCAAAATGGTATAAAATTCAAAAATCGGACATTATTTGGCCGAGATATTCCAAAAAATCATCAAAAAAGGTTGACTTTACAAACGAATCGTTTTTTGGTCAACAATTTTTTTTAGCACACCGATTTTTGATTTACTTGAATGTCAATTGATAGTAGGGATCCGTACAAATTCAAAATGGTGTAACTTTTAAAAATCTGACGCTTTTTAACCGAGATATTCAAAAAAATTGATCAAAAAAGTTGTGATTTTCGAGCCGACCCCGATTTTAAGAAAAAACGTGATGTAACCCCTTGCTTTTTCGTCGATTTTGGTCAAAATTTAGATTTTCTATTTTTTGATGCCAGTCGAAGGTACTGATCCTTACGAGTCCAAAATGGTATAAAATTCAAAAATCGGACATTATTTGGCCGAGATATTCCAAAAAATCATCAAAAAAGGTTGACTTTACAAACGAATCGTTTTTTGGTCAACAATTTTTTTTAGCACACCGATTTTTGATTTACTTGAATGTCAATTGATAGTAGGGATCCGTACAAATTCAAAATGGTGTAACTTTTAAAAATCTGACGCTTTTTAACCGAGATATTCAAAAAAATTGATCAAAAAAGTTGTGATTTTCGAGCCGACCCCGATTTTAAGAAAAAACGTGATGTAACCCCTTGCTTTTTCGTCGATTTTGGTCAAAATTTAGATTTTCTATTTCTTGATGCCAGTCGATAGTACTGATCCTTACGAGTCCAAAATGGTATAAAATTTAACGAATCGTTTTTTGGTCAACAATTTTTTTTAGCACACCGATTTTTGATTTACTTGAATGTCAATTGATAGTAGGGATCCGTACAAATTCAAAATGGTGTAACTTTTAAAAATCTGACGCTTTTTAGCCGAGATATTCAAAAAAATTGATCAAAAAAGTTGTGATTTTCGAGCCGACCCCGATTTTAAGAAAAAACGTGATGTAACCCCTTGCTTTTTCGTCGATTTTGGTCAAAATTTAGATTAAAAGTTACACCTTTTTGAATACGTACGGATCCCTACTATCAATTGATACTTTTTGAGCGACAACTTTTTTAATATAACAAATATTATTTATTTCAGGTAAATACAGTCACAACTTGACAAAAGGGAGGACAGAAGGAAAATAGCTGGAAAAGACCAGACAAAGCTTACTTGGGCAACGCCGGATAATACCCGCTAACTGTAGATACATGAAATAAAAACAAATTATTCAAATGCTGTAAAACATATATTTTTTTGAATAACTATATAAATAATAATTAAGCAATGAAAATACGATGCTATGAAACAAAATAAATATATTGAAAAATAAATCAATTCTGATGTTTTTTTTGTGAGGAATTTTTTGGGCAGTTAAGGTGAGTAATTCGAAAGAGTCGACATAGCTTCGCCGATCTGCGCGAGATTATTTTGTTAGAAAACAACTCCCGGGCAAAAAAGTCTGATTTTCGTTTTTAATGCGTTGGAGATATGTCGTTTTGAAGCGACATAGCTCCACCGCTCTGATTTTCGTTCTTAATGCGTTGGAGATATGTCGTTTTGAAACGACATATCTCCAACGCTCTGATTTTCTCTTTTAAAAACGTTGGAGATATGTCGTTTTGAAGCGACATAGCTCCACCGCTCTGATTTTCGTTTTTATTGCGTTGGAGATATGTCGTTTTGAAACATTTGCATTGCATACCCAAAAGGGGCGTCTGTTGGCAGCCGCTGGCTGTCGAGATATTTCTTAAAATCTGCCAAAATACTAGGCGAACAGAAATGCATAGAAGGTCGACGAGTGGCTTGAAAAAAATATTTATTGCATAGCATTAAGGGGCAAACATGTAACTCAATTAAAATGAGTGCTGTTAATTAGCAGTTTATGTAAAATGAGCGCTGTAAGCCGGCTGTCAAACAACAGCTGCAGCTGCAGCTAATGTAAAAGGGCGCCTGAAAGAAAAAGCATACATGTTATTGGACCATTTCGATGCAAATTTTGCAAGGATCTGATCCTTTAGGTTCCCAAGGACTATATCGATGGTATGGTATAACCAAGGATATGCTAGTCAACTAGAAACCATCCAGGGATCCAGGAACTGTTGCTGGGTGCGGGTGTAAAAGAAAAGCATACATATTTTGCAGGAACATTGTTCTTTAGGTTCGCTAGGACTATATCTATGATATAGAATAACCAAAGATATATAGGTCAACTAGGTACCATGAATAGCGATCATTTGCCGATTGAAAGTTGTCCATGGGCGTGGCAGAGTTTCCGCGTGGGAAATACTGTTTTTATTACTTTAAAAAGACATAACTCAGCCGATTCCAAAACGATACAATTATTTCTTGATTATTTGTTGTTTATAAACGTTGGCAGAATTAGGCTGAAAAAAGAACAATTTATTAGCTTTTGTAAACTAAAATACATCGGTTTAATTACGTCCGACGTAACTTTAAGATCGGCAGAATTCTACGTAATGATATATTCAAAAATATGTTCAAAAAAGTTTAGATTTTCAAACCGAGCAAGGGGTTACATCACGTTTTTTCTTAAAATCGGGGTCGGCTCGAAAATCACAACTTTTTTGATCAATTTTTTTGAATATCTCGGCTAAAAAGCGTCAGATTTTTAAAAGTTACACCATTTTGAATTTGTACGGATCCCTACTAGCAATTGACATTCAAGTAAATCAAAAATCGGTGTGCTAAAAAAAATTGTTGACCAAAAAACGATTCGTTTGTAAAGTCAACCTTTTTTGATGATTTTTTGGAATATCTCGGCCAAATAATGTCCGATTTTTGAATTTTATACCATTTTGGACTCGTAAGGATCAGTACTATCGACTGGCATCAAAAAATAGAAAATCTAAATTTTGACCAAAATCGACGAAAAAGCAAGGGGTTACATCACGTTTTTTCTTAAAATCGGGGTCGGCTCGAAAATCACAACTTTTTTGATCAATTTTTTTGAATATCTCGGTTAAAAAGCGTCAGATTTTTAAAAGTTACACCATTTTGAATTTGTACGGATCCCTACTATCAATTGACATTCAAGTAAATCAAAAATCGGTGTGCTAAAAAAAATTGTTGACCAAAAAACGATTCGTTTGTAAAGTCAACCTTTTTTGATGATTTTTTGAAATATCTCGGCCAAATAATGTCCGATTTTTGAATTTTATACCATTTTGGACTCGTAAGGCTCAGTACTATCGACTGGCATCAAAAAATAGAAAATCTAAATTTTGACCAAAATCGACGAAAAAGCAAGGGGTTACATCACGTTTTTTCTTAAAATCGGGGTCGGCTCGAAAATCACAACTTTTTTGATCAATTTTTTTGAATATCTCGGCTAAAAAGCGTCAGATTTTTAAAAGTTACACCATTTTGAATTTGTACGGATCCCTACTATCAATTGACATTCAAGTAAATCAAAAATCGGTGTGCTAAAAAAAATTGTTGACCAAAAAACGATTCGTTTGTTTTTCTTAAAATCGGGGTCGGCTCGAAAATCACAACTTTTTTGATCAATTTTTTTGAATATCTCGGCTAAAAAGCGTCAGATTTTTAAAAGTTACACCATTTTGAATTTGTACGGATCCCTACTATCAATTGACATTCAAGTAAATCAAAAATCGGTGTGCTAAAAAAAATTGTTGACCAAAAAACGATTCGTTTGTAAAGTCAACCTTTTTTGATGATTTTTTGGAATATCTCGGCCAAATAATGTCCGATTTTTGAATTTTATACCATTTTGGACTCGTAAGGATCAGTACTATCGACTGGCATCAAGAAATAGAAAATCTAAATTTTGACCAAAATCGACGAAAAAGCAAGGGGTTACATCACGTTTTTTCTTAAAATCGGGGTCGGCTCGAAAATCACAACTTTTTTGATCAATTTTTTTGAATATCTCGGCTAAAAAGCGTCAGATTTTTAAAACTTACACCATTTTGAATTTGTACGGATCCCTACTATCAATTGACATTCAAGTAAATCAAAAATTGGTGTGCTAAAAAAAATTGTTGACCAAAAAACGATTCGTTTGTAAAGTCAACCTTTTTTGATGATTTTTTGGAATATCTCGGCCAAATAATGTCCGATTTTTGAATTTTATATCATTTTGGACTCGTAAGGATCAGTACTATCGACTGGCATCAAGAAATAGAAAATCTAAATTTTGACCAAAATCGACGAAAAAGCAAGGGGTCACGTTTTTTCTTAAAATCGGGGTCGGCTCGAAAATCACAACTTTTTTGATCAATTTTTTTGAATATCTCGGCTAAAAAGCGTCAGATTTTTAAAAGTTACACCATTTTGAATTTGTACGGATCCCTACTATCAATTGACATTCAAGTAAATCAAAAATCGGTGTGCTACAAAAAATTGTTGACCAAAAAACGATTCGTTTGTTTTTCTTAAAATCGGGGTCGGCTCGAAAATCACAACTTTTTTGATCAATTTTTTTGAATATCTCGGCTAAAAAGCGTCAGATTTTTAAAAGTTACACCATTTTGAATTTGTACGGATCCCTACTATCAATTGACATTCAAGTAAATCAAAAATCGGTGTGCTAAAAAAAATTGTTGACCAAAAAACGATTCGTTTGTTTTTCTTAAAATCGGGGTCGGCTCGAAAATCACAACTTTTTTGATCAATTTTTTTGAATATCTCGGCTAAAAAGCGTCAGATTTTTAAAAGTTACACCATTTTGAATTGACATTCAAGTAAATCAAAAATCGGTGTGCTAAAAAAAATTGTTGACAAAAAAACGATTCGTTTGTTTTTCTTAAAATCGGGGTCGGCTCGAAAATCACAACTTTTTTGATCAATTTTTTTGAATATCTCGGTTAAAAAGCGTCTGAAGTCAACCTTTTTTGATGATTTTTTTGAGCTTTATCTGGTTTTTGATCGACGACTTTTTATAATAAAATAAATATTATTTATTTCAGGTAAATACAGTCACAACTTGACAAAAGGGAGGACAGAAGGAAAATAGCTGGAAAAGACCAGACAAAGCTTACTTGGGCAACGCCGGATAATACCCGCTAAGTGTAGATACATGAAATAAAAACAAATTATTCAAATGCTGTAAAACATATATTTTTTTGAATAACTATATAAATAATAATTAAGCAATGAAAATACGATGCTATGAAACAAAATAAATATATTGAAAAATAAATCAATTCTGATGTTTTTTTTGTGAGGAATTTTTTGGGCAGTTAAGGTGAGTAATTCGAAAGAGTCGACATAGCTTCGCCGATCTGCGCGAGATTATTTTGTTAGAAAACAACTCCCGGGCAAAAAAGTCTGATTTTCGTTTTTAATGCGTTGGAGATATGTCGTTTTGAAGCGACATAGCTCCACCGCTCTGATTTTCGTTCTTAATGCGTTGGAGATATGTCGTTTTGAAACGACATATCTCCAACGCTCTGATTTTCTCTTTTAAAAACGTTGGAGATATGTCGTTTTGAAGCGACATAGCTCCACCGCTCTGATTTTCCCTTTTAAAAACGTTGGAGATATGTCGTTTTGAAGCGACATAGCTCCACCGTTCTGATTTTCGTTTTTAATGCGTTGGAGATATGTCGTTTTGAAACGACATAGCTCCGCGATTTTGAAAAAAAACGTAATATAACCCCTTGCCATTTTGACGATTTGGGTCAAAATTTAGATTTTCACCTATTTCAATGGCAGCTATATGATATAGTGGCCCGATCCAGCTGTGTTGCTTGCAACAGTAAAAGATACTTCTACAAAGTTTCATAAAGATAGCTTTAAAACTGAGGGACCAGTTCGTATAGAAACAAACAGACAGACGGACATGGCTCTATCGACGCGGCTGTTGATGCTGATCAAGAATATATATACTTTATGGGATCGGAGATGTCTCCTTCTATGCGTTACACATTTCACGACAAATTATAATACCCTATGCTAGGGTATAAAAAGGTGAATAGTAAATAAATGTAAATAAAGTTAGTATAAATGGTGTAGTTAAGTTGAATACGTAAAGCAATAAAACTTTGCTTCTGATACGGAAAAATTTCAGGCACCTCCAATTAAATATTTATGCGCTTCTTTAGGACCATTTATTTATATCTTTTATTAAGTATCAATATCACGTTGATGATCTTTTGTTGTTGTTGTTGTTGTATTGGGCTTTCGTTTTTCATAGCAATAAATGTGGTTTTACGTAAGTTATATATATATATATATATATATATATATAGTTCTATATGCATAGGCGCAATAAATCAACTAAGCGGCGTATTAATATGGGCTTGTTCTATGGGGATATTGTATTTTGTCGCGTATGTTTTCGTATAGACCAGAGGACATAGTTAAGATCTATATGATTTTTATAAAAATCCAGCAAATTAACAAGAAATCTTGTGGACGTCAAACATATATATATATATAACTGTATGTGTAGGTATATATAGCTAGCATGCATGTTAACGCTATATATCTGTATATATATATATATTCCTATACATATAAAGTCGGTAGTTAAGAAACTTACAGGCTAGACATATAAACGCAAGTCGCAGACTAGGCGGCGCTTCTATCAAAACTGTATCAAAATTTCTATAAAATGTACTCAATTTGATTTTCTTTATATATATTTAACTTTTTTTTTTACTATATGGCTGATTTTTTTTTTGTTAAATTTGATTTGTGGTTGTGTTTGCGTTTGATTTCTTTGGTGTTCAATTGCTGTGTTTCGATTTTAATATATATATATTTATTTTCAAGTCTTGTTTTCATTGTTGCATTCGGTTCATTGGTTCTCTGGTTTACTCTTACGGAATCGGGTTGTTTGGCTCGCAAATGCATTTTGGCGCTGAAACCGAATTCAAGTGCGTACAGTCTCTGGCCCATTAAAGGTTAATGCATATAGTTGAGTACAATGCAGTTAAAATATTTAACAAAAGAGTAAAATGAAAATTGAACACAAAAAATCAAATATTATTTTCATAATACATTTTATTTGTATTTTCTGTTTTCGTTTGTTTGCGGCTTAGGCGAGCGTTCTTTAAAAATTAATTAAGTAAAACTTTTCATAAAAATAGATAAAATATATATATATATATATATATTTATATATATATATATGTATGTATGTATGTGTGTTTGTTTATATATATTGGTAGCATAAGCATAAGAAATTAAGAATCCATTTAAAATTTGCATGCACAGGCAAAATAATGATAATTATAATTATAAATTGTTGAGTTTGGTTAAAATTAAGAAAAATTAAATGAAACTGCGCTGCATACAAATCGCTGCATAATGTTTAAACAATAAATCACAAAACTTAAGCTAAGCACGTAAAATTCTAAACTAACAAATTTGCCGCTTCTTTTTTTTTTGTTATTTTCCTTTTCTTTCGAGACTTTTGCTTAAATATTAATTTTACGCTTAATCAGTTTTCTTAGATTCAGTTTTCATTATAAAATGTGTTGTTGTTATTTTCTCTTTTTTTTTACTATATAAACTTACTTAATAAAAAGCACAGTTATATATATAAATATATATATGTATGTATTTGCGTAGTATCGTATATTGTGTGTCTGCATACATTATGTTTTGTATGCATGTCGTATATTTGTTATGAAATGTATCAAAAATTTGACTATTAGCTACAGTTAACTATAATCCATATATAATATATATAGTTAATGTTTTTCTTTTGCTTTCGCTTCTATATGCCAGTTAATCGCGCTCTATAACCTTGCACATACATATACACACATCTAATTCGATTTATATATAAACATAATGATATCATTTGTAGCTCGTATTTATATATATATATATATATAAAGTGTATTATAAATATAATTGTGAATAATCTTTAGCTGCAACCACAACTTTTCCGTTCATACATATTTGAAAAACTATGTACGATCCAAACATAATCTGCTTTGCTTTGTTACTTAATTGAATGCCTTCATATCATAGCATATCTCAAATATCATTAACTTTAGCTCTTTATATAGTTCATATTTAGTTGTATATATTTATGTTGGTTTTGCTAATCAGTGCGTGATCCCAGACCAGAGACCAGTGTCGATCCATTGCCATCCCTTCCGCATCCGCTTAGTCGGTCAGCGTTTGGGCCACAAGCGCCAGCTGCTCTTTGAGCACACGGAACGAGGGACGCTCCTCGGGCCCATGCGACCAGCACTTTTTCATGACCTGCAAAACAAGAGGGCAAATGTTATATATACTGCAAATGCAAATTATTTTGATTATATAAAGTTGTAGCTTAAAGGAAACTCTCTTGTAGTCTAAGAAATCAAATGAAAAGTATTTTAAGTGTTGGATAATTATTTAATTTGTTCTTCCAATCGTTAACTTTACCAATTTCCCTAATATCGATAAGTATATATTGTAAGAAATGGCCTTTTAATCATAATGCGCTAGATACATCGAACTTCGAGATACTTTATATCTCGTAGATTATACAAATCACAAATGGTTCGCTGAAAGTCCAATTTGAAAGCTAAGATCTTGTGCTTTATGCTTATATATGCCATATATAACGCTTGAATCGAAGCTATGAACAAGAAAACCATTTAAGGCTGCCTTTGTCAGAGTGTGAGACCAAGGCAAGAATAAGCATAGCCGCTTCATTAGGTCTATACTTCTAGTCTAGGGTACACGCTAGTCAGACACACCCGATTGTTTTACTTTAGCATACAAATCTTATATATTCTATAACTTACATCGTATATCTCCTTGGCACACGACTTTGGTTTCTCTAGTATAATGCCGCGCTGGACACGCTCCACAACTTCGGTGTTCTTTAGACGGCCATAGGGCATTTTGCCACAGGTGAAGATCTCCCACATGAGAACGCCTGACAAAATATGGAGTACAAATATAGAATAAGTATATATAAACTGTGAAATAGTCAGGTCTTATGTGTCTGCATTTAAAGCAAGTGCAAGCCAAACGATCTTTTTGAACAAACTTTGTAAAAATGCATTATTGTGATCTTTCATCCTTTTCGGCAAATCCACCTACATAGGTGGAAAATGTGGGCTGCAGTTTTTTTGTGCAAAGTATTTAATTAAAAATTTGAATTTCATATCAACTTTGCCCAAACAAAGTCCTATTTTCCACTTAGATACGTGGATTTACACCAAATTTTCCACCTAGGAAGGTAGATTTGGCATAAAGAGTGAAACGCGTTAATAATGAAGCAACTTTTCACATTGGCGTATGGAATTTTTTAAAACCCCGTTCTATTATTCTAGAAATTCTTCAATCAGTTAACACAAGCATTTCTTAATTTATAGATCTACTCACCGTAAGCCCACACATCGCTTTTGGAAGAGAAGCGCGTGTAGTTGAGCACCTCGGGCGGTGCCCATTTGATGGGAAACTTGGTGCCGCCGGAGCTGGTGTACTGATCGTCCAGCACATAGCGCGCGAGTCCAAAGTCGGCCACTTTGACAACATTCTCGGAGCCGACAAGGCAATTGCGTGCCGCCAGATCGCGATGTATATAGTTGTGTCGCTCCAGATAGGCCATGCCCTTGCTCACTTGTATGCACATGTCCAGCAGGAGGCCCATGTTCCCGATGAGCGTATTCTCGTGCCGGCGCAAATAGTTGAGCAGCGAGCCATGCTTCATGTACTCGGTAACAATATAGATGGGACGATGCTTGGAGCAGACGCCATACAGCTGTACGAGATTCGGATGCTGCAGCTTGGTCATGACCTTGGCCTCCTCGATGAAATCATCCTCGGACATGGTGCCCTCCTTCATCATCTTGACGGCGGTATCGATTGAGCCGCGCCATTTGCCGCGACGCACCACACCGAACTGGCCCGAGCCCAGCTCCTCCATCAGCATCAGCTCCATGGGATGGATTTCCCATTTGTCGTGCGATAAGCCCGCCGTTGGTGGCACCGGACGATCGCAGGGCGATGACTTTAGCCGGCACGCCAATCCGCCCGAATTGTGCCGATGATAGTTAATCAGATCCGGGATTGTCTCGCAGCAGTGCTTCTCGCTCAGATAATACTCGCCGCGTGCGTTCTGCTTGATGTGGTAGTGCTTCACATGCGACTGGGGACTGTGAATGCAGAGAATATAACATTGATTAGCATTATAATTGATTCTCGTGCTGATTTATATGCCTGAGCTTGAACTGTGACAATCCGTCAGTCTGTCGGCTTTAGCGATATTTTAATATCCATCTAGATATTACCAGAACCTTTTGTGCTTTTCACTATTTTACCCATTTTCCACCTGTTCTACTTTGAACCCAATATATCCACGATAAGCCCATTTCCACCCAGGCAGGTGGATTCAAAGAAAAGTGTGAAACAAAATTATTCGAAAGATCTATAAAAAGTTTTGCTTTAGTCTGATGGGCTGCTAATCAAAAAAAAGGCAGCATTAGTAAAAATTAGCAAAAATATATTTTACAACCGTTTCCCACCAATTTTCCACAATTTCGAGTGAAACTTTCTCTTGCCTGCACTCACATCTCGTAAGTTAACTACTGTGAAAAGCTTGACTTTCTGGATATATAGAGTTTCTTCATCAATGAGTCAGTTAGTCAGTCAATTGGTCAATCGTTCAATGGGCATCTCTTAGACTATAATTTCCATTCCACACTTACACTTTGGTGTGCAGAGATAGCGTATAGAGACCCTTGGTCGATGACTTGCGCACCACAAAGCAGCCCTCCTTGTCGCCCTGCTTGAGCAGCGACTCGGCGCGTTGTCGTGACATGTCGCCCACATACCATCTGCATGGAGAAAGAAAAGATAAGTGGGTGTTGCAGAATATTATTGCTAAGCCTTACTCGTAACGCTCCAGACCCAACAGCGCCTTGGGCTTCACATAATTGCTGGGTATGTAGCCGACATTGCCGAGTGCATCCTTGACCTTCCACCAATGCTCCTGTGAATCGTCAATGACCTCGTATTCGGCATTCTGGAATCGGTTTCGTTTTTGACTATTTACTTGGTGATTTTAATTTGTAGCTTACCTTCTCCAGTGATAGATCGCCGCCTTCGATGGCTTTGAATGGATAAAGCGCCACCACGAGCTTGACAAAGTGTGAGTTGTCCTGCGAATATGAGGCAAGAGATGTTAAATGATAAGAAAGTGTGGACTGCCAAAGGTTAAAGAGCCTTGCTGAGTTTAGTGAGGATATCTTGAAGAACAAGCAAGTTTTTTATACAAAAACTTAAATTAAGATGGATAAATCCTATGGGTTCTATAGGAGAAAGTAGTCCGATAGGACAGATAAGACAAGTTGTTGTTCAGTTGTTCATAAACGAACTCAGTTTTAGATCGATATATCCTATGCGATCTATATGACAAAGGGGTTCGATTTGGATAAGAATCTGCTCAGATGTTGAAGGCATAGTTGAGTCAAGATATCTTGCAAAAAAGTGGAAGACTCAAAGTTGTCCAAACAAGAACCGATCGATTCTTGGCAGCCTAATTATAACAACTTTGATGCAGTTAATGACTGCAACTAAAAGAAACATGTTTTAGGGGGATAGCTCCACAGTAAGCTTCACATAGTTTAAGGAAGATGAACTTGACCTAAAGACTTGGCTGTTAATGCCGAGGAAGAAGAGTCCTCTTCTTTGCGCTACACAATTCGTGCAGGAGCTTATTTAATGGCAGAGAGCTGAAAACTTACCTTGGCTTTGGAGTTGGGCGTGCCGGGCGTTGGTATTCCGCCGGGCATGTTGGCATCTAACAAAGTGCCGTTGCCGTTAAGTAAAGTGGGTGACTGCTTGAACGTTGTCAGCGAGGACTGCACAAAGGATCAAGGATAAATGATAACAAATCAGTTGAGCTGCAGTTAACAATTGCATAGGACTTACCTGTGGCTGCAGCGATGTGGGCGTGCAACTGCCACCGCCGCCTCCTACGCCGTTCGGGCTACCCAAGCCTGCACCGCCAACAATGCCGCCAACACCGCCGACACCGACTCCGACTCCGCCACCGACTCCGACGCCGACGCCGACAATGCCGGAGCCACCTAGGCTGCCGGAGCTGTTGTGCTGCAAACTGAATTGACTGTTGGTCGTCGAGTTGTTTGGACTGATGCTGCGTGTCGAATTCTGGGCTGGAGAACTGCCGTTGCCTGAAAAATGCACAGCAAGCGGAAATGGAAAACGGTTACAGAAAGCTCAAAGTATGCAAAATAAGAAAAAACCTGCACATATAATTAATATTTGATATCAAGCACACGAAATGTCATTTGATTTTGATTGCAAGCAAAAGTTTGGTTTGGTTTGGGTTCAAGTTCGTTGCCTAAGTCGTTCGTTTTCAAGGCGCACAAATTGCCGGCAAATTGGCAAAATTCAAAACCAAAATCAATAAGAAAAAAAAGAAAAACAGAAATAGTTATCAAAAATAATAATCACACTGGCATACAAAATGCTGGCTCAATGCTCGTTTGCGGTAATTAGCCCAGGCAAAGTATCGAAAATCGGCTTAAAGACTCAACTTGACTCGTGTGCGCGATTCTTGCCAAGGTTAATTACGCCGATTCGGCACTGACAAAAACAGTTAATAGACGCCCGCTGGAGATGCCAAGGCGACCCAACGCCCACAGCTGATGAACAGGCAGCCAGCTGAGTGGAGGGGAAAGCGAGGGGGGAGGCGTAGGAGCTGACTGACACGTCTGTTGACTTTATCTGTGGATCAGCTCCAGTGTCTGTCAATAATATATTTGACTATATGCAAATCAAACGAACTAAACAAAAAAAGGTGCCAAAATAAAACAACAAGAGCGCCCGACTGGCAGATACCCTGTGCGCAGTTTTGCAACACAATTTTGAATGCATTAACTCTTCAATAACATCTTTGATAGAATGTGCACAATTTCGGCTTAAACTCGATATATATCGATATATATATCGGTTTTGGGCATATGGGAGATTTAATCGAAAAGAAGATTAAATAGATCTGAGTATGAAAAAATGTAGAAAATCAGTCAATTTAAACATCTATAACTTTTAAATTCTCCAAGTTAAACTTAAAAGTTAGGCATAAAAACCGATATTTATCGATTACGAAAATTTAAACAAAACGTATAGACAGAATTTAGATAAACTTCTAGCTCCAAGAAATCTTTCTTAGATCGATGCGATGTCATTTCGACTTTTTAAGCTGATCAAGAATATATAAATGTATATATAGATAGATATAGATATAGATATAGATATAGATATAGATATAGATATAGATATAGATATAGATATAGATATAGATATAGATATAGATATAGATATAGATATAGATATAGATATAGATATAGATATAGATATAGATATAGATATAGATATAGATATAGATATAGATATAGATATAGATATAGATATAGATATAGATATAGATATAGATATAGATATAGATATAGATATATATATATATATGGATGTGGATATATATAAAGATATAGCTCTATATATATATTTATATCTGCCTGTTACATGCATATGCACAACTTCAGTATACCCTCTTGCAATGGACACAGGGCATACCAAAAAAAAAGTTCACAAAACTGATCTCCAAATCTAACCCCAATTAAGAAAACTATTTCAGCTGTTTTTTTTGTTTTTGGCTGTTTTGTGAGCTGTGGGCGACTTATGCAACAATTACACACGCACACACACACACACACACACACACACACACACGCACACACACACAGATGCACGTGTTGTGCTGCGATGAGTAAGCAGCGTTCAAATTCGAGTACTCGCTTTTGTAAGTACTTCAATGCTGCGCGTACTCGAGTAGGCGCCTCTTGAAGCCGCTTGCGCAGGCGCACGCTCGAGAATCGAATCGAAACGAAAAAAAAAAAATAGAAACAAACAAACAAATAAAAAAGTGAAGGTTAATCGAAGCGAAAGTGAAGCGATTTCCCAAGCTTGCGTTCACAGCTATTTATTTATAATAATATACATTAATATTTGTAAATGCCCTGCGGATCCAGACACTGGGAAAAATAAAAAGAAAAAAAAACGTGGCAAAAGCCAAAACTTTTCAATTGACCAAACAATTTTTCAATATCGCAAATGCGGGCCACATTTTTCATGTGAAAACTCACGATGTTAACTCGCCGCCTTGCACACTTTGTTTGCCCCTCTCCCTCTCGCTCTCTCCCTTTCTCTCTCTCTCTTTCTCCTTCTCTCTCGGTCTCTCACGTTGTCTAAACAACAAGCAAAACGTGACACTGGAGCCTGCAGGCAGCTCCAGCTCCAGCTTCAGCGACGGCGCCAACAAAAGCGGACAAATAAAAATTGGAAAAGAAATGAGAAAAAAGCAAAATAGAAAGTTTTTCTTTTCCCATCGCACTTGCCGGCGCCGTCGTGTGGCTTTTCTTATGCCATTTTCCATGCAAATGAAAAGCGCCTGCGGCATTATTTTCATTGTCTGGCAAAGTCGCGACGCAGACTGTGCACAGCGACAATTAGAGAGGGAATGACGCGTATGTAATCTAATCGTTATCGATATATAATCGAATTGTTATCGATATCACGTACAAAACTGTACTAGCACGTGAAGTTGGTTGCGCTTAGAAGTCATTAATCGATTCCGATTCGATTTTGTTTAAAATTAAATGTAGTATGAAATATAATAATGAAATAGGCTGTGCTTAGGTTTTCCAGTAAATATATTACCCCTTCGAGCATTTTCTCAAGCGTATTAAAACTTCGTTGTGACTGGGAAAAAGCTTTAGTTCAATTATTTCAAGCTTTCTATCCACAATTTTCCACACACACACACACACACACACTCAAATAGGCCCCACTCAGACGGAAGCATATATACTATATTTTATATGCTTATGATTTGGGGCGCAATATGGGCGTGGCACGTGTACAAGCAGCCTGACAAATTGTCATTATCTGCCGCCGCAATCGTGTTTATGGCCAATTGTGTAATTTTCTTTGCATTTTCTTGCACTTTTTTTGCTTGGCAAATTGTTATGCAAATTTTAAGTGCAGCTGCCAGACCTTGCAACTGGCAGCAGCTACAATTGTCGTTGCCAGACTTTCGAACACGTGTTCTATTGTTGTTATTGTTGTACCTGTTACTGGTACACCCGATCAGGTGAAACTGTGCTTCGAGTCGTGCTCAAGCGTGACTCAGTTTGTGACGCCCACTCAAGCTAATGTTGTACAAATATATTGAACTATTGAAACAAGTTGTGCGGCCTTTTGATGCCAAAAGGCAAATACAAGAATTGTATACAGTGAAGACTCGACTGACGAACCGGGTTGTTGCAAGAACAACTCATTTTTACTATGTTACTATTGAACTATTGTTGCCAAATGTGAAATACAACAATTGTATACAGTGATGACTCGAACTAACGAACGTGCTGAGAACAACTCAAATAGCAGACCTCAATACTTTTTCTTAAATATTTGAATTCTATTTTCTTATTTAAAAGTTAAAAGCTGCTCATTTTTGTATAAAAACAAACTCCCCAAGAGAACTTAAAACAGCTCGAAATCTTTTTGAAAAGTTTTCATTATATGTTAAAATACCAAAATATATCGATAAAGTTTTAATATATTCAAAAAGAAAGTTGTTTAAGAATCTGCACAGATATTTGCCCAATAAGTTTTCCCATCTTCTTCATTTATTCGACATATGACAAGAAGAGCTCTGTTAACATGCCAAAAGGGTTACAATTCTAGCCGCTCGCCTTAGCGAGCTTTCACTGTACTTAATAAACTACTTAATCAAGTTGTGCGAGGGAATACAAGAATCGCATTTTTTGTTCATCTTTTTTGGATGGATTTGGTTTTGCGTCATCTGCTTCTGCTTCTTACCCAGCTTGAGAGCCGATAAAAGCATCATCTCAGCTTGAAGTCGTGCGGCACGCTCAAGATCTTTGGTTTCTTAAAGATAACTCGAGTGGGTCTCACTTTTATTTTTTTCTTTCGAAATTAATTGCAGTCAGTTTTCAATATTTGTGTCAATTCACTTTCACATAAATCACTTGTTCGATTGTTCAGTTATTTGTTGACGTTGTTGTTGCTGTTGTTGTTGTTGTTGCATTCGCTTTGACTACAGTTTAAAGTGGTTGTCAAACTGGTTTCATGGCTGCTTCCTTTTTGCAATTCTCTTGTTGTTGTTGTTGTTGCCTCTGCTGGCATTTCCATGCTACTTGGCCTGACCTTTAGGCGTACGACGCTCTGTGCGATCTCTGCTGCGACTGGCTTTTACCGTTACACGTTTAGCCTGGCCCCCAAGCGCTTCCTGGCAACTGCTCCAGACTGTATATATACACTATATACTCTATAAATTTATATATATATATCTATATTCTTTGTATATATATATTTGTTCGATTTGGTTTCTTTGACTTTCAGTTATTTGCTTTACTGTTACTTCTTCAGCTGCTGCTTCTTCCTCTTTGGCTTTCACGCAATGGCAGCGGCAGCCATTTTGAAAAACAAAATATTTATGACAAGACGCAATGTTTTTTTTTTTTGTTAGTATTTTCTTTTGCACTGCAACAACAACAATAATAAGCGTCAGCAACTCGTTAATAATATTATTATAAATATAATTGAATTATGCATTTAATTATAGGTTTATTATATTGTTTGTTATATTTCAAAATTTATTTAGCGCGTCGCGAACTGTTTCTGTAAATGTTTAAAAGCCAACTGACAAAACGCCAAATGAAATTTTGCTAGCTAGCGACAGCAGCAGCAACAACAACAACAACAACAACAACAACAACAACAGCAACAACAACAGCAGCAGCCGAAGGTGAGCGACGACGCTGGCAAGTGTAGAGCAGAGCGCACGACGAACGCATGAATGGCAAACGCTGAGAAAATGAAACAACAAAAAAAAAAGCGGCTTCAACGTCAGCAGCGGCAATAAACATAAAGTAAAACTTAATTGTAGCAGCAGAGCAGAGCAGCAGCAGCAGCAGCAACAACAACCATAACAATCAGTGCAGGTGGCAGCGACGCAAAGAGCAAAGCTTTTAGCAGAGAGCGCACGCGGCGAACTGAAGTTAGTAACAAGCAACAACAACAACAAGTAGCAGCGACAGCAGCGGCGACAGCGATAGCGGCAGCGGCAGCAGCAGAAGCCGCCAAGCGCAACGATTGAAGACAACGATGGCTGCTTGGGCAAGACAGAGGCACAGATCAAGACTTCTGCCCATTGGGCATGTGTGTATGTGTGTGTGTGTGTGTGTGAGGCAATTGTAACTGTATATTTTAAATGTTAACAGAGAGCAAAAGGCAGCAGCGCCAAAGTTCCAAGCAACAATTACATCAACAACAACAGCGCTGGGCAAATGAAAAAAAAAAATCAAGTAACAAGTTGCACACACACACACACACAAACACACATAAGCACTTGTATAATACGCAAATTCAAGCAAAAAGCCGCAGACAACACAAAAAACAAAGTGCGTTGAGTTTTTGTGTAAAGTTTTTTTTTTTTCATTTACTGCTGTAATGTCGATGAAGCAACAGAAAATGCACAAAAAAAAAACGTTGTTGTTAAAGAGCGCAAAACGAAAGAGCGAGAAAGCTTGCGGAAAGAGTGCAGCTGGCGGCGGGGGGTGTGCATGGCACGAGACAGCCAGCACAAGACTGCCTTAACGAATTTACATTTATGTGCTTGTACTTCAACAGAGAGAGAGCGAGAGAGTGTATACGCTCTCTCCTTATGTTGTAATTAAACTCTAGTCATGGCGCATTTGAGGCGCTGCCTAAAAGTAGGCAGCGCAAAAGAGAGCACTGCTCAACATAAAGTCAAAGCTCTTGAGACTAGCAGCAACAACAATTAACATGGAAGATCCATTAGTTGGCTGCTCTGTTGTTATGCTATAGTCATTGTTGTTGCTGCTGCTGGCGCGTGCAGCGACTGCACTTTGTTAACACCTAAAGAGAAGCAAAGGAAGACAAGCAGACGCAGCAGCAGCTGCCATCTAACATTTTATATAAACAGCGTGAAAGAGACAGAGAACAAAAAACAGTTTAGCGCCTCTTTTTAACACACGCTGAGGCGCGAGAGCTGCATAAGAATGCAAATAAGATAAAGCTCGAATTAAGACAGAATTACGCAATTATATAAATAAAAAAAAATAAAAATGAGAAAAAAATATATATGTAAAAAACAATTTACAATAACAAATTAAGGTTAAATGTTTACATCCGAAGCTCATAAAAAGCGTGTGAAAAATGTTGTCAACCAATTTACGATTTGCATGAAAAAAGAAAACTTGCGAATGCGAAATAATTACAATAAAATTGTAGAAAACAGCAAAACAAACAACATTCAGACAGGAAACTGCGAAACTAAACAAAAACAATTTTTAATCATTATTATTGCTGTTGTTGTTGTTGTTGTTGTAGCATTTTTATGCAAATGTAGGTTAATAACATTTGAGCGCATGCGCGACGCGCATACAAAATACCAACAACAACAATAACAAACAACAACATTGATTCATGCGTAATAAACATTTTGAGATTTAATTAGATTCAAGCGCAAAAACAAAATTGAGCAAAAAACGGGTAGAAACTGTGATAGGCAAGTGTGCTAGACTAGCCAGATACCCTGTAGATAAAAGAGCAAGAGATGGGAAGGCATGGCAATTGGGAGAGAGATTTGAAGAGTGAGATAGAAAGAGAGACAGAGAGAGAGACAGAGAGAGAGAGAGAGAGAGAGAGAGAGAGAGAGGAGGGGAAAGGGAGACAGATAGCTTTAAAATCAGATGTTAACCTCGAAAATAATGCAGGAATTAATCAAAAGTGCCTGACTAGAAGTTACCCTGTAACCAACCACACGTTGTTACGCTTCTTCGATATTTATCGATAATTATCGGCCTATCGATAGCTTACAAATAAACTTCTTTTGATCGTGGTATACACGAGTCTACAAAACAAAATTAAAAGCATATTCTTATAATCTTAGCAAATAGCGTGTTAATAGGGGCTAACAAATCGATACTTATCGACTACATGGAGGCAAGTAATCGATAAATTTCAGCAGAAATGAATGTGCTTTAGTGTGTGTGTGTGCCCACAGTTCTTACAGTCTCTTAATTAAACTAATTGCGATATCAACCGATATCCGACAGTTACATGCCCGTTACAAGTGCATTTCGAATGTTTACAGGGTATACAAATGCAGGCAACTATGTGTGCAAGCACTATTACAAGCTGCATTAACGCTCGGGCGCTAGAACTGTGGGCGTTGATTCTGAGTTTGATTAATTGGCCAAAGAGCAATTTATCGGCCGATTGCTCATAGCCAGAATCGTGGAATGCATATCAAGTATGCGCAGAGTGAAACAAACAAAAACAACTTCATTCGTTTTTGCGGAAGTGCAATTTCAGCTGGGTGCGAGGAAGCGCTGCACTCGACCTGGGGAAAGAGGGCGCGGGGGTGGGCGAGTGGCACCCAGTTGTCGGGTGTAAATTCCTGTCAATAGGTCTGTCCGTCAATGCATAAGCAGTTGTTGTTAATTATTATTTACCGTAAGTCACGTATATTATTGCGAAATATTCGATATGCACTGAAAAACTGCTGGCCATATAAGACTAATTATTTTAATGGGCGAAAACAAATATGACATCATCGACAAAAAAAAGGAGAACTTTTTAAATAATTAAAATAATTCAAAGTATAAGATATAGTCAAGTGTACTGTTATTTGCGTTGTACGAATCGGAGATGTCGCCTCAATTTCGCAAGCTTGTAAAAAAGCTGGCTAGAAATGATATTTAAGGCAAAATTCAGTTGAGAATACAATTCGACAGTCTGAATAACACATATTCATTCTTTGACAGAGTCTTAAGACATTTAACTAATTAATAACTTAATATATATAAAGGCAGCAAGATAACTCTTAAGAAGGTGAAGAAGAAGCAGGCTGAAATAGACCCTAATTGTTAGTACTTGATTTTGTTCCCGAACAACTGAAACTAACAAATCTATTCTTAATGGAACAACAGAGATTTAGATATTTCAACGTTTTCTTTCATCTGCCTCAAACATTTTCTTTATATTTTTAGCCTTTCTCCACATTTTCACTCTTAACTTATATTTGAAATATTATTCTTATGCTCTTATATTCTTATACATATATATATTCTTCCCTTACAGTTTTACTTTTATTTAACTTTTTAAATAGATCTGTTATTCTTCATTTCTCCCCCATTTCGACCAATTTTCTCATCGAATTTCCCCGCCTTGAAATGATATTGAATGTTTTTATTTTTTTTGTTAAATTGTCTGTTGCTGCAATCTCCAGGCCCCACCCGCTGGCTATGTGCTCAATTAACGCAACATAAAACAAGTCAAATGCAAAGAAACAACAACAACAACTTGATTTACATATGAACAATGACAACAACAACAATCCAATTCAATTTGGAGCCAAAAAACAAAAAGTTGCCGCACTCAAAAGATATTGTTTATAAATGTTGTCTAGTGAATGTCGATGTGGATGCTCGACAATGATGATGGCGTGGATTTTGTTTTATGCATTTATAATGAAACCATTTAAGAGACAACAACAAACAACAACAAACAACAACAACAACAACAAGCCACAATCGACAACAACAATCGCCGCCTGCAACTTTGGCGAGTTGTTAATAAATTGATTGTTGTAAAAGCGCGACTTTTGGCCCAGACGAGTCGATAAGCAACTTTTGTTGCTGCTCTTTTGACCTTGACTAAATGTTGCCGTTCTTCTTCTTCTCCTTCTTGCTGTTGTTGTTGTTGTTGCTGCTGTTGTCGCTTTTGGCTGCGCATCGGCGTTTTGTTATTTTGTGCAATACAATTTTTCCCCATTTTTCAGGCTGTCAATAATCAAATTTGTTGAACTCGCTTCATGGCGCTTTTTATGCAAATTTGTTGTCGTACATTTTTTAAATACCCCTTGCAAATGTTCTCTGAATGGGGTATATTAGGCTTGGCATGGGTTTGTAACAAGCAGAGAGGTTTAGGTAGCAGCTCTAAGGATACAAAGCAGATCAAATTTCATGAAAAGTATCGATAACTTCTCTTAAATTACCCGAAGTCGATAGTAATCGATAAATATCGATTTGAAGTTTTGTCTTTACCAGTACAATTTACTTTTGGCATCCTGACACTCCCTTACCCACTTTTTAAGAGGTATAACTTAATGTTTTGCTCTATGCTCACATTGAAATGTTAGCTTAAAGCCCTGAAATTTCGATAACAATCCTCATGTTAGCTAAATGAAGTACGCATGCGCATTACAGGGTAACTGCTAGTCGTGCACGCTCGACTAGAGCACTCTTAGTTGCTGCTGGCTGAAAATGCCAACCGGATATTCCAGCTAAAAGAGATCTCTTTAACCATGGCCGAGCGACACGTAGAGCAACGTGTCCAGCGACGCACAGATTGGAATTACAACAACGTGAATTAAGTTCACGTTAAGAAAGTCGTTTTAACATTTAGTTTTCAGCTTTAGTTTTACAGCTCAGCTGTTGCAAACGTGCCTGATCCACAGTTATTTTACGGTCAGCAGCAAAGGCTGAGCACTGGGAAATGGGAACTGAGAACTGAGAACTGGGTAACTGAGAACTGGGTAACTCCCCCAGGTGCCAGTTAAAGTCAAGTACCAACTGTCAACTGCGGCTGACGTTTTTATCGGGCTTTGCATTGGCAACAGCACACGGCTAAAAATGCGCAAATGTGTCACAAGATATCAATTTGCATTGCGGCACGATTCTGCTCGGCTGTGACGTCATGTTCGCCATGCCATGTGACAGCCTGTTCGATATGTATCGTTATCGATGAGCACGACCTAAACCGAGAGAAGTATTTAAATAAGGCTGAGAAGTCAGTTATTGCCAGCTCGTAAATACGTAATGCCGGAAAAGTCATGTATCTAGTGAATAGTTGTTGCAGTTTTTCTATTGTCACGAAAAGATCGATAAATATCGTTGTATGACTCAAAGAATTTTCAGCGAGTTGTTTAAGAGTATAAAAGGCGGTCTGTGCAACTAGATATGAACCCAATCTGTAAATGATATTGTTATATAATAACCAATAACAATTTCGATACATTTGATTGGGTAGATAATCGAATTAATTATTATTACTATTTTTGATACTAAGTCTGAAGGTCTGAAGGGCAATGCGACAGCCTTAACACTCTGTTTGCTACTAAAAGTTTTCTGCGGAGTTTATGAAAACTTTTGTCAGAAATAAAACCGATATATGTTGTTTTATTTTCCATCGATTTTATGTGCTTACTTTAAGCCATTTTTCTATAAGCTATCGACACTATAATTACTTATTAAATGATCGGGAAATATATAAGTATATATATATATTATAAAAATCGTTTCTTAGCTATCGATAACAGGGCATGTTTTATAATTATAATTTCTTAGCTATCGATAACAGTGAATATTTTATATTTATCGTTTCCTAGCTATCGATGACAGTTCATATTTTATGATTATCATTTATCAGCTATCGATAACAGTGTAATATCGATTGAAGGCCGTTATAACAAACTGATATACCCCCATTTAGCCTGATTTGCCTTAGTGGTATGAAAAGGCAAAATTGATTGGCCCCGCTGGTCAATTGCTTGACCAACTTTAAAGCAGCCGGCACTGGCAACAACAACAACAACAAGCATTTGGCCCCATAGTCAAGTGGCTGGTTGACCGTTTGGCTCAAATTGCAAATGCAAATTGCGAATTTTTGTGGTCATTGTTAAGTAAAGGCCATAAATAGGCGCACAGCCAAAGCATCAGCAACAACAACAACAACAACAACTTCAGTTAACAACAATGCAATAATTTTATTGTCAACTTTACATTTTGTAACTGCCAGCTACAACGAATCACAGACAACTTATGCAGATACAGAGACAGAGACAGATACAGATACAGATACATTCACGGCGCTTGCCCCTTGGGGGCAGATTTCAATCTAGCCTATAATTGCCTTGCATGAACAAAGAAGATGCACACAAGCGATTAGTTTGTACGCACGAATTAGGGATGTGCACTCAACAAAAAACTTCGATATTTTTATCGTTATCGAAAGCGATATATTAAGGCTATACATCGATATTTGATAGAATAGTCTATCGAGCGACTAAACGGGCGCAATACAACGATTTAATTGAACCTAATTCACGCTAATTTGCGATAAACAAAATTCTGAAGCTATTCTTAAACACTTCTGAAAACAAGAAATTTTCCCAAATTCCAATTTATCGATAACTTTATCGATAAACGAGACACATCGATTGTATGCAACGATATACAACTGTTCGATATGTTTAGTTTATGTTCGAGTTGAGAAACAAATCAGATTCTTTTTATTGAAAGTAAAGTTAACATACGAGGCGCAGCCCAAGCTGGCAGCTGAATTGACATTGATGCATCTCTATAAATAGGTATGCATATTCTTGCCACGCCCATTTGTTGATTTCCTTATTGGCACGCTTGGCACTTTCAGTTTCGCTAAGCTTCTCTTTGGGGCTTGGCTGGCTGCTAATTCATTTCAATTATGCAATTGCCGCATCTGCTGTCTGCATCTGCGTTCCTTTAGCTTGCATATCGTGTGCCTGTCATGCCACTTCATCATCATCATCATCATCATCAGTATGATCATCATGATCTTGTCGATCATCTAATAACCGCCTGCCATCATCTACAGCCTTATATTTAACATAATTGCTCGGGGCTGCGCAAGCGGGCAGAAGAAGAGAACACTTTTTGCCTTGTAATGCCACAAAGTGCAGCTGGCAACGCCGCCTGTCGCTAAACACAGCTTGCCAGACCTTGTGATTATCGACAGCGACGCCTCCAGATGTGTGTAATATAGACAAAAAATATTAAAAAAAAAAATAACACCATAAGTTATACGATATTCGTATTCTGTTCACAGTTGCTAAACGCTGCGCACACGCCTTTGGCAAACTTTAACCCATCATGTTTGCTTTCACTTAAAATGATATATGTTTTCCGAAATAATATTCCATATTTTACAATATTCAAGAATTCGAAATTCTTTTGTAAATTAGCATTTTAGACATATGAAGCCAGAAGTTCCTGAAGTTCGTCTTAAATCAAGATCCGTCGGAATTTTTATATTATTATATTAATATTATTATTATCATTGATTTTATTATTTTTTTTTCTTATTATTATTATCATTATTATCATTATTATTATTATTATTTTTTTTTTTTGTTCTTATTATTATTATTATCATTATAATTATTATTATTATTATTATAATTATTATAATTTTTATTATTAGTATTATCATTTTTATTATTATTATTATTATTATTATTATTATTATTATTATTATTATTATTTTTATTATTATTATTATTATTATTATTATTATTATTACTATTATTATTTTTATTATTATAATTATTATCATTTTTTTATTATTATTATTATTATCATCATTATTATTATTATTATTATCATTATTATTATTAGTATCATTATTATTATTAGTATCATTATTATTATTATCATTTTTATTATTACTATTATTATTGCCTTCTTTTATTATTATTATCCATTAATGCAGATTCCGCTTTGAAATAATATCCTACAGGCCCGAGCTGTAAAATTTCAGACTTCCACTTTCACTCTCATTCCACTTAACCTAATATAATGTCGTCTGCTGCGTTTCGCTCACATTATTCTTTATTTTGTATTATTAACATTTTGTTTACCTTCTTTGGCCTTGGAGCTGGTGAGGCTGTGGCCGATGTGATTCCAGAAGTTGAGGCGACAGCCAAACACTTTCATTTCCTTGACGCGCTCCTTCATGTTGCCAATGACGCTTGTTTCGGCCAGACTCACGCAGGGTATCATTACTGCAACTACAACAGATTGGTAGTTGCCAAAACAACAAACGCGCGCGTTTTCTGTGCGTTTTTCGTCGCGCTACGCAAAATTTCTATGCAAAATCTGACAAGATGCAGCGCAAAAATCACAGAAACATAAAAATTGAAATTGAAATTAAGGAATTGTTGTGGGAATTGAATTTATGGCAATTTAAAATCATTTGACGCGTTGCTGGAAGGGCGCGAGATGTGCAGGGGTGAAGGCAATTGCTTCACTTGTTTGTAATTGTGATTGACAGCGACGCACACACACACACACACACACACACACACTTATGTGTGTGTGCGACTTGTTACGCGTTTCGTCGTTTTAACGCTTTTTTCGAGTGCTCGTCCAACGCTCGCGGAAGCGTTTTTTTGGCAATATTTTTCTTGGCCAACTTGAGTTTTGTCTATTGCACGCTTTAATTACCAAAACAAATTTATATAAATAATAAATCGCAAGCTATGCGCAATGTTTCAACAATCAATCAAAACTAGCAAAAACTATCAAAACAAAAAAATGGGTAGATAAACTCAGTTTTGATACCTTAACTACAAATACCCTTCGGTAAAATAAAGCTACAATATATTCTAATTCTTTTATACTAAGTCAAAACTCTATATCTAGCACGTTTGTTTCTAAGGGAACTACATGGATTATCTTTAGGCAAGAGCTTAGTGGGAGCCCGAACTCATTATGCTTAAGCAAGGGCCAAGCCGAAGGCTTAATACCCTTAGAAAAATATCTTTTATGCGAAAGTTGCATTCACGATCGTATCGATTTGTTTCTGCTGATGAATTGGACGAAGAGAGAAGCTTATCATTGCTGAGTCGAGATATCCTGATAAACATAAAAACTTCATTTTCATCCAAATTTTCCAATGACAGCTATAAGAAATAGAGCTGCAGTCTGATCGACCCCGTTGAATGTGCCGAGAGAAGCACGAAAACCAAGTTTCATTGCATTAGCCTCACTGGAAGCTCAGTTCACATAGGTTAGAGACAGATATACCCTTCTCTACTTTTAGTATGAGATATTTCCCTCTCTGCGTGACACATTTCGTGACATTTCATTATAATACCCAATCCATGGTTACCCAGGGTATCTACTGCAAATCACACCAACAGAATTTGCATTTGTCAATTTGTCAATAAATCAATCAACATCAAAATCAGCTGCTGCTGCTGCAATTTTTAACGATATCTCTTGATTTATGTTATTAAACGCGAAACGTGCTTTGTTTGCATAGCTAATCAGAAAATTCATAAACAAGAGATTCTGTGAAGAACAAAACCACGAAAACTTGATGCGAAATTGCGTCATGAAGATTCGTCAATAAAAAAAAAAAAAAAAAACAAAAACAAGAGAAACAGAAACAGACTAAATAACAACAAAAGAAACCGGAAAGAAACAACAAAAACACAAACAATAAAAACACGTAATGACAATAAATGAGGTTAGTTTCAGCTGCTGAAGTTGCAGTTTGCAGCCAAAGCTAATGATTGCGATAATGATTAAAGATCAATGAATAATCTTGAGAACCGAAAGTCGGTTGAGGTTAAGTTCCGCCTACCCCCCTCCCCAACCCCAAGCATTCCTCAAACAATCTATCAATAAAATCATCTTTCGAGCAATTCGCTTCGGCAATTGTTTAAAGCCAAGATCTTAATCTTTATTGATTTTCGGGCGCCAATGAAGTAATGAAGCAACTAATGAAGCAAGTGATGAAGTAACTAATAAAGTAGCTAATGAAGTAAGTAACTATTGACGTAACTAATGAAGTATCTAATGAAGTAACTATTGAAGTAGCTATTGAAGTAACTTATAAAGTAACTAATGGAGTTTCTAATGAATTATGCAACTCCTAAAGTACCTAATGAAGTAGTTAATGAGTAATAAGTCATAAAATCTAAGAATTATTAAAATTTGCTTTTCATGGTTGGATTTTTAAATAGTTCTTTGTTTATACAATTTTAAGTGTTCAAGGTAAAAGCTCTCGACAGTATTCTCTGTATTTTCTTTATTATTAATAAAGAAACTTTGAAAGTTGTTTTCTACTACTTTCCACTACGCTAAATATTTAAATGATTTATTTGAGCTCAAAATTTACTTCAGATTATTTAATTTATACAGTTTAACACCTGCGCTTTAAGCGTCTATTTCTGTTTTATTTGATCGCATTGTGGAAAATCCATCCGATCAGATAGTTGAAATTCTTAAGATAAACATTGGCACAAGGCAAGAATGTGGGTAATACCCGCCTATTCTATCTGTAAATTGAAATAACGTTGTTTTGTTGCCCGAGTTGATCATAATACGATAATCATAATGATAATCATTGTCATTATGATGTTGTTGATGATGAGACTTAAAAACCTTGAGCCAACACACATTGGCGTCTAAATATCTATGTACGCATATCTGAATCTATTAGTTTAAGTATCTGTATCTGTATCTGTATCTGTATCTGTATCTGTATCTGTATCTGTATCTGTATCTGTATCTGTATCTGTATCTGTATCTGTATCTGTATCTGTATCTGTATCTGTATCTGTATCTGTATCTGTATCTGTATCTGTATCTGTATCTGTATCTGTATCTGTATCTGTATCTGTATCTGTATCTGTATCTGTATCTGTATCTGTATCTGTATCTGTATCTGTATCTGTATCTGTATCTGTATCTGTATCTGTATCTGTATCTGTATCTGTATCTGTATCTGTATCTGTATCTGTATCTGTATCTGTATCTGTATCTGTATCTGTATTGTATCTGTATCTGTATCTGTATCTGTATCTTTATCTGTATCTGTATCTGTATCTGTATCTGTATCTGTATCTGTATCTGTATCTGTATCTGTATCTGTATCTGTATCTGTATCTGTATCTGTATCTGCATCTGTATCTGTATCTGTATCTGTATCTGTATCTATATCTTCAACTCTTTCTGTATCTATATTTCCAATTGTATGTGTATCAATATCTCCAGCTGTATCTATATCTATATCTCCAACTGTATGTGTATCTGTGCCTGAGCCGTAGGCGCAGTTCAATGAGCTGACAGTTAGACTTGAGCTTAGCTGCTGTTGCTGCATAATTAACATCAATTTTGACTTGTTGTTCGCTTTGTACACACTATAAATCAAAACTCAATCAAGCAAAAAGCAAAATCTAATGAACTCTACGAAAACGATTGCCGATAAGAAGCCGAATAAAAACAGCCATAAAAAACGAACGACTGAGAATAGAAAAAAAAAAATAAAAACAGCAATTGCCCAACAACTGTTTTTAAAACAGGCGCAAATTGGGCGTGGCAAGACTTCATAACAAGTACAAATCTGGAGATTTACATTTAGGCAATTATTCATAATGGAATTTTTTGATTTTTCAACTGAAATAGGGTGGGCAGAAGATATTAAAGCTTATTGAGACGGACAAAATAAGTTCAAAATATAGAAGAAAATGGATTTTGAGAAAAAGTTCCGAATGAAAAGTTTAATAAGTCTGAACTTTAAGCAACAGATCTGATAGAACAGATATGCAGATATATTCAGTTTATTCAGACTATATCTGTATCTGTATCTGTATATACATCAAAAGTTATCTAAGCAAACATCGGCCAACTGAACGAAATTCATTTTGTTTGGTTTTCCTTCATAATATATATCCTACATATATAAACACATATATAGAACTCTGAACAATTCAAAGACCTTTGAGCTAGTTAAAAGACACTTTAATTAAAAACTCTCGAATAATCTGGCAAACTTTTGCGAATAAACAAGCTTAAATGCATTTACCTTAAGTTCAAGTTAAATTTACAGTTTATAGAATTACAAGTGGGCTATAAATAATAAAAAAAAAAGTTGGCGAACATCTGGCGATAACTGTACGCTCAAAATTAACGACCAGAAAAAAAGCTCTAAAATCTTACAAAAAAAAAAAAGTTAAGATATAGTCAAGAGAAATTTGCAATTAAAAAACCCGCTGCGCTTCCTCGACTTAAGAGCTAAGATCGTATCTGTAAAGGTTTTTGTTGCTTTATAGACAGATATATGGCACAGATGAATACCCTGTAGTTTGAACTTGCGAAGAAAGCGTTGCGTATGCATGCAAATATTTTTTTTTGGGAGGAGGAGGAGAACGAGGAGGGGGAGGCGTGACAGTGAAAGAAAGCAACCGTTTTGACCTGATTCGAGTGGACGAAAACAACAACAACAACAAGAAGAAGAAGAAGATAAATAAAAGCAATATGCGAAGCGTGCACAAAGCAAAGCGCCAAAAACAGAAAAAAAAAACAAAATAAAATAATAATCGTATAATAAATTTTAAGGCGGTCAAGCGTTGCGACTTTCAAAGTTAACAACAAGGGCAGAGGGTCTGCCATGAGGGGGAGGGGGAGAGGGGCAGGAGATAAGGAACAGAGGCTGCTTTCGCTTGTCATCCAAATGAAAAGGGGGCACGTCGCTGACCTTGACCCGATCGCTCGGCCCAATAAATATGCAATTTTATTACAAATCAATCCCCCCTCCCCCCTAACATCGCTCACTTACCCTTCCCTTCGATCTGCGCTTTGCCCGCAGCACGTCGCGAGTTAATTTACTTTGGTAAATTGTTAACGGTACAAATGCAAACCGAGATGCAGTGCACAAGATAGGCAGAGAGGGGGGCGAGGGGCGGGGCAGGGCGAGAGTGAGAAAGAGAGTGGGGAATGGTGAACTAAAGAAACTTGTTTGGCCGATTTGCGGTTGTTGTTGTTGTTCTGTTTCGGCAGCAACCTTCGAGATGTGCAGTAATAAGAGAGTGCGCGAACTAGAGAGAGAGAGAGAGGGACAGTGGGAGGGGGGTGTGCGCACAGGGCGAGTGCAGAAACCACAACAAACGAGCAAACAACCTTTTTATTGCCGTACCAGCAAAAACAACCGTTAGCTGAAGGATCTGCACAGCCAGAGCAAATGTGTGTGTGTGTGTGTGTGTGTGTAAGAGAGAGAAAGAGAGGGCAGAGGGTCGCAGTGCAAGGCAAGACGTGCAAACAGTGTTGCAAAGAAACACAAAAAAAAGCCAATTTCAGCTGTAATTAAAGCAAAACAATAGCTAACTTTAATTGTAAATCGTTTTTCAATATAGAAAAAAAGCAATTAAGACTAAAATTTAACTAGCCCAATATAATTTAATTAGTTAGTTATACTTTTTAATTATTTCAGTTTATTTTGTTCCTTTCAATTTATTTTAAAATAAGTGCCAAAATACTAGCCGCAGTGCTGGGCAACGTTTTCTATTTGCATTTAATTTGAATATATGTTTGCAAATTTCTTCGAAATTATTAACACTATAAAAAAGCTAAAGTTGAGAGCAAAAAGCTAGGTTTGACTGTGGAAAAAAGGCTAAATTGGCAACAGTTACTAACGCATATTATAAATTAGCCATGCCCAGCAAAAGTTGCAGTTGTTTGGCCTGTTTTGGCATGCCAGTCGAAAAGTGGAAAATTCGTTTTTCCCGAAAGCTGCATAATTAACACACACCTTTCGTCGCTTGCTGTAATTGAGATACACTCAAAAAAATAAACAAGAATATTGATGCTTAAATCAGGTGGAAAACTTTGTTTAACTCTAGTCAAGGCAGAAAGTTCAGAGAGAAAGAAAGTTGAGTTAAGTCTAAGAATGAAATCAATTTGGGAAGTTTTGAGCTTTAATTGAGTATATTTTACGCTTAATTCAAGCTGGCAAATTCTTGTTAAAAATCGAGACGGATTCATGTTTAAATTTTGAACTATTCTAAAAATGAAATTCTTAGTTCTAAAACTCTTTTTTCCACTCACAAATTTTCCTAAATCAAGACTTTAATAGAGCTTTAATAGAGCTAATTTTAAGCTTATTTCAAGCTGGCAAATTCTTGTTTGAAATCGAAATAGATTTATGTTTAATATTTGAAGTATTCTAAGAATGAAATTCTTTTAGTTCAAAAACTCTTTGTTCCAATCACAAATTTTCCTAAATCAAAACTTTAATAGAGCTTTAATTGAGCTAATTTTAAGCTTATTTCAAGCTGGCAAATTCTTGTTTGAAATCGTGACTGATTCATGTTTAATATTTGAAGTATTCTAAGAATGAAGTTCTTAATTCAAAAGCTCTTTGTTCCACTCACAAATTTTCCTAAATCAAGACTTTAATAGAGCTTTAATAGAGCTAATTTTAAGCTTATTTCAAGCTGGCAAATTCTTGTTTGAAATCAACATATATCTATGTTGAATTTGTGAAGTATTCAGTATTTTAAGAGCTAGGTAGTTTTGCTGCGTGCACCTTTTGGTGGCATGCACTACCTGTAAATGCCACACGCAAACAGACCCTAACTATTCGTAACTATCCCAATTACCAAATGCCGTGTACGAGATGTTTGCCCATTTGTTGGGTTCGAGTTTTTGGCTTTTATGATCTCTTGATGCCAATCGCATTTACCGGGAATTAGTGACCGTATTGGCTGGGTGCGAGTTCCATGGTTTCTTCGTTTCGGTAGCGCTATCAAAATATTTGTAAGTCCCTGTCATTTATGGTCAGGTTACATTATGCGAAGACAGTAACAAAATGAAATGCATTTTACGAGTGAGTGTGTGTGTGTGTGTTGCTTTTTTTCTGCCTTTTTAACGACAGTTTGAAGCCAACCTTTAATGTTGTTTGGGGTTTGGGGGAATCTAACTTCGTATTTTTATGGGCCTCTTTCGTATGAAAGCCAACAAAAGAATCACTGAGACAAAAGCTTTCGTGTTGAACTCGAGTCGAGGTTTAATTGATTTCTATTGAAATTTGAAACGGAACTTTAAATGCCCTAAAAAAAAATCAAGAAATGCAACAGAAAAATGTATTTTTTTTTTACGATTCAGTTGAAAGTCGTGAAGAAAAGCATAAAATAGTTGGCCTAGAGTAAGTTTGGCATTATTTTAAGGAACATGATGAAATCAGAGAAAACAGCTTCATCTTAACAAAATCCAATGAAAAACAAAGTTGAGTTGGATTTAAATGCCAGATAGATAATATAATATGTGTATACACACAAAGTCAAGAACTTGAAAACTTCGGCAAGTCGCAGCTTTATGCATAGGCTTCAATACACCTGGAAGCCGAGCGCTACGTGATAAGCAGACTTAAGCATTTGTCTGCGACGTGACTGGCCTCAAGATCCAAAAACACAAAACAAATAAATTCCTGATAAAGCCAAACAAAACAAAAAGAAAAAGAAAAAACAACTCAAAACCAATTGCAAGCAACTTGGATATAAAGAAGAGATTTCAAGATCCTGTTTACGGCATATACAAATATTGAATTACACAACGAGAAGGTCACATTTCGGTTTACGATTCGTCTGGGGATCGGCTTAGGATGGTTAAGTGCTTGCAGCTACCTGCTTGTGGAGAGGTCAGGTACTTTTGCAGCGGCGCCTGCGCGCTAATTGGTAGAAAGAGACAGAGAGTGGGTTAGGGAGAGAGACGGCACAGAAGAATAGAACAAATTACAGTGAAAGCTCGCCAAGTGCGACGTTTGATGAGGACATTCGCAGCAAAGAGCATGTTAAAGAATTAACATTAAAATATACAACAGAATCTCTTTTAAGCAGTTCGTTAGTAGAGTTTTCACTGTAGTTCATTTGTTGCATTGTTTCCAGCAAAAAATTTCCCTTTTGAGCACTTAAATTCAGCGACACGTGCCTAGGCCAACATTTAGTCTTGCCGCGCATTAACATTTCTGCATAGCATTAACAGCTACATTAACATGAACATTAACATTTGCGTTGCAGAACAACAACAAAAGCAAGCGGCGCAAAAGAAACAACAAAGACAAGACATAAATGTAAGAAATGCTAGCCAAGCTTTATGTTTGCATGTTTTGTCTCTGTCGCACGCAAAAATCATAAACTCGCCCGCTTTTCCCTTTTTGTTATTTGTTAAAGGGTTTTTGTTCTCACGCAAGTTTCGTATGGTATTTTTTATATTTTTTCTTAACTCTTTTTTTTGTACAAGTTAATTAACAAAAAAAAATGGAGAGCCAAAGATTTTCGTTTTGTAGAAGCTGCGCGTTAGATAAGCAACAACAACGACAGCAGCGGCCCCAAAGCGGAAAGTCAAAAAAAAAACAAATAAACGAAAAAAAAAACTGCGCACGCCAAAAAAGAAACAAGTTAAACAGCTTTGTGCTTGGCGAGGCGGCGTTGCCAGACTGTCGCCAAGCCCCATAAGAGCTGGGTGTATGCAGCTAAATGCAAGTGTATGTGCGTATGTGTGTGTGTGTGTGTGTGCGTGACATAAGCCACTTTTACTGTTAGAAATGCATTGGGCAGAGATGCGCACAAATTAGTTTAAGTAGGTTTAAAAAATTGCGCGTCAAATGATTTTTAATTGGCATTTTTGTATTATTTAAATTATATGTATTTACATATTTCAGTTGTTATTTATTTGTTGTGTGCTACACTTGGGAAACTTCACTAGGATTTCATTTGTTGTTGTTGTTGTTGTTGTTGTTGTAGTTGTTGGCTTTGATTTACATTTTGTTGCCGCCACGTTTTGCCCATTAACAAAATGCAATTAACTTTGACTGGTTGTTATATTTGACAATTATCATTGCATGACTTTGGTGTTGTACTTATTTATTTATTTTATTTTATTTGTTGTTTGTTCGTTACTTTTCGCCTAAATGACATTAAAAGCGCAATTTGCGACGCCAAGAAATGTAAAAATAGCAACGAGATTATTAACAAAACTGTCGGCGAGTCGTTTGCTCTTTAATTTAATATATTTTATTTTTTAAATTTTATTTTGAATGGCACACGCGTTTAACGGCAAAGCAAAGACGTGAATTAGCAACGCGCGCAGCGCCTTTCTTAAGCCTGTTGCGCACTCAAAGACGGCTCGTAAGCAACTGAACGAAGTCGCAGCATGTTAGTGCGAGCAGAGCGAAACAAGTTGAGGGCGTCCGCTGCGGTGAGCGATTGAGCGACTGAGAGACAGAGAGAGAGAGAGTGAGCGCGAACTGCAAGACGACAGTGCAACTCTCTTTGAGAGTGGAGCAGAGCGCACATTTTGGGAGTTGATGTCTGCCATATGGGAGGAAAAAAGTACATAAACAAAATCAGGCAAAGCAACAAGAACGCAATGCAGTTGTTGTTCAACACACATACACACACACATGCACACGTATATACAAACAGCTTGTTGTTGTTGTTTGGAGTCTAGGCAAATCAATGAGCACACTTACACTTACACTTACACTTACCCATACCCATAAGCGGTTACAGTTAGAGTTTAGTTACGTACCTGTAAAGAAAGAGTGGGAGAGAGAGAGAGAGCAGGTTAATAATCGCTGACAAATAAAGTTCTAAAGTTGTTAAATTTGCTGCCAGTTGCACAGGAAGAGCCCCAAGCAAGTTTTTGTTGTTTTTTTTTTTTTGGGCAACTTGCAGTGGCAGCGGCAGCTGGGGCACAGACAGGCATGGACATGTTTTGGCTGGCAGCCAAAATGGAAATGGAGATGGAGCTGATGATGGCTAATATCAATAATATGGCGCAATTAGAATAACAAAAACTCCCAGCGAAAGGCAGTGTAAAGGCAGTGAGTGAGACAGCGAATGCTTGTCTGTTGGCCGTAACAACAACAACAACAAAAATTCTATTAATTCTTGTGCAATTAGTTGGCTTTTTGTGCTAATCAAGCTGTGAATTTACATAAGAAAGATTGGGGTGTGTTTGTGTGTGTGTGGCCCGCAGCACAAAACAAGCAAGCAACAAACTATCATCATCAACGTTGATTATCAAAACTTAAACAGTTGTCAAATAGCCGCAAGATTAATTGGTAAAAGACTAAATAAAAATAACCATTGCGTAGCAAACGCAGGAAAAGGGCAACAACAACGTTGACGATGCTTTCAAAAGCACATGAGAGCTTTTAAGCGACTGCGGCTTCGGCTTCGGCTGCTGCTGTATCTGATTTCCCACGTTTAGAACGAATCACAACAGAAACGCATCATTAATCATGCTAGGCAGCTAAAGGCAGAGCGAGATAGCCAGCGAGGAGAGCGTATGTCAGGCGAAGAAGGAAGCCGAAAAACTTTAGGCAGGCGAGTGGGCAGCGCAGCGCAGGGCAGGGCAAAGGCATGGCAGTCAAGAAGAAGCAACAGCCAAAGTCAAAGATGCATGAAAAGGCACAAAAAAAAAACAATAACTTTGCAGGCGGATGCTAGCAACTGCGCAATACTCTGTGCACAGTCTTGTTTATCGGACTCGGACTGCAAACAGTGACTTTCAAACTGCGGCTTTGAAGGATTTTTGCAATTTGTGATCGTGGGCGTAGTCCACCTACTATTGTGACTTCAGCTTTAAGGCTGCAAAGCGGATATTGCACAAAAGCCCGTATACCCTTTTGCACATTGTGAAGAGCGTATAAAAAGCGCGTTTTGGACTGTGTCTTGCTTTGGTTTGGGGCTTTGGTCGCGCTGCCGCTGCGCTGCTGCAGCGCTGCTCTGCTGCTGTTCTTTTCATGGTCAATCACCCGACGCTTTTAAAGGAGACGCAACAAACACACACACACACACACAAAAAGAAAGAAATACTACAACAAAAGCGACTAATTACAATCATTTGTGACTTTCAAATGGGCGAGAGAGATGCCTATCGCTTAATAGGCGCAGCACTAATTGGAGCGAGCGAGAGAGCGCATGTGGCATATTAATCAGAACAGCCCCCCTCCACCCCCCTCCCTTTCGCACAACCTTTTGACGATCTATCCAGCTGCAATTGCGCCTGATCCTCCGCCTGGGCAAGTTCATTGCACATGCCCCGCGACACACACACACACGCACACACGTACACACAGTAGACACAATTTTTTTCTTATATTTTGTTTACTTTTTCCAGCGACGCAGCCGCCGGGCAACAACAACAGCAACAACAACAACAGCAACAATTGGGGACTGGCAAAAACTGGTTTCTTGTGTTAACAATTTTTCGCTCTTTCGGCGTCGCTCTTAATATCGAACTGGCTTTTCGAATATGCCCAACGAAAACCAAAAAACTGAAACCACCAAAAACCAGTTTACCGACTTCAAGGAACTTCAGCAGGCATCTCCAACTCCGCGGGGTGTCCGAAAAAAAAAGGTAGAAAAAAACTGCAAGCAAGTTGTCAGCCAGGCTAAACAACCCGAAGCCGAAGACGCAGCCGAAACCGAAACCCAAACCCAATAGAGAACTGCGTGTTTGTTTTTGGGTATATGCATATACCCTGTACTTGTGGAAAATGAGTTGGAAAGGTTAGAGAAACGAAGGCAAGCAAAGGGTAGGAGTTCACAAAGTTTGTATATGGAATATATGTTCTCAATAGGAAGTATTCGTCCTTATCTATCTTTAATTTTGTATACGAGCATCTACTAGGGGAATATAAGAGTTAGAGACTCCAAATTTGGTATGTGGCTTCTTGTAGACGAAACGCACTTCGAGTTTCACTCACGATTAAACGACATTTCGACGGAATTTTCAAAGAAGAAAGCGATCCTTGGAACGTTCTCCTTTGAGGCAAGTAAATCTCGGAGATTATAAGATGTATCTTTTTGGCGAAAGAATAAAAGATAATAGATTCTGTGTTGTATAGAAAGTAACGTAGTGTAGAATATAGAGCTGGAAACTCATGAATACCCTGATATTCAAAGTAGTGTAGGATATAGATATACGAAGAGCCTGGGATTCGAGCCTCGTTTTTCGGATATGGTATACTGATACAGGGTATTTCCCGAACAACCCCCTTTCTAGCTTGCTTCTTTCTATTCTTCTTGGACTCGAGTGCGTCTTTGTTCTGTGCGGAGTTATTAGACGAGCTTGTTTTACGACCATGCCCGCTCAGACCCAGAAACAAAATCAACAGCCCGATGATAATCACAGACATGAAACTATTTTCAAAGGCAACTTAAAACCAGGCGCGCATAAATCTTGACAAGTGTGGGGGACACAAGGAGCACGAGAGGGTAGGGGGGGTTGGGGGCAAAGGCATCGTAAAACAGCGACTAGCTGTTGATTTCTGAACTGGGTTTTTTTTTTTTAATTACAACACGCAAGGCACGCGGCGAAAGTCAGCCAGAAGGAGCCTTAAAGAAGCAGAAATCAAAGGATGAAGCCATAATTAATTTGTGGCGAGAATATGGCAATTATTTGGGAGCTGAGCTGCGCGGGCGTAGCTGCCAGGCATTGGCAGGCTAATTTATTGTAACGGCAACTGACAGTTCGAACCCCGAACCCACTTTCCTTGCTGCTGCTGATAAATGGAGGCTGAGTGCGACCTGATTTCGCCTCAAAACAATAAAAAAGTAAGAGAAGAGAAGTAAAAGGCAGATCGCATTCGATGACTTGCCGAAATGGCAGACTTAACGGCAACTTCAAGAGACGCCTTCAATTGAGTTAAGTCCTGCGCGACAGCTGCTCAGCTCGTTAGGGGTAGCCCCTCAATTGGAGACAATGCGGGCAGGTTTCGTGCGGTCGTGCCCCTAATCAGATGACATAAATATGTTGCGATCAAAATCAGCTTGTCACAGTTGACAGGCAGTCCAATGTAATTGCTGGAGTTGATGGGAAAAGTTCTTATCGCTAGTCGCAACATGTGTACTGGGAAAGGACAAGACAGCCGGGCAGAGAATGTGAGACAAATGTGACATTTAAACAATTCAAAATGCGTTTAATGAGCGTGCGGAAGGGCTTAATAATTGACAATTGAATGTAGTTAGTGAAGGCCCTACGGATTACAAAGATAAACGAGGCAACAAAGAAGGGCAAGTCCTTGCTTTTTTCGTTAAGGATCGCAGTCTTATTGACGGATCAACACGTTCCTTATGTTGGTTTCCCTATGGATATATCTTAATGGGTAGAAATAGAAACGAGTCTTTCTTAACGTCTTAATAAACTCATTTAGACTTTGCTCACAAAGTTTTAAAAGGTTTCTAGACTGTTTAAGAAGGTTTCAAAAGTCCGGTATTCTAATTTATATTCTTGACTATAAACTAAGATCTTTAATCAAAGACAAAAATTAAATGCAAACTCAAGTTCTCGAAATGAAGTGAAGTGAAGTGAGTGGTTTCGAACCGCGAATCGAACCAGCGACCTTTCTTTTGAGTTTGCCGCCCCGTTGGCAACTTGATGAACAGCTTTAGAAACAACTCAGTTCTTGCAAAGCAAAGTTCATTTTGTTATCCAAACGAGATACAAAATCTTGCAAAGGTGTTGTTTGCCACAGGTAGTGGCATCATGGCCAAAACTAAGGCTACCACAGGCCAGCAACTATTTGCTTTTGGCCATATTACCAGGAATTGGCAAGTGGTCGATAAGCCAAGTTGGGAGGAGCAGAGGAGCCGTGCTCGATGCGCGATGCCAGGTGTCGGATTCGCATTAGACGACTGTCTGTTTGTTCCGGGACACAGTCGAATACAAAGAGCCGCAGCACAAGTCGAGTTGGGCCAGCTTTTCAGCTTACACTCAAACGCTCATTAACAGCTTATGGAAGCGGCAGCACGAACTGTGTGGTAGCCAACCAAGTGGCATGCGGCATGTGCCACAGCGGGCCGAGGCGTGCGGACAATGTGTCAAATTGCGCAAGGCGACAGGAAGAAATGGAAAAGCGCTGCGAATGGCAAACATGTGTGAAAACTCAAGACAGACAAGCGGAGGCTGGGCAGGTGCTGAGGGGGGGAGAGGGGGAGGGGAGGCGGCAACAGTCGGGCAACATTCGGAGGCAGCTAAGAGTCAGCGGCTGATGTCTCCATTAGGCGCGGCCGTTCCTAATGAATGACTCGCTCTCTTTAAAGGTGAAAGCTCAGGCCATGAAATTGTAAGACCATGCACCCCCCCCTCCCATTCGACCTGTCCCCCTCCTCACGCAGCTACCCACTCATGGCCGCAACCACCCCTGGCAGGCATGACGAATGCTTGCCACAGTTTATCGCCACATGTTGCAATGCCAAAGCAAAGCAAAAAACAACAAAACAAAACAACACAAAGAACAGTTAGTTCGGCTCAACCGACTTTTCGATACCCTAGGCTATACATAAGACAGTACATCTATAAGGCATTTCCAGTCATCTAATACCCTATAAATGCGGTATGCCGTTTTCCCAGCTTTGATCAGGCCAAATGTTTATTCTCTTTAAACTCATTTTTCCACACGTGAAAAAATA